>NC_141885.1:9641666-9943611 GCF_030686135.1 Camelina sativa
AACAAATATTAGGTTGTGGTTTTAGAGAATTGCCTTGTGTTAAAACAGTTTATTAATGTTTAATTTGTCATTTTAAGAATTGAAATTTGGAATTTATTTCATGTTTAAAATCTGAGTTTTAGATATATATTAAAATGAATTTAGACTGAGTAATTGCTAGCTCATTTTCCAATTTATTTTCTCATGTCTCAATCTAAGCTTAATATTATTCTCATGGCAAATATACTTAAGAATCTCTTTACATCTTTTGTTGAAGGTGTAAAAGAAACAAAGCCATTTGTAAGCTAGATGAGAAGAAGAGGTTCACTTCGATAATGAAGCAATGGTGTGTGAGCAAAATAAGCAAGAAGCCAAAGCCATCCCACATTCAAACCAAGGCCAAAGCTACACCATTCAACCATAAAGGCTATACTCTTTTTCCCTTGGCAAAGTTTTATCCCAAGTGGTTTTCTTTGCTAAGGTTTTTAATGAGGTAGTTCTTTGTGTGTTGCAAGCTTGGTCTTTGGTCCCCACCGCCCAAGCTTGAGGGGGAGTATTAGAGAGGAAGATGCAATGAGAATGATGGAGTTCAAAGAAGGCTCATGAAGCTTCAAGCTTAACCTCCGATCTCTCTACACTTAAGCTTGAGGGGGAGTATTGAACCGGATGAAGAAGTCACACACCCGGGAGTTCACTCGCCACTCTCCATCAAGAAACACATGTGCAAAGTCCGGGTCAAGTTATCAAGACCACAGCGTGTGCATAATCCGGGTCATAAGTTATCAAGATCAAGTTGTGCTAAACCGAGGTTAAACTACCAAAGAAGAATGTGCAAACCTCGGGTCAGTATCGAAGATGAAGTTGTGCAAATATAGGGTCAAGATATGCTGATAAAGATGTACAAACCTAGGGCCAATGAATGGAGTGAAGAAGGCCCTAGGATTCAAATAGAGTTTGGGCGGCAAAAGGTGGTCCCATGTGAGTTTGGAGTCAATGCAAGTTGCAAGGAGTCACATGTGACCTAAAGATCCGTTTAGGAGGTGTCCCTATCACTCTTGGGCGTCCAACAACATTCAAAGATCACAAGTTGGTATTAGAGAGAGAAGCAACAAGTGGAAGAGTCACATGTTGGCTTAAGAGGTCACTTTGGAGCTGTCACTATCTACATGCTTAGGACCAGCTCCCCTCTCTCTTCATGTCACTTTCCACACTACCAATTGTGTATATGTGTATGTATATGTGGCCGTTTCAATTAGGTTTAGAAGGGAGACACATACTCCATTCACTCCTTATATAAATATGTAACACATATCACTAATAATATTAAGCTCTCCAATGGGGAGTTTTTCCCTTTACTAAACTCGTCTCTTTACACTAAAATGGGTAGAATCTAGTCTTGATAATCTCATGGAGAGACCAAGCTTTGGCAATGCTTGGTCTCCACCTTTCTTTCATTCCATTCTCTACACTATTCTCTAAACTATTCTAAAGGGTTATTGGGTTATCTTTGGTGTGAGAGTGCTGTTGCCTCTCATACTTATTCTTGAGTATGCACAGCTTATATTGGCGTGTATAACTCCTTCTTTACCTTAAGAACACTCTCATTGAGTTGTATCTTAAAGGCTTTACACATGAACACACAAATTCCACTTTAAGTGTTCTTGTGAGTTTATATTGGAGTAGAGTGTATCTTGCAGCTCACTCTCTCTAAATTCTAACATTAGCCTGTTTTCTCGGTTTAAGCCTGTTTGGGATAAAACAGGCTTAAGTTTTGTCTAAACACTACAAATTCATCCTGAGCTCTTACAATTAGTCAAATGCATTGAATGGTCACAAATTCTGACTATAGAAACAGTAACAAAGCTGTTTACTTCTTCGAATCAATGTTTTCTCGGTTTTAGCCTGTTTCGGGACAAAATGGGTAAAAGTGGTGTTTAAACACTCCAAATTCAACCCCAACTCTTATAATTAGTAAAATGCATTGGATTGTTACATATTTTGACCCTAGAAAGAGTAACATTGCTTTGTACTGCTTCGAATCAATGTTTCTCTCGGTTTTAGCCTGTTTTCTCGGTTTAAGCCTGTTTGGGATAAAACGAGCTTAATTTTTGTCTAAACACTACAAATTCATCCTGAGCTCTTACAATTAGTCAAATGCATTGAATGGTCACACATTCTGACCATAGAAACAGTAACAAAGCTGTTTACTTCTTCGAATCAATGTTTTCTCGAATTTAGCCTGTTTCAGGACAAAATGGGTAAAAGTGGTGTCTAAACACTCCAAATTCAACCCGAACTCATATAATTAGTCAAATGCATTGGATTGATACATATTTTGACCCTAGAAAGAGTAAAATAGCTGTTTACTGCTTCGAATCCATGTTTCTCTCGGTTTTAGCCTGTTTTCTCGATTTAAGCCTGTTTAGGATAAAACGGTTTAAGTGTTGTCTAAACACTCCAAATTTTTCTGGAACTCTTACAATTAGTAAAATTCATTGGATTGTCACACATTTTGACCCTATAAGCAGTAAAAAGCTGTTCACTCCTTCGAATCAGTGTTTTTCTCGGTTTTAGCCTGTTTCGGGACAAAATGGGTAAAAGTGGTGTCTAAACACTCCAAATTCAACCCGAACTCATGTAATTAGTCAAATGCATTGGATTGTTACATATTTTGACCCTAGAAAGAGTAATATAGCTGTTACTGCTTCAAATCAATGTTTTCTCTCGGTTTTAGCATGTTTTCTTGGTTTAAGCTTGTTTTTGGGATAAAACGGGCTTAAGTGTTGTCTAAACACTCCAAATTCATCCGAAACTGTTACAATTAGTCAAATGCATTGGATTGTCACACATTTTGACCCTAGAAACAGTAACAAAGCTGTTCACTGCTTCGAATCAATTTTTTCTCGCTTTTAGCCTATTTCGGGACAAAATGGGTAAACGTGGTGTTTAAACACTCCAAATTCAACCCGAACTCTTATAATTAGTCAAGGTGCATTGGGTTGTTACATATTTTAACCCTAGAAACAGTAACATAGCTGTTTACTGCTTCAAATCAATGTTTTCTCTCGTTTTTAGCATGTTTTCTTGGTTTAAGCTTGTTTTGGGATAAAACGGGTTTAAGTGTTGTCTAAACACTACAAATTCATCCCGAGCTCTTACAATTAGTCAAATGCATTGGTAACATAGCTGTTTACTGCTTCGAATCAATGTTTCTCTCGGTTTTAGCCTGTTTTCTCGGTTTAAGCTTGTTTGGGATAAAACAGGCTTCAGTTTTGTCTAAACACTACAAATTCATCCTGAGCTCTTACAATTAGTCAAATGCATTGAATGGTCACAAATTCTGACCATAGAAACAGTAACAAAACTGTTTACTTCTTCGAATCAATGTTTTCTCGAATTTAGCCTGTTTCAGGACAAAATGGGTAAAAGTGGTGTCTAAACACTCCAAATTCAACCCGAACTCATATAATTAGTCAAATGCATTGGATTGTTACATATTTTGACCCTAGAAAGAGTAAAATAGCTGTTTACTGCTTCGAATCCATGTTTCTCTCGGTTTTAGCCTGTTTTCTCGATTTAAGCCTGTTTAGGATAAAACGGTTTAAGTGTTGTCTAAACACTCCAAATTTTTCTGGAACTCTTACAATTAGTAAAATTCATTGGATTGTCACACATTTTGACCCTATAAGCAGTAAAAAGCTGTTCACTCCTTCGAATCAGTGTTTTTCTCGGTTTTAGCCTGTTTCGGGACAAAATGGGTAAAAGTGGTGTCTAAACACTCCAAATTCAACCCGAACTCATGTAATTAGTCAAATGCATTGGATTGTTACATATTTTGACCCTAGAAAGAGTAAAATAGCTGTTTACTGCTTCGAATCCATGTTTCTCTCGGTTTTAGCATGTTTTCTTGGTTTAAGCTTGTTTTGGGATAAAATGGGCTTAAGTGTTGTCTAAACACTCCAAATTCATCCGGAACTGTTACAATTAGTCAAATGCATTGGGTTGTCACACATTTTGACCCTAGAAACAGTAACAAAGCTGTTCACTGCTTCGAATCAATGTTTTCTCGCTTTTAGCCTGTTTCGGGACAAAATGGGTAAACATGGTGTTTAAACACTCCAAATTCAACCCGAACTCTTATAATTAGACAAATGCATTGGATTGTTACATATTTTAACCCTAGAAACAGTAACATAGCTGTTTACTGCTTCAAATCAATGTTTTCTCTCGTTTTTAGCATGTGTTCTTGGTTTAAGCTTGTTTTGGGATAAAACGGGTTTAAGTGTTGTCTAAACACTACAAATTCATCCCGAGCTCTTACAATTAGTCAAATGCATTGGTAACATAGCTGTTTACTGCTTCGAATCAATGTTTCTCTCGGTTTTAGCCTGTTTTCTCGGTTTAAGCCTGTTTGGGATAAAACAGGCTTAAGTTTTGTCTAAACACTACAAATTCATCCTGAGCTCTTACAATTAGTCAAATGCATTGAATGGTCACAAATTCTGACTATAGAAACAGTAACAAAGCTGTTTACTTCTTCGAATCAATGTTTTCTCGGTTTTAGCCTGTTTCGGGACAAAATGGGTAAAAGTGGTGTTTAAACACTCCAAATTCAACCCGAACTCTTATAATTAGTAAAATGCATTGGATTGTTACATATTTTGACCCTAGAAAGAGTAACATTGCTTTGTACTGCTTCGAATCAATGTTTCTCTCGGTTTTAGCCTGTTTGGGATAAAACGAGCTTAATTTTTGTCTAAACACTACAAATTCATCCTGAGCTCTTACAATTAGTCAAATGCATTGAATGATCACAAAGTCTGACCATAGAAACAGTAACAACACTGTTTACTTCTTCGAATCAATGTTTTCTCGGATTTAGCCTGTTTTGGGACAAAATGGGTAAAAGTGTTGTCTAAACACTTCAAATTCAACCCGAACTCTTATAATTAGTCAAATGCATTGGATTGTTACATATTTTTACCCTAGAAAGAGTAATATAGCTGTTTACTGCTTTGAATCAATGTTTTCTCTCGATTTTAGCCTGTTTTCTCGGTTTAAGCGTGTTTTGGGATAAAACGGGTTTAAGTGTTGTCTAAACACTCCAAATTCATCCGGAACTCTTACAATTAGTCAAATTCATTGGATTGTCACACATTTTGACCCTAGAAACAGTAAAAATCTGTTCACTCCTTTGAATCAGTGTATTTTCGGTTTTAGCCTGTTTCGGGACAAAATGGGTAAAAGTGGTGTTTAAACACTCCAAATTCAACCCGAACTCTTATAATTAGTCAAATGCATTGGATTGTTACATATATTGACCCTAGAAAGAGTAACATAGCTGTTTACTGCTTCAAATCAATGTTTTCTATCGGTTTTAGCATGTTTTCTTGGTTTAAGCTAGTTTTGGGATAAAACGGGCTAAAGTGTTGTCTAAACACTCCAAATTCATCCCGAACTCTTACAATTAGTCAAATGCATTGGATTGTCACACATTTTGACCCTAGAAACAGTAACAAGCTGTTCACTGCTTCGAACCAATGTTTTCTCGATTTTAGCTTGTTTCGGGACAAAATGGGTAAACGTGGTGTTTAAACACTCGAAATTCAACCCGAACTCTTATAATTAGTCAAATGCATTGGATTGTTACATATTTTGACCCTAGAAAGAGTAACATAGATGTTTACTGCTTCAAATCAATGTTTTCTCTCGGTTTTAGCATGTTTTCTTGGTTTAAGCTTGTTTTGGGATAAAACGGGTTTAAGTGTTGTCTAAACACTCCAAATTCATTCGGAACTCTTATAATTAGTCAAATGCATTAGATTGTTACATATATTGACCCTAGAAAGAGTAACATAGCTGTTTACTGCTTCAAATCAATGTTTTCTATCGGTTTTAGCATGTTTTCTTGGTTTAAGCTTGTTTTGGGATAAAACGGGCTTAAGTGTTGTGTAAACACTCCAAATTCATCCCGAACTCTTACAATTAGTCAAATGCATTGGATTGTCACACATTTTGACCCTAGAAACAGTAACAAGCTGTTCACTGCTTCGAATCAATGTTTTCTCGATTTTAGCTTGTTTCGGGACAAAATGGGTAAACGTGGTGTTTAAACACTCCAAATTCAACCCGAACTCTTATAATTAGTCAAATGCATTGGATTGTTACATATTTTGACCCTAGAAAGAGTAACATAGCTGGTTACTGCTTCAAATCAATGTTTTCTCTCGGTTTTAGCCTGTTTTCTTGGTTTAAGCTTGTTTTGGGATAAAACGGGTTTAAGTGTTGTCTAAACACTACAAATTCATCCCGAGCTCTTACAATTAGTCAAATGCATTGGTAACATAGCTGTTTACTGCTTCGAATCAATGTTTCTCTCGGTTTTAGCCTGTTTTCTCGGTTTAAGACTGTTTGGGATAAAACGAGCTTAATTTTTGTCTAAACACTACAAATTCATCCTGAGCTCTTACAATTAGTCAAATGCATTGAATGGTCACACATTCTGACCATAGAAACAGTAACAAAGCTGTTTACTTCTTCGAATCAATGTTTTCTCCAATTTAGCCTGTTTCAGGACAAAATAGGTAAAAGTGGTGTCTAAACACTCCAAATTCAACCCGAACTCATATAATTAGTCAAATGCATTGGATTGTTACATATTTTGACCCTAGAAAGAGTAAAATAGCTGTTTACTGCTTCGAATCCATGTTTCTCTCGGTTTTAGCCTGTTTTCTCGATTTAAGCCTGTTTAGGATAAAACGGTTTAAGTGTTGTCTAAACACTCCAAATTTTTCTGGAACTCTTACAATTAGTAAAATTCATTGGATTGTCACACATTTTGACCCTATAAGCAGTAAAAAGCTGTTCACTCCTTCGAATCAGTGTTTTTCTCGGTTTTATCCTGTTTCGGGACAAAATGGGTAAAAGTGGTGTCTAAACACTCCAAATTCAACCCGAACTCATGTAATTAGTCAAATGCATTGGATTGTTACATATTTTGACCCTAGAAAGAGTAAAATAGCTGTTTACTGCTTCAAATCCATGTTTCTCTCGGTTTTAGCCTGTTTTCTCGATTTAAGCCTGTTTAGAATAAAACGGTTTAAGTGTTGTCTAAACACTCCAAATTTTTCTGGAACTCTTACAATTAGTCAAATTAATTGGATTGTCACACATTTTGACCCTAGAAACATTAAAAATCTGTTCACTCCTTTGAATCAGTGTTTTTTCGGTTTTAGCCTGTTTCGGGACAAAATGGGTAAAAGTGGTGTTTAAACACTCCAAATTCAACCCGAACTCTTATAATTAGTCAAATGCATTGGATTGTTACATATTTTGACCCTAGAAAGAGTAATATAGCTGTTACTGCTTCAAATCAATGTTTTCTCTCGGTTTTAGCATGTTTTCTTGGTTTAAGCTTGTTTTGGGATAAAACGGGCTTAAGTGTTGTCTAAACACTCCAAATTCATCCGAAACTGATACAATTAGTCAAATGCATTGGATTGTCACACATTCTGACCTTAGAAACAGTAACAAAGCTGTTTACTTCTTCGAATCAATGTTTTCTCGAATTTAGCCTGTTTCAGGACAAAATGGGTAAATATGGTGTCTAAACACTCCAAATTCAACCCGAACTCATATAATTTGTCAAATGCATTGGATTGTTACATTTTTTGACCCTAGAAAGAGTAAAATAGCTGTTTACTGCTTCGAATCCATGTTTCTCTCGGTTTTAGCCTGTTTTCTCGATTTAAGCCTGTTTAGGATAAAACGGTTTAAGTGTTGTCTAAACACTCCAAATTTTTCTGGAACTCTTACAATTAGTAAAATTCATTGGATTGTCACACATTTTGACTCTATAAGCAGTAAAAAGCTGTTCACTCCTTCGAATCAGTGTTTTTCTCGGTTTTAGCCTGTTTCGGGACAAAATGGGTAAAAGTGGTGTTTAAACACTCCAAATTCAACCCGAACTCTTATAATTAGTCAAATGCATTGGATTGTTACATATTTTGACCCTAGAAAGAGTAATATATCTGTTACTGCTTCAAATCAATGTTTTCTCTCGGTTTTAGCATGTTTTCTTGGTTTAAGCTTGTTTTTGGGATAAAACTATTGATCAAGAGAATAAGCCTAAGGCAGCCATGGCCGTCCGTACAATTATGGGGCCGTCCGTACAACCAAGCAATAAGGCCGAGTCATGTAAGTGTGTAAAGACAATGAGGAGGCCTGCTCTCCTTAGGCCCATGAGAAGGATCTAGAATGTCGCTTGTAGCCGTTAGAGAGGAGGAACAAGTGGAGTCACGGGTTATGTTGTGTTTAAGGAGACTAGGACGGGTCACTATCACCGTTGGGATTAGTTCTATCTCTCTCCTTGTCCCTATCACTTATACGATCGGTTGGTAGAGGGTGTAGCCCTAATTTTCCCTTGATATATATAGACTTTAGCCTACATTGTAATATGTATTCTTATGGAACAATAACCTAATCTTTTCTTCTTCCTCATTCTCTTTGTCTACCGATATCTCTCATCAATCTCTTGATTCTCTTCTTTATTCTACAAAGTCTTACATGGTATCAGAGCAAGTTCTTCGATTCTCTACAGTCTAATCTCATTCTCCTACTCATTTCTACACTCTAGTCTCCTTATCTTCGTTTCTTCTTACTCGCATCCCATTTATTCTCCGGGTAAAAGCTTTACCCATCGGTCCATAGAAATCCGACCATGGAAAACGCCAAGCCCATTGTTTCACCGGTTGTCCTAAAGGGGACAAACTACTTGCTGTGGACAAGAACCACAAGAACCGCCCTTGGAGGTCGTGGCCTTTGGAGTCATGTCGAGTCCGACTATGTCCCAAAGAAAAACCCCAAAGGAGAGGACGCTTCCGAGGCGGAAGCGGAGGAAGAGAGCGAGAGGAAGGCCAAATGGTTCCAAGAAGACCAAGTTGTCCTATCTGTTCTCCAAAACTCTCTGGACACGCCTATCCTTGAGGCCTACTCATATTGCGAGACGGCCAAGGAACTGTGGGAAACACTTAAAGGCGTGTATGGTAATGTCTCTAACATGACTAGAGTCTTTGAGGTCAAGAAGGCCATAAATGATCTTAACCAAGATGATGTGGAGTTCACTAAGCATCTTGGTAAGTTCCGTGCACTATGGTCCGAGCTTGACATGTTGCGGCCAAGTACACTTGAGGCAAGTGTGCTAAACGAAAGAAAGGAGCAAGACAAAGTCTTCGGACTCCTACTTACCTTGAACCCGTCCTTCAACGACCTCTTGAAGCACATCCTAAGGGCAGAGAAGCTCCCCTCCTTTGAGGATATCTGCTCCCAAATTCAGAAAGAGCAAGGATCCCTTGATTTGTTTAGCGGTAAGGGGGAGCTTGCTTCGGCCAACAAAGGAATGTACAAGCAAGAGGAGAGGAAGTTGTTGGTGTGCGACTACTGCAAGAAGCGGGGTCATCTGAAAGACAAGTGCTGGGTTCTCCATCCTCATCTCAAGCCGGCCAAGTTCAAAGCCAACCTCTCAAAGGAAGCAGTTAGCGATAAAGGAGCCGGATCATCAAAGCAGGGAGATGAGGTGGCCATGACCGCAGCCTACGGAGATGTGGTGAGGAAGTCAGACCTTGAGGCTCTCATCCGCTCCATTGCTTCACTTAAGGAGTCTGGTATCTCTTTCTTTACTTCTAGGCCTAGCAAATCGCTTGTTATTGACTCGGGAGCCTCACATCATATGATTAGTAACCCTAGTTTAATTGACAACATAAAACCGGCCTTAGGAAATGTTGTTATTGCAAATGGAGAACAAATACCAGTAAAGGGAATAGGGGACTTGAAACTATTTGATAAAACCTCAAAAGCTTTCTTTATGCCTACCTTTACCTCCAATTTACTATCGGTTAAGAGGGCCACAAATGATTTGAATTGTTATGCAATCTTTGGTCCTAACAATGTTTATTTTCAGGATATTGAGACTGGAAAGGTTCTTGGAGAAGGGCAAGGGAGTGGAGATCTCTATGTCCTAGAGAAAACCGATCCAAATTTATCCTCTACTAAGTCTTGTTTTGTTGTTGATTCGAATATGGTGTGGCATGCTAGGCTAGGCCACCCACATTCACGTGCTTTAGGGTTGATGTTTCCTAATATTTCTTTTGATAATTCTACTTGTGAACCTTGTATTCTTGGAAAACATTGCAAGTCTATCTTTCCTAAGTCAACTACTATTTATGAGAATTGTTTTGATTTGGTTCACTCAGATGTTTGGACATCACCATGCCTATCTAGAGATAATAACAAGTATTTTGTGACTTTTATTGATGAAAAATCAAAATACACTTGGATTACCTTGTTGCCATCTAAAGATAGAGTATTTGATGCCTTTATCAATTTTCAAAATTATGTGACTAATCACTTCAATGCTAAACTTAAGGTACTTAGGTCTGATAATGGGGGGGAATACACAAGTTGCAAGTTCAAAGAACATCTCTCCAAGCATGGCATTCTCCATCAAACTAGTTGTCCCTACACGCCACAACAAAATGGTGTGGCCGAGAGGAAGAACCGGCACCTCATGGAAGTGGCGCGGGCAATCATGTTCCATTCGAGTGTTCCTAAACGATATTGGGGTGATGCCGTGATGACTGCATGCTACCTAATCAACCGAACACCAACTAGAGTTCTTCATGACTTATCTCCATTTGAAGTACTAAACAAATTTAAACCATCTCTTGATCACTTACGAGTTTTCGGCTGTGTTTGTTTTGTGTTAGTACCAGGAGAACAAAGGAGTAAGCTGGATGCCAAAAGTACAAAGTGTATGTTCATTGGCTACTCCACCACACAAAAGGGGTACAAATGTTATGATCCGGCCACAAGTCGACTATATGTCTCTCGAGACGTCCGGTTTCTAGAACATGTGGGCTACCATGACAAGAGGGATTGGAACAGCCTTAAAGATCTCTCTCACTCACCTAATGACCGAGCTTCGAGTCTACGGTTCCTTCTTGATCACCTTGGCAACCCATCTCCACCAACGGGTGCCGTGCGGCCAACACTAAGTCAAAATTCTACCGATGGTGGGTCTGACCAAGGAGATGCAAATGACAATGGTTCAGCCCAAGATGGTGAATCTCTCGGGTCTGGCCTACCCATAACCGGTGTTCCCGTCCCTGGCCCTACAACGGACACGCATGCTCCGGCGGCGGCCTCTACCGAGGAAAACACGGAGACGGCTCCTACGGACGGTACGTCCACCGTGTTGCCTAGCGTGGATCCACTTCCGGCACCAGTCCTGCGTCGGAGCACCAGACCTCGATCAGATCCCTCCACTTGGAAGAACAAGCGTGTCTATTACAACAGCCAAGCTGTCGCTCATCCCATTCAGTCCGTTTGTTCCCTTGAGCTGTTACCTGCTGATCACCAAGCTTTCTTCGGCCAAGTGGACGCCAATTGGATCCCGCAGACATATGATGAAGCTAAGGAACATCAAGTTTGGTTAGATGCGGTCAAGAATGAAACTGGCGCCATGATCCGGAATCATACGTGGGACGAATCGGATCTTCCTCAAGGCAAGCGGGCAGTTAGCTCCAAATGGGTGTTTACCATAAAGTATTTGAGCAATGGTGACATTGAACGGCATAAAGCCAGGTTAGTGGCCCGTGGCTTCACCCAAACCTATGGCGCGGACTACACGGACACCTTTGCACCCGTGGCCAAGCTCCATACGGTTCGGGTTGTGCTGTCTCTTGCTGTTAACCTCTCATGGGACTTATGGCAGATGGATGTGAAGAACGCCTTCCTTCAAGGTGAACTTGATGAAGAAGTGTACATGACGCCTCCTCCCGGCCTTGAAGACATGGTTACACCCGGAAAAGTCTTGAGGCTACGTAAGGCCATCTATGGCCTTAAGCAGTCCCCACGAGCGTGGTACCACAAACTAAGCTCCACTCTCAAGACTGATGGTTTTACGCGATCGGAGGCTGATCATACTCTCTTCACGCGTCGCACCTCTATTGGTTGGGTGGTGGTGCTCATATACGTCGACGACATCATCGTGACTGGTGATGATAAGGCGGCCATTCAGGACACCAAGGACTCTCTCAAGTCGGTATTTGACATCAAGGACCTTGGGGAACTCAAATACTTTCTTGGTATTGAGATTTGTCGCTCACCGGAAGGACTCTTCCTCTCACAACGCAAGTTTACTCTTGACTTGTTAGAGGAGACTGGCAAGCTTGGTGTGTCTCCGGCTGCTACGCCCCTTGATGAAGATTACCAGCTCAAGCGAAAGGGGGAGAGCTTACGGGCAAAAGAAGGCCGACCTAAGGAACCAATGGACGAGCCATTCTTAGACGTCACACGCTACCGCCGGCTTGTAGGTAAGCTGATATACCTTACTATCACACGACCTGACATATCCTATGCTGTGAATCAGGTTAGCCAACATATGAAGGCACCAAGCAAGTACCAATGGAGTCAAGTCGAAAGGATCCTAAGCTATCTCAAGGGCAGTCCGGGTCAAGGTATTTGGATGGGCAAGAATGACAACACCGAAATCGTTGGCTATTGTGATGCGGATTACAATGGCGACACGCTGGATAGGAGATCCACCACTGGGTACTGCACGTTTGTTGGAGGCAACCTGGTTACATGGAGGTCTAAGAAACAAAAGGTGGTTTCATGCTCTAGCGCCGAGGCCGAGTATAGAGCTATGAGGAAGCTCACTAACGAGATGACATGGCTGAAGGGCCTACTCAAGGACTTAGGCATCGAGACAAAGCAGCCCATGACCATGCACTGCGACAATGAAGCGGCTATCCACATTGCCACAAACTCAGTCTTTCATGAGAGGACCAAGCACATAGAAAGCGATTGCCACAAGGTGAGAGAGAAGATTGAAGAAGGAGTGGTGTTACCATGCCACACAAGGAGTCAAGATCAGCTAGCTGACATCTTCACCAAGTCTGCAAGCTCCAAGGTTTGTGATCACATCTACAGCAAACTTGGACTTGTAGACATTACACGGCCATGATCAAGCTTCCCTAATCCGTGGACAGCACACTCTTTTTCCCTTGACTTGGTTTTGTCCCATGAGGTTTTCTAAGTCAAGGTTTTTAATGAGGTGCTGCTTCACGGGTTCCAAGCTTAGCCATTTCACTCGGCTAAGCTTGAGGGGGAGTATTGATCAAGAGAATAAGCCTAAGGCAGCCATGGCCGTCCGTACAATTATGGGGCCGTCCGTACAACCAAGCAATAAGGCCGAGTCATGTAAGTGTGTAAAGACAATGAGGAGGCCTGCTCTCCTTAGGCCCATGAGAAGGATCTAGAATGTCGCTTGTAGCCGTTAGAGAGGAGGAACAAGTGGAGTCACGGGTTATGTTGTGTTTAAGGAGACTAGGACGGGTCACTATCACCGTTGGGATTAGTTCTATCTCTCTCCTTGTCCCTATCACTTATACGATCGGTTGGTAGAGGGTGTAGCCCTAATTTTCCCTTGATATATATAGACTTTAGCCTACATTGTAATATGTATTCTTATGGAACAATAACCTAATCTTTTCTTCTTCCTCATTCTCTTTGTCTACCGATATCTCTCATCAATCTCTTGATTCTCTTCTTTATTCTACAAAGTCTTACAAAAACGGGCTTAAGTGTTGTCTAAACACTCCAAATTCATCCGGAACTGTTACAATTAGTCAAATGCATTGGATTGTCACACATTTTGACCCTAGAAACAGTAACAAGCTGTTCACTGCTTCGAATCAATGTTTTCTCGATTTTAGCTTGTTTCGGGACAAAATGGGTAAACGTGGTGTTTAAACACTCCAAATTCAACCCGAACTCTTATAATTAGTCAAATGCATTGGATTGTTACATATTTTGACCCTAGAAAGAGTAACATAGCTGTTTACTGCTTCAAATCAATGTTTTCTCTCGGTTTTAGCATGTTTTCTTGGTTTAAGCTTGTTTTGGGATAAAACGGGTTTAAGTGTTGTCTAAACACTACAAATTCATCCCGAGCTCTTAAAATTAGTCAAATGCATTGGTAACATAGCTGTTTACTTCTTCGAATCAATGTTTCTCTCGGTTTTAGCCTGTTTTCTCGGTTTAAGCCTGTTTGGGATAAAACGAGCTTAATTTTTGTCTAAACACTACAAATTCATCCTGAGCTCCTACAATTAGTCAAATGCATTGAATGGTCACACATTCTGACCATAGAAACAGTAACAAAGCTGTTTAGTTCTTCGAATCAATGTTTTCTCGAATTTAGCCTGTTTCAGGACAAAATGGGTAAAAGTGGTGTCTAAACACTCCAAATTCAACCCGAACTCATATAATTAGTCAAATGCATTGGATTGATACATATTTTGACCCTAGAAAGAGTAAAATAGCTGTTTACTGCTTCGAATCCATGTTTCTCTCGGTTTTAGCCTGTTTTCTCGATTTAAGCCTGTTTAGGATAAAACGGTTTAAGTGTTGTCTAAACACTCCAAATTTTTCTGGAACTCTTACAATTAGTAAAATTCATTGGATTGTCACACATTTTGACCCTATAAGCAGTAAAAAGCTGTTCACTCCTTCGAATCAGTGTTTTTCTCGGTTTTAGCCTGTTTCGGGACAAAATGGGTAAAAGTGGTGTCTAAACACTCCAAATTCAACCCGAACTCATGTAATTAGTCAAATGCATTGGATTGTTACATATTTTGACCCTAGAAAGAGTAAAATAGCTGTTTACTGCTTCGAATCCATGTTTCTCTCGGTTTTAGCATGTTTTCTTGGTTTAAGCTTGTTTTGGGATAAAATGGGCTTAAGTGTTGTCTAAACACTCCAAATTCATCCGGAACTGTTACAATTAGTCAAATGCATTGGGTTGTCACACATTTTGACCCTAGAAACAGTAACAAAGCTGTTCACTGCTTCGAATCAATGTTTTCTCGCTTTTAGCCTGTTTCGGGACAAAATGGGTAAACGTGGTGTTTAAACACTCCAAATTCAACCCGAACTCTTATAATTAGACAAATGCATTGGATTGTTACATATTTTAACCCTAGAAACAGTAACATAGCTGTTTACTGCTTCAAATCAATGTTTTCTCTCGTTTTTAGCATGTGTTCTTGGTTTAAGCTTGTTTTGGGATAAAACGGGTTTAAGTGTTGTCTAAACACTACAAATTCATCCCGAGCTCTTACAATTAGTCAAATGCATTGGTAACATAGCTGTTTACTGCTTCGAATCAATGTTTCTCTCGGTTTTAGCCTGTTTTCTCGGTTTAAGCCTGTTTGGGATAAAACAGGCTTAAGTTTTGTCTAAACACTACAAATTCATCCTGAGCTCTTACAATTAGTCAAATGCATTGAATGGTCACAAATTCTGACTATAGAAACAGTAACAAAGCTGTTTACTTCTTCGAATCAATGTTTTCTCGGTTTTAGCCTGTTTCGGGACAAAATGGGTAAAAGTGGTGTTTAAACACTCCAAATTCAACCCGAACTCTTATAATTAGTAAAATGCATTGGATTGTTACATATTTTGACCCTAGAAAGAGTAACATTGCTTTGTACTGCTTCGAATCAATGTTTCTCTCGGTTTTAGCCTGTTTTCTCGGTTTAAGCCTGTTTGGGATAAAACGAGCTTAATTTTTGTCTAAACACTACAAATTCATCCTGAGCTCTTACAATTAGTCAAATGCATTGAATGGTCACACATTCTGACCATAGAAACAGTAACAAAG
Organism: Camelina sativa; assembly: GCF_030686135.1. Lineage (NCBI taxonomy): Eukaryota > Viridiplantae > Streptophyta > Magnoliopsida > Brassicales > Brassicaceae > Camelina > Camelina sativa. Next base: position 9,657,370 of record NC_141885.1, read on the forward strand.
CTGTTTACTTCTTCGAATCAATGTTTTCTCGAATTTAGCGTGTTTCAGGACAAAATGGGTAAAAGTGGTGTCTAAACACTCCAAATTCAACCCGAACTCATATAATTAGTCAAATGCATTGGATTGATACATATTTTGACCCTAGAAAGAGTAAAATAGCTGTTTACTGCTTCGAATCCATGTTTCTCTCGGTTTTAGCCTGTTTTCTCGATTTAAGCCTGTTTAGGATAAAACGGTTTAAGTGTTGTCTAAACACTCCAAATTTTTCTGGAACTCTTACAATTAGTAAAATTCATTGGATTGTCACACATTTTGACCCTATAAGCAGTAAAAAGCTGTTCACTACTTCGAATCAGTGTTTTTCTCGGTTTTAGCCTGTTTCGGGACAAAATGGGTAAAAGTGGTGTCTAAACACTCCAAATTCAACCCGAACTCATGTAATTAGTCAAATGCATTGGATTGTTACATATTTTGACCCTAGAAAGAGTAAAATAGCTGTTTACTGCTTCGAATCCATGTTTCTCTCGGTTTTAGCCTGTTTTCTCGGTTTAAGCCTGTTTAGAATAAAACGGTTTAAGTGTTGTCTAAACACTCCAAATTTTTCTGGAACTCTTACAATTAGTAAAATTCATTGGATTGTCACACATTTTGACCCTATAAGCAGTAAAAAGCTGTTCACTCCTTCGAATCAGTGTTTTTTCGGTTTTAGCCTGTTTCGGGACAAAATGGGTAAAAGTGGTGTTTAAACACTCCAAATTCAACCCGAACTCTTATAATTAGTCAAATGCATTGGATTGTTACATATTTTGACCCTAGAAAGAGTAATATAGCTGTTACTGCTTCAAATCAATGTTTTCTCTCGGTTTTAGCATGTTTTCTTGGTTTAAGCTTGTTTTGGGATAAAATGGGCTTAAGTGTTGTCTAAACACTCCAAATTCATCCGGAACTGTTACAATTAGTCAAATGCATTGGATTGTCACACATTTTGACCCTTGAAACAGTAACAAAGCTGTTCACTGCTTCGAATCAATGTTTTCTCGGTTTTAGCCTGTTTCGGGACAAAATGGGTAAACATGGTGTTTAAACACTCCAAATTCAACCCGAACTCTTATAATTAGACAAATGCATTGGATTGTTACATATTTTAACCCTAGAAACAGTAACATAGCTGTTTACTGCTTCAAATCAATGTTTTCTCTCGTTTTTAGCATGTGTTCTTGGTTTAAGCTTGTTTTGGGATAAAACGGGTTTAAGTGTTGTCTAAACACTACAAATTCATCCCGAGCTCTTACAATTAGTCAAATGCATTGGTAACATAGCTGTTTACTGCTTCGAATCAATTTTTCTCTCGGTTTTAGCCTGTTTTCTCGGTTTAAGCCTGTTTGGGATAAAACAGGCTTAAGTTTTGTCTAAACACTACAAATTCATCCTGAGCTCTTACAATTAGTCAAATGCATTGAATGGTCACAAATTCTGACCATAGAAACAGTAACAACGCTGTTTACTTCTTCGAATCAATGTTTTCTCGGATTTAGCCTGTTTTGGGACAAAATGGGTAAAAGTGGTGTCTAAACACTTCAAATTCAACCCGAACTCTTATAATTAGTCAAATGCATTGGATTGTTACATATTTTTACCCTAGAAAGAGTAATATAGCTGTTTACTGCTTTGAATCAATGTTTTCTCTCGATTTTAGCCTGTTTTCTCGGTTTAAGCGTGTTTTGGGATAAAACGGGTTTAAGTGTTGTCTAAACACTCCAAATTCATCCGGAACTCTTACAATTAGTCAAATTCATTGGATTGTCACACATTTTGACCCTAGAAACAGTAACAAGCTGTTCACTGCTTCGAATCAATGTTTTCTCGATTTTAGCTTGTTTCGGGACAAAATGGGTAAACGTGGTGTTTAAACACTCCAAATTCAACCCGAACTCTTATAATTAGTCAAATGCATTGGATTGTTACATATTTTGACCCTAGAAAGAGTAACATAGCTGTTTACTGCTTCAAATCAATGTTTTCTCTCGATTTTAGCCTGTTTTCTCGGTTTAAGCGTGTTTTGGGATAAAACGGGTTTAAGTGTTGTCTAAACACTCCAAATTCATCCGGAACTCTTACAATTAGTCAAATTCATTGGATTGTCACACATTTTGACCCTAGAAACAGTAAAAATCTGTTCACTCCTTTGAACCAGTGTATTTTCGGTTTTAGCCTGTTTCGGGACAAAATGGGTAAAAGTGGTGTTTAAACACTCCAAATTCAACCCGAACTCTTATAATTAGTCAAATGCATTGGATTGTTACATATATTGACCCTAGAAAGAGTAACATAGCTGTTTACTGCTTCAAATCAATGTTTTCTATCGGTTTTAGCATGTTTTCTTGGTTTAAGCTTGTTTTGGGATAAAACGGGCTTAAGTGTTGTCTAAACACTCCAAATTCATCCCGAACTCTTACAATTAGTCAAATGCATTGGATTGTCACACATTTTGACCCTAGACACAGTAACAAGCTGTTCACTGCTTCGAATCAATGTTTTCTCGATTTTAGCTTGTTTCGGGACAAAATGGGTAAACGTGGTGTTTAAACACTCCAAATTCAACCCGAACTCTTATAATTAGTCAAATGCATTGGATTGTTACATATTTTGACCCTAGAAAGAGTAACATAGCTGTTTACTGCTTCAAATCAATGTTTTCTCTCGGTTTTAGCCTGTTTTCTTGGTTTAAGCTTGTTTTGGGATAAAACGGGTTTAAGTGTTGTCTAAACACTACAAATTCATCCCGAGCTCTTACAATTAGTCAAATGCATTGGTAACATAGCTGTTTACTGCTTCGAATCAATGTTTCTCTCGGTTTTAGCCTGTTTTCTCGGTTTAAGCCTGTTTGGGATAAAACGAGCTTAATTTTTGTCTAAACACTACAAATTCATCCTGAGCTCTTACAATTAGTCAAATGCATTGAATGGTCACACATTCTGACCATAGAAACAGTAACAAAGCTGTTTACTTCTTCGAATCAATGTTTTCTCGGATTTAGCCTGTTTTGGGACAAAATGGGTAAAAGTGGTGTCTAAACACTTCAAATTCAACCCGAACTCTTATTATTAGTCAAATGCATTGGATTGTTACATATTTTTACCCTAGAAAGAGTAATATAGCTGTTTACTGCTTTGAATCAATGTTTTCTCTCGATTTTAGCCTGTTTTCTCGGTTTAAGCGTGTTTTGGGATAAAACGGGTTTAAGTGTTGTCTAAACACTCCAAATTCATCCGGAACTCTTACAATTAGTCAAATTCATTGGATTGTCACACATTTTGACCCTAGAAACAGTAACAAGCTGTTCACTGCTTCGAATCAATGTTTTCTCGATTTTAGCTTGTTTCGGGACAAAATGGGTAAACGTGGTGTTTAAACACTCCAAATTCAACCCGAACTCTTATAATTAGTCAAATGCATTGGATTGTTACATATTTTGACCCTAGAAAGAGTAACATAGCTGTTTACTGCTTCAAATCAATGTTTTCTCTCGATTTTAGCCTGTTTTCTCGGTTTAAGCGTGTTTTGGGATAAAACGGGTTTAAGTGTTGTCTAAACACTCCAAATTCATCCGGAACTCTTACAATTAGTCAAATTCATTGGATTGTCACACATTTTGACCCTAGAAACAGTAAAAATCTGTTCACTCCTTTGAACCAGTGTATTTTCGGTTTTAGCCTGTTTCGGGACAAAATGGGTAAAAGTGGTGTTTAAACACTCCAAATTCAACCCGAACTCTTATAATTAGTCAAATGCATTGGATTGTTACATATATTGACCCTAGAAAGAGTAACATAGCTGTTTACTGCTTCAAATCAATGTTTTCTATCGGTTTTAGCATGTTTTCTTGGTTTAAGCTTGTTTTGGGATAAAACGGGCTTAAGTGTTGTCTAAACACTCCAAATTCATCCCGAACTCTTACAATTAGTCAAATGCATTGGATTGTCACACATTTTGACCCTAGAAACAGTAACAAGCTGTTCACTGCTTCGAATCAATGTTTTCTCGATTTTAGCTTGTTTCGGGACAAAATGGGTAAACGTGGTGTTTAAACACTCCAAATTCAACCCGAACTCTTATAATTAGTCAAATGCATTGGATTGTTACATATTTTGACCCTAGAAAGAGTAACATAGCTGTTTACTGCTTCAAATCAATGTTTTCTCTCGGTTTTAGCCTGTTTTCTTGGTTTAAGCTTGTTTTGGGATAAAACGGGTTTAAGTGTTGTCTAAACACTACAAATTCATCCCGAGCTCTTACAATTAGTCAAATGCATTGGTAACATAGCTGTTTACTGCTTCGAATCAATGTTTCTCTCGGTTTTAGCCTGTTTTCTCGGTTTAAGCCTGTTTGGGATAAAACGAGCTTAATTTTTGTCTAAACACTACAAATTCATCCTGAGCTCTTACAATTAGTCAAATGCATTGAATGGTCACACATTCTGACCATAGAAACAGTAACAAAGCTGTTTACTTCTTCGAATCAATGTTTTCTCGGATTTAGCCTGTTTTGGGACAAAATGGGTAAAAGTGGTGTCTAAACACTTCAAATTCAACCCGAACTCTTATAATTAGTCAAATGCATTGGATTGTTACATATTTTTACCCTAGAAAGAGTAATATAGCTGTTTACTGCTTTGAATCAATGTTTTCTCTCGATTTTAGCCTGTTTTCTCGGTTTAAGCGTGTTTTGGGATAAAACGGGTTTAAGTGTTGTCTAAACACTCCAAATTCATCCGGAACTCTTAAAATTAGTCAAATTCATTGGATTGTCACACATTTTGACCCTAGAAACAGTAAAAATCTGTTCACTCCTTTGAACCAGTGTATTTTCGGTTTTAGCCTGTTTCGGGACAAAATGGGTAAAAGTGGTGTTTAAACACTCCAAATTCAACCCGAACTCTTATAATTAGTCAAATGCATTGGATTGTTACATATATTGACCCTAGAAAGAGTAACATAGCTGTTTACTGCTTCAAATCAATGTTTTCTATCGGTTTTAGCATGTTTTCTTGGTTTAAGCTTGTTTTGGGATAAAACGGGCTTAAGTGTTGTCTAAACACTCCAAATTCATCCCGAACTCTTACAATTAGTCAAATGCATTGGATTGTCACACATTTTGACCCTAGAAACAGTAACAAGCTGTTCACTGCTTCGAATCAATGTTTTCTCGATTTTAGCTTGTTTCGGGACAAAATGGGTAAACGTGGTGTTTAAACACTCCAAATTCAACCCGAACTCTTATAATTAGTCAAATGCATTGGATTGTTACATATTTTGACCCTAGAAAGAGTAACATAGCTGTTTACTGCTTCAAATCAATGTTTTCTCTCGGTTTTAGCCTGTTTTCTTGGTTTAAGCTTGTTTTGGGATAAAACGGGTTTAAGTGTTGTCTAAACACTACAAATTCATCCCGAGCTCTTACAATTAGTCAAATGCATTGGTAACATAGCTGTTTACTGCTTCGAATCAATGTTTCTCTCGGTTTTAGCCTGTTTTCTCGGTTTAAGCCTGTTTGGGATAAAACGAGCTTAATTTTTGTCTAAACACTACAAATTCATCCTGAGCTCTTACAATTAGTCAAATGCATTGAATGGTCACACATTCTGACCATAGAAATAGTAACAAAGCTGTTTACTTCTTCGAATCAATGTTTTCTCGAATTTAGCCTGTTTCAGGACAAAATGGGTAAAAGTGGTGTCTAAACACTCCAAATTCAACCCGAACACATATAATTAGTCAAATGCATTGGATTGTTACATATTTTGACCCTAGAAAGAGTAAAATAGATGTTTACTGCTTCGAATCCATGTTTCTCTCGGTTTTAGCCTGTTTTCTCGATTTAAGCCTGTTTAGGATAAAACGGTTTAAGTGTTGTCTAAACACTCCAAATTTTTCTGGAACTCTTACAATTAGTAAAATTCATTGGATTGTCACACATTTTGACCCTATAAGCAGTAAAAAGCTGTTCACTCCTTCGAATCAGTGTTTTTCTCGGTTTTAGCCTGTTTCGGGATAAAATGGGTAAAAGTGGTGTCTAAACACTCCAAATTCAACCCGAACTCATGTAATTAGTCAAATGCATTGGATTGTTACATATTTTGACCCTAGAAAGAGTAAAATAGCTGTTTACTGCTTCGAATCCATGTTTCTCTCGGTTTTAGCCTGTTTTCTCGGTTTAAGCCTGTCTAAACACTCCAAATTTTTCTGGAACTCTTACAATTAGTAAAATTCATTGGATTGTCACACATTTTGACCCTATAAGCAGTAAAAAGCTGTTCACTCCTTCGAATCAGTGTTTTTTCGGTTTTAGCCTGTTTCGGGACAAAATGGGTAAAAGTGGTGTTTAAACACTCCAAATTCAACCCGAACTCTTATAATTAGTCAAATGCATTGGATTGTTACATATTTGACCCTAGAAAGAGTAATATAGCTGTTACCGCTTCAAATCAATGTTTTCTCTCGGTTTTAGCATGTTTTCTTGGTTTAAGCTTGTTTTGGGATAAAACGGGCTTAAGTGTTGTCTAAACACTCCAAATTCATCCGGAACTGTTACAATTAGTCAAATGCATTGGATTGTCACACATTTTGACCCTAGAAACAGTAACAAAGCTGTTCACTGCTTCGAATCAATGTTTTCTCGCTTTTAGCCTGTTTCGGGACAAAATGGGTAAACATGGTGTTTAAACACTCCAAATTCAACCCGAACTCTTATAATTAGACAAATGCATTGGATTGTTACATATTTTAACCCTAGAAACAGTAACATAGCTGTTTACTGCTTCAAATCAATGTTTTCTCTCGTTTTTAGCATGTGTTCTTGGTTTAAGCTTGTTTTGGGATAAAACGGGTTTAAGTGTTGTCTAAACACTACAAATTCATCCCGAGCTCTTACAATTAGTCAAATGCATTGGTAACATAGCTGTTTACTGCTTCGAATCAATGTTTCTCTCGGTTTTAGCCTGTTTTCTCGGTTTAAGCCTGTTTGGGATAAAACAGGCTTAAGTTTTGTCTAAACACTACAAATTCATCCTGAGCTCTTACAATTAGTCAAATGCATTGAATGGTCACAAATTCTGACCATAGAAACAGTAACAACGCTGTTTACTTCTTCGAATCAATGTTTTCTCGGATTTAGCCTGTTTTGGGACAAAATGGGTTGGTGTCTAAACACTTCAAATTCAACCCGAACTCTTATAATTAGTCAAATGCATTGGATTGTTACATATTTTTACCCTAGAAAGAGTAATATAGCTGTTTACTGCTTTGAATCAATGTTTTCTCTCGATTTTAGCCTGTTTTCTCGGTTTAAGCGTGTTTTGGGATAAAACGGGTTTAAGTGTTGTCTAAACACTCCAAATTCATCCGGAACTCTTACAATTAGTCAAATTCATTGGATTGTCACACATTTTGACCCTAGAAACAGTAAAAATCTGTTCACTCTTTTGAACCAGTGTATTTTCGGTTTTAGCCTGTTTCGGGACAAAATGGGTAAAAGTGGTGTTTAAACACTCCAAATTCAACCCGAACTCTTATAATTAGTCAAATGCATTGGATTGTTACATATTTGACCCTAGAAAGAGTAATATAGCTGTTACCGCTTCAAATCAATGTTTTCTCTCGGTTTTAGCATGTTTTCTTGGTTTAAGCTTGTTTTGGGATAAAACGGGCTTAAGTGTTGTCTAAACACTCCAAATTCATCCGGAACTGTTACAATTAGTCAAATGCATTGGATTGTCACACATTTTGACCCTAGAAACAGTAACAAAGCTGTTCACTGCTTCGAATCAATGTTTTCTCGCTTTTAGCCTGTTTCGGGACAAAATGGGTAAACGTGGTGTTTAAACACTCCAAATTCAACCCGAACTCTTATAATTAGACAAATGCATTGGATTGTTACATATTTTAACCCTAGAAACAGTAACATAGCTGTTTACTGCTTCAAATCAATGTTTTCTCTCGTTTTTAGCATGTGTTCTTGGTTTAAGCTTGTTTTGGGATAAAGCGGGTTTAAGTGTTGTCTAAACACTACAAATTCATCCCGAGCTCTTACAATTAGTCAAATGCATTGGTAACATAGCTGTTTACTGCTTCGAATCAATGTTTCTCTCGGTTTTAGCCTGTTTTCTCGGTTTAAGCCTGTTTGGGATAAAACAGGCTTAAGTTTTGTCTAAACACTACAAATTCATCCTGAGCTCTTACAATTAGTCAAATGCATTGAATGGTCACAAATTCTGACCATAGAAACAGTAACAACGCTGTTTACTTCTTCGAATCAATGTTTTCTCGGATTTAGCCTGTTTTGGGACAAAATGGGTTGGTGTCTAAACACTTCAAATTCAACCCGAACTCTTATAATTAGTCAAATGCATTGGATTGTTACATATTTTTACCCTAGAAAGAGTAATATAGCTGTTTACTGCTTTGAATCAATGTTTTCTCTCGATTTTAGCCTGTTTTCTCGGTTTAAGCGTGTTTTGGGATAAAACGGGTTTAAGTGTTGTCTAAACACTCCAAATTCATCCGGAACTCTTACAATTAGTCAAATTCATTGGATTGTCACACATTTTGACCCTAGAAACAGTAAAAATCTGTTCACTCTTTTGAACCAGTGTATTTTCGGTTTTAGCCTGTTTCAGGACAAAATGGGTAAAAGTGGTGTTTAAACACTCCAAATTCAACCCGAACTCTTATAATTAGTCAAATGCATTGGATTGTTACATATATTGACCCTAGAAAGAGTAACATAGCTGTTTACTGCTTCAAATCAATGTTTTCTATCGGTATTAGCATGTTTTCTTGGTTTAAGCTTGTTCTGGGATAAAACGGGCTTAAGTGTTGTCTAAACACTCCAAATTCATCCCGAACTCTTACAATTAGTCAAATACATTGGATTGTCACACATTTTTACCCTAGAAACAGTAACAAGCTGTTCACTGCTTCGAATCAATGTTTTCTCGATTTTAGCTTGTTTCGGGACAAAATGGGTAAACGTGGTGTTTAAACACTCCAAATTCAACCCGAACTCTTATAATTAGTCAAATGCATTGGATTGTTACATATTTTGACCCTAGAAAGAGTAACATAGCTGTTTACTGCTTCAAATCAATGTTTTCTCTCGATTTTAGCCTGTTTTCTCGGTTTAAGCGTGTTTTGGGATAAAACGGGTTTAAGTGTTGTCTAAACACTCCAAATTCATCCGGAACTCTTACAATTAGTCAAATTCATTGGATTGTCACACATTTTGACCCTAGAAACAGTAAAAATCTGTTCACTACTTTGAACCAGTGTATTTTCGGTTTTAGCCTGTTTCGGGACAAAATGGGTAAAAGTGGTGTTTAAACACTCCAAATTCAACCCGAACTCTTATAATTAGTCAAATGCATTGGATTGTTACATATATTGACCCTAGAAAGAGTAACATAGCTGTTTACTGCTTCAAATCAATGTTTTCTATCGGTTTTAGCATGTTTTCTTGGTTTAAGCTTGTTTTGGGATAAAACGGGCTTAAGTGTTGTCTAAACACTCCAAATTCATCCCGAACTCTTACAATTAGTCAAATGCATTGGATTGTCACACATTTTGACCCTAGAAACAGTAACAAGCTGTTCACTGCTTCGAATCAATGTTTTCTCGATTTTAGCTTGTTTCGGGACAAAATGGGTAAACGTGGTGTTTAAACACTCCAAATTCAACCCGAACTCTTATAATTAGTCAAATGCATTGGATTGTTACATATTTTGACCCTAGAAAGAGTAACATAGCTGTTTACTGCTTCAAATCAATGTTTTCTCTCGGTTTTAGCCTGTTTTCTTGGTTTAAGCTTGTTTTGGGATAAAACGGGTTTAAGTGTTGTCTAAACACTACAAATTCATCCCGAGCTCTTACAATTAGTCAAATGCATTGGTAACATAGCTGTTTACTGCTTCGAATCAATGTTTCTCTCGGTTTTAGCCTGTTTTCTCGGTTTAAGCCTGTTTGGGATAAAACGAGCTTAATTTTTGTCTAAACACTACAAATTCGTCCTGAACTCTTACAATTAGTCAAATGCATTGAATGGTCACACATTCTGACCATAGAAATGTAAGTTTGAGAGTAGAGTAATCAAGAGATTATGGAAGAGAGTGAAATCGTGTAAAGAGTGAGGAGAGTGAACGATTGAGAGAGAGAGTGTTGGAGAAAGAGAATAAACTCTTTTCTTACTTCTATTAGTATGATACTTACAAACTATTTAAAGACATATACAAATAGGATATTCTCTTAGGATCCTATGCACACTAATATGAAGAGAAAGCGACATCTCCTTATTCTAACATGTGATCTCCTCTTCTCTCTTACAACTTGCTCCAACGGCTACAAAGGAAGGATCGAGATGAATGGCGACCGTTGGAGGATCTCTTTGGTGGATTGGGCTCATGAAGACTTCTATTTGAGGATGGCCCGTTGGTTGGTCGTACGGACGTCCGTACGGTCGTACGGACAAGTGTGTGTGCCGGTTCATACTCCCCCTCAAGCTTGACTTGGGGAACTAGTCAAGCTTGACAACATAGGCACCCACCTCATTAAAAACCTTAGTATAGAAAAACCTCTTGGGAAAACTATACTTAAGGGAAAAAGAGTGTAGGCGCCAAAACAAAGCAAGTCATGGCCGAGTGAGGTTTAGGAGGCCAAGCTTAGGATGGATGTATTCACACACTTGGGGGCTCGCAGCTTTAGTCAGGACGTCTGCAAGTTGTTCTTTGCTTTCGGTATGGCAAGGTAAGACAACTCCAAGCTTGATTTGTTCTCGGACCTTATGGCAATCCACTTCAATGTGCTTGGTCCGCTCATGGAACACTGAATTGGTTGCTATATGAATGGCTGCTTCGTTATCACAGTGCATGGTGATCGGCTTTGTTGATTCTATTCCAAGATCCTTGAGTAACATCTTCAGCCACATTAGCTCCGTCGTTAGCTTCCTCATAGCTCTATACTCGGATTCGGCACTTGAGAGTGAGACGACCTTTTGCTTCTTGCTCTTCCATGTGACCAGGTTCCCTCCAAGGAACGTGCAATAGCCTGTGGTTGAGCGTCGGTCCCCACGATCTCCGGCATAGTCAGCGTCGCAGTAGCCTACCAACTCAGTGCTCTTGTTGCGTCCCATCCATATGCCTTGGCCGGGTGAGCCCTTGATGTACTTGAGGATCCGTGTCAGCATGTTCCAATGGTGCACGGTGGGGTTCTTCATATGCTGGCTTACCTGGTTCACGGCAAAGCAAATGTCAGGCCGTGTGATAGTCAAATAAATGAGCTTACCGACTAGCCGCCGGTAGAGGCTAACGTCCTCGAATGGAGCGGTGTCAAGCTCCCCCTGTCCTCCATCCTTGTAATTCTCTTCTAGGGGCGTTGTTACTGCCTTAGCTCCTAGTTTTCCTGTTTCACTCAATAAGTCTAGTGCATACTTTCTTTGAGACAACAATAACCCTTCATTTGATCTATAAACTTCTATCCCAAGAAAGTATTTCAACTCTCCAAGATCTTTAATATCAAAAACTGATTTCAAGAATGTTTTAGAGTCTTGAATACCTACCGAGTCACTTCCAGTGATGATGATATCATCAACATACACTAGAATGACTACTATACCTTTGGCGCTTGGTAAGGTGAACAAGGTGTGGTCAGCTTCGGATTTGCGAAAGCCTTTGTCAAGGAGTGTGGTGCTAAGCTTGTGATACCAAGCCCTTGGTGACTGCTTCAAGCCATAGATAGCTTTGTTGAGTTTCAAGACCTTTCCCGGACCAATAGTATCCTCCAAACCCGGTGGTGGTCGCATATACACTTCATCCTCCAGTTCTCCTTGCAAGAAGGCGTTCTTCACGTCCATTTGCCAAAGTTCCCAGTCGAGGTTGGTGGCGAGAGAGAGTACAACTCGAACCGTGTGAAGCTTAGCCACCGGAGCAAACGTATCAAGATAGTCCTCCCCATACGTTTGCGTGAACCCTCGTGCGACTAGGCGGGCTTTGTGGCGTTCAATCTCCCCATTGCTCTTATATTTGATTGTGAAGATATACCGAGAGGTGACAGCCTTCTTGCCCTTGGGTAAGTCAGCCTCGTCCCATGTATGATTTTGCACCATGGCCGTATTCTCGGCATCCACTGCATCTCTCCATACTTTGTGCTGCTTAGCCTCATCATAGGTCTTGGGGATCCAATCCTCATCAATATGGCCAAGAAACACTTGATGCTCTATCGGAAAATGAGCCAAGGTGCACACGGCCTGAATCGGATGAGCAACGGCCATGTTGTTGTAGTACACACGGGTGTTCTTCCAATGACTAGGAGGATACCTAATACGTTGGCTGCGCCGAAGAGGAACTATAGCCCCAGCTTCGGAGTTGGCTCGTCCTGGAGTAATGATCTCCTCAAGCTGTTCAGCCGTCTCCTCGGTTGTTTCGGCCGTGTTGTCCGCGAGTGACTCGGGTGCTTCCTCATGCTGCTCAGTATGGTCATCGGCATGTGTAGCAGGCTCAGGCTCAGTAAATGGCTCAGGTTGCTCTGGTGATGCTGGTCTGGCTGACTCGGTAGTGATCCGATCGTTTTCAAGACCTAGTCGCTCAAGGATTACTCGGAGGTTGCGCGTCCGATCAGATGGTGAATCAGAGAGGTTACGGAGCTCATCCCAATTCTTCTCATCGTAAAAACCTTGTGTCTCCATGAACTTGACATCACGAGATACTAGAACCCTCCTTGTTGTAGGTTCATAGCACTTATACCCCTTTTGTGTGGTAGAGTAGCCAAGAAACATAGCCTTTGTACTCTTTGCATCAAGCTTGTCTCTTAGCTCACCTGGTCGCAACACATAGCACACACAACCAAACACTCGTAAGTGATCAAATGTAGGTTTGTCATTCGTTAATACCTCAAATGGAGACACATCCTTTAGGATCTTTGTTGGTGTGCGGTTAATAAGATAACAAGCGGCTAGCACAGCATCTCCCCAAAACCTCTTTGGAACCCTTGTGTGAAACATCATAGACCTTGCTACTTCCATGAGATGCCTATTCTTTCTCTCAGCCACTCCATTTTGTTGTGGTGTGTAAGGACAGCTAGTTTGATGAAGAATTCCATGTTTGGCTAGATATTGCTTAAAGGCATGGCTTGTGTACTCTCCACCATTATCTGATCTCAAAATTTTAATCTTGGCATGAAAGTGGTTAGTGACATAATTTTGAAAATTAGTAAAGGCCTCAAGGACTCTATCCTTAGAGGGAAGTAAAGTTATCCAAGTATATTTTGATTTTTCATCAATAAAAGTCACAAAATACTTTTGATTATCTCTAGATAAGCAAGGAGATGTCCAAACATCAGAATGAATTAAATCAAAACATTTTTCATAAATAGTAATAGATTTAGGAAAAACAGCCTTGCAATGTTTACCAAGAATACAAGCCTCACACTCATCATTTTGAAAAGAAACATTAGGAAATATTAAAGATAAAGCTCTTGTGTGAGGGTGTCCTAGCCTAGCATGTAAAATAGAATCACTAGGTTTCATAATAACCGAATTAAAACAAGATGCATTAGAAGATAAGTTCAAGTCCTCAAGCACATAGAGGTCATCCTTGGATCCTCCTTGACCAAGAACCTTACTTGTCTCAATATCCTGAAAATGAACATTGTTAGGACCAAATATAGCATAACAATTTAAATCAGTAGTGGCTCTCTTAACTGATAGCAAGTTAGAAGTAAAGTTTGGCATATAAAATGCCTTAGTCTCCTTATCAAATAGTTTCAAGTTTCCAATGCCTTTAACTGGTACTTTCTCACCATTTGCTATTATCACATTACCATTAGCAGGTTTAATATCACTAATTAGCCTAGAATCACTAATCATGTGATGGGATGCACCAGAATCAACTATGAGGGGTTTAATTTTGTTTGAGGCAAGAAACGCCTTACCGGTGGCCTCTTTGATGGCTTTGATGAGCGCATCAAGGTCGGACCGCCTTACCAGCTCGGACGATGCTGCAGCAAGAGCAGTTCCACTGGTCACTTGTTGAGGTTGCTCAGAGATTGATGACTCCCCCATGGCTACTGCTTGATGAGCTCTCGGTGGTCCTCCGCGGTTTGGTCGTCCACCTCGGATGGTACCCGGCGGTGGTGCTAGATGAGGGTGTAGAATCCAGCAGCGGCTCTTGAAGTGACCAAGCTTCTTACAATGCTCACAAAATGGCGGGTTGTTCTTGTCCTCCGGCTTGTAGTAGCCCTTGTTTGCTGATGCCGTCTCAGCTTTGTTAGCGGTCACAAGTTCTCCCTTGCCGCCAAACAATCCCATGGAGCCATGCTCCTTTTGAATTTGGTTACAGACATCATCAAGGCTAGGGAGCTTGTCCGACCGTAGAATATGCTTGATAAGGTCATTGTAGGAGGGGTTCAAGGTCAAGAGAAGGCCGAACACCTTATCTTGTTCACGCCTCTCATTCAGAATGGCCGGATCTATAGTCGCCGGCCGGAGCATCTCTAGTTCAGCCCAAAGGGACCTAAACTTCCCAAAGTGCTTGGTGAACTCCATGTCTTCTTGGTTGAGGTTGTTGATGGCCCTCTTAATCTCAAAAATTCGGTTTACATTTGTAACATTCCCAAAAACATTCTTGAGAGTGTCCCACAAGTCTTTTGCTGTCTCGCAATAAGAGTAAGCTTCAAGTATAGGTGCATCTAGGGAGTTTTGAATGATAGCTAGGACTCCCTGATCTTCTTGAAACCACTTGTTCTTCTCATCGACAAGATCCTTGCCGTCTTTGGTGGTCTCGCCACTAGGAGCTTCGCTCGTCTCAACATGGGACCAAAGTCCTCGGCCGCATAGGGCTGTCTTTGTGGTTCTAGCCCACAGTAAGTAATTCTCTCCCTTGAGAGTAACTGGAACAATGAGAGTTTTGGTAGTTTCCATGGAAAAAGATGAAGAGACCGTTGGTTAAAGCTATTGTCCAACGGTTAAAGAAAGAAGATTCAAGAACAAGAAATTTCAAGAACAAGAAAGAGAATGCGGAAGGGAGTGATGGAGATTTGAGGCAAGAACAGAATCAAATCTGCTCTGATACCATGTAAGTTTGAGAGTAGAGTAATCAAGAGATTATGGAAGAGAGTGAAATCGTGTAAAGAGTGAGGAGAGTGAACGATTGAGAGAGAGAGTGTTGGAGAAAGAGAATAAACTCTTTTCTTACTTCTATTAGTATGATACTTACAAACTATTTAAAGACATATACAAATAGGATATTCTCTTAGGATCCTATGCACACTAATATGAGGAGAAAGCGACATCTCCTTATTCTAACATGTGATCTCCTCTTCTCTCTTACAACTTGCTCCAACGGCTACAAAGGAAGGATCGAGATGAATGGCGACCGTTGGAGGATCTCTTTGGTGGATTGGGCTCATGAAGACTTCTATTTGAGGATGGCCCGTTGGTTGGTCGTACGGACGTCCGTACGGTCGTACGGACAAGTGTGTGTGCCGGTTCATAAGAAATAGTAACAAAGCTGTTTACTTCTTCGAATCAATGTTTTCTCGAATTTAGCCTGTTTCAGGACAAAATGGGTAAAAGTGGTGTCTAAACACTCCAAATTCAACCCGAACTCATATAATTAGTCAAATGCATTGGATTGTTACATATTTTGACCCTAGAAAGAGTAAAATAGCTGTTTACTGCTTCGAATCCATGTTTCTCTCGGTTTTAGCCTGTTTTCTCGATTTAAGCCTGTTTAGGATAAAACGGTTTAAGTGTTGTCTAACCACTCCAAATTTTTCTGGAACTCTTACAATTAGTAAAATTCATTGGATTGTCACACATTTTGACCCTATAAGCAGTAAAAAGCTGTTCACTCCTTCGAATCAGTGTTTTTCTCGGTTTTAGCCTGTTTCGGGATAAAATGGGTAAAAGTGGTGTCTAAACACTCCAAATTCAACCCGAACTCATGTAATTAGTCAAATGCATTGGATTGTTACATATTTTGCCCTAGAAAGAGTAAAATAGCTGTTTACTGCTTCGAATCCATGTTTCTCTTGGTTTTAGCCTGTTTTCTCGGTTTAAGCCTGTCTAAACACTCCAAATTTTTCTGGAACTCTTACAATTAGTAAAATTCATTGGATTGTCACACATTTTGACCCTATAAGCAGTAAAAAGCTGTTCACTCCTTCGAATCAGTGTTTTTTCGGTTTAGCCTGTTTCGGGACAAAATGGGTAAAAGTGGTGTTTAAACACTCCAAATTCAACCCGAACTCTTATAATTAGTCAAATGCATTGGATTGTTACATATTTTGACCCTAGAAAGAGTAATATAGCTGTTACCGCTTCAAATCAATGTTTTCTCTCGGTTTTAGCATGTTTTCTTGGTTTAAGCTTGTTTTGGGATAAAACGGGCTTAAGTGTTGTCTAAACACTCCAAATTCATCCGGAACTGTTACAATTAGTCAAATGCATTGGATTGTCACACATTTTGACCCTAGAAACAGTAACAAAGCTGTTCACTGCTTCGAATCAATGTTTTCTCGCTTTTAGCCTGTTTCGGGACAAAATGGGTAAACATGGTGTTTAAACACTCCAAATTCAACCCGAACTCTTATAATTAGACAAATGCATTGGATTGTTACATATTTTAACCCTAGAAACAGTAACATAGCTGTTTACTGCTTCAAATCAATGTTTTCTCTCGTTTTTAGCATGTGTTCTTGGTTTAATCTTGTTTTGGGATAAAACGGGTTTAAGTGTTGTCTAAACACTACAAATTCATCCCGAGCTCTTACAATTAGTCAAATGCATTGGTAACATAGCTGTTTACTGCTTCGAATCAATGTTTCTCTCGGTTTTAGCCTGTTTTCTCGGTTTAAGCCTGTTTGGGATAAAACAGGCTTAAGTTTTGTCTAAACACTACAAATTCATCCTGAGCTCTTACAATTAGTCAAATGCATTGAATGGTCACAAATTCTGACCATAGAAACAGTAACAACGCTGTTTACTTCTTCGAATCAATGTTTTCTCGGATTTAGCCTGTTTTGGGACAAAATGGGTTGGTGTCTAAACACTTCAAATTCAACCCGAACTCTTATAATTAGTCAAATGCATTGGATTGTTACATATTTTTACCCTAGAAAGAGTAATATAGCTGTTTACTGCTTTGAATCAATGTTTTCTCTCGATTTTAGCCTGTTTTCTCGGTTTAAGCGTGTTTTGGGATAAAACGGGTTTAAGTGTTGTCTAAACACTCCAAATTCATCCGGAACTCTTACAATTAGTCAAATTCATTGGATTGTCACACATTTTGACCCTAGAAACAGTAAAAATCTGTTCACTCCTTTGAACCAGTGTATTTTCGGTTTTAGCCTGTTTCGGGACAAAATGGGTAAAAGTGGTGTTTAAACACTCCAAATTCAACCCGAACTCTTATAATTAGTCAAATGCATTGGATTGTTACATATATTGACCCTAGAAAGAGTAACATAGCTGTTTACTGCTTCAAATCAATGTTTTCTATCGGTTTTAGCATGTTTTCTTGGTTTAAGCTTGTTTTGGGATAAAACGGGCTTAAGTGTTGTCTAAACACTCCAAATTCATCCCGAACTCTTACAATTAGTCAAATACATTGGATTGTCACACATTTTGACCCTAGAAACAGTAACAAGCTGTTCACTGCTTCGAATCAATGTTTTCTCGATTTTAGCTTGTTTCGGGACAAAATGGGTAAACGTGGTGTTTAAACACTCCAAATTCAACCCGAACTCTTATAATTAGTCAAATGCATTGGATTGTTACATATTTTGACCCTAGAAAGAGTAACATAGCTGTTTACTGCTTCAAATCAATGTTTTCTCTCGATTTTAGCCTGTTTTCTCAGTTTAAGCGTGTTTTGGGATAAAACGGGTTTAAGTGTTGTCTAAACACTCCACATTCATCCGGAACTCTTACAATTAGTCAAATTCATTGGATTGTCACACATTTTGACCCTAGAAACAGTAAAAATCTGTTCACTCCTTTGAATCAGTGTATTTTCGGTTTTAGCCTGTTTCGGGACAAAATGGGTAAAAGTGGTGTTTAAACACTCCAAATTCAACCCGAACTCTTATAATTAGTCAAATGCATTGGATTGTTACATATATTGACCCTAGAAAGAGTAACATAGCTGTTTACTGCTTCAAATCAATGTTTTCTATCGGTTTTAGCATGTTTTCTTGGTTTAAGCTTGTTTTGGGATAAAACGGGCTAAAGTGTTGTCTAAACACTCCAAATTCATCCCGAACTCTTACAATTAGTCAAATGCATTGGATTGTCACACATTTTGACCCTAGAAACAGTAACAAGCTGTTCACTGCTTCGAACCAATGTTTTCTCGATTTTAGCTTGTTTCGGGACAAAATGGGTAAACGTGGTGTTTAAACACTCCAAATTCAACCCGAACTCTTATAATTAGTCAAATGCATTGGATTGTTACATATTTTGACCCTAGAAAGAGTAACATAGATGTTTACTGCTTCAAATCAATGTTTTCTCTCGGTTTTAGCATGTTTTCTTGGTTTAAGCTTGTTTTGGGATAAAACGGGTTTAAGTGTTGTCTAAACACTCCAAATTCATTCGGAACTCTTATAATTAGTCAAATGCATTGGATTGTTACATATATTGACCCTAGAAAGAGTAACATAGCTGTTTACTGCTTCAAATCAATGTTTTCTATCGGTTTTAGCATGTTTTCTTGGTTTAAGCTTGTTTTGGGATAAAACGGGCTTAAGTGTTGTCTAAACACTCCAAATTCATCCCGAACTCTTACAATTAGTCAAATGCATTGGATTGTCACACATTTTGACCCTAGAAACAGTAACAAGCTGATCACTGCTTCGAATCAATGTTTTTTCGGTTTTAGCCTGTTTCGGGACAAAATGGGTAAAA
The DNA here is from genome assembly GCF_030686135.1 of Camelina sativa. NCBI lineage: Eukaryota > Viridiplantae > Streptophyta > Magnoliopsida > Brassicales > Brassicaceae > Camelina > Camelina sativa. The sequence goes on from NC_141885.1 coordinate 9,676,318, forward strand.
GTGGTGTTTAAACACTCCAAATTCAACCCGAACTCTTATAATTAGTCAAATGCATTGGATTGTTACATATATTGACCCTAGAAAGAGTAACATAGCTGTTTACTGCTTCAAATCAATGTTTTCTATCGGTTTTAGCATGTTTTCTTGGTTTAAGCTTGTTTTGGGATAAAACGGGCTAAAGTGTTGTCTAAACACTCCAAATTCATCCCGAACTCTTACAATTAGTCAAATGCATTGGATTGTCACACATTTTGACCCTAGAAACAGTAACAAGCTGTTCACTGCTTCGAACCAATGTTTTCTCGATTTTAGCTTGTTTCGGGACAAAATGGGTAAACGTGGTGTTTAAACACTCCAAATTCAACCCGAACTCTTATAATTAGTCAAATGCATTGGATTGTTACATATTTTGACCCTAGAAAGAGTAACATAGATGTTTACTGCTTCAAATCAATGTTTTCTCTCGGTTTTAGCATGTTTTCTTGGTTTAAGCTTGTTTTGGGATAAAACGGGTTTAAGTGTTGTCTAAACACTCCAAATTCATTCGGAACTCTTATAATTAGTCAAATGCATTGGATTGTTACATATATTGACCCTAGAAAGAGTAACATAGCTGTTTACTGCTTCAAATCAATGTTTTCTATCGGTTTTAGCATGTTTTCTTGGTTTAAGCTTGTTTTGGGATAAAACGGGCTTAAGTGTTGTCTAAACACTCCAAATTCATCTGGAACTCTTACAATTAGTAAAATTCATTGGATTGTCACACATTTTGACCCTATAAGCAGTAAAAAGCTGTTCACTCCTTCGAATCAGTGTTTTTTCGGTTTAGCCTGTTTCGGGACAAAATGGGTAAAAGTGGTGTTTAAACACTCCAAATTCAACCCGAACTCTTATAATTAGTCAAATGCATTGGATTGTTACATATTTTGACCCTAGAAAGAGTAATATAGCTGTTACTGCTTCAAATCAATGTTTTCTCTCGGTTTTAGCATGTTTTCTTGGTTTAAGCTTGTTTTGGGATAAAACGGGCTTAAGTGTTGTCTAAACACTCCAAATTCATCCGGAACTGTTACAATTAGTCAAATGCATTGATTGTCACAGATTTTGACCCTAGAAACAGTAACAAAGCTGTTCACTGCTTCGAATCAATGTTTTCTCGCTTTTAGCCTGTTTCGGGACAAAATGGGTAAACTTGGTGTTTAAACACTCCAAATTCAACCCGAACTCTTATAATTAGACAAATGCATTGGATTGTTACATATTTTAACCCTAGAAACAGTAACATAGCTGTTTACTGCTTCAAATCAATGTTTTCTCTCGTTTTTAGCATGTGTTCTTGGTTTAAGCTTGTTTTGGGATAAAACGGGTTTAAGTGTTGTCTAAACACTACAAATTCATCCCGAGCTCTTACAATTAGTCAAATGCATTGGTAACATAGCTGTTTACTGCTTCGAATCAATGTTTCTCTTGGTTTTAGCCTGTTTTCTCGGTTTAAGCCTGTTTGGGATAAAACAGGCTTAAGTTTTGTCTAAACACTACAAATTCATCCTGAGCTCTTACAATTAGTCAAATGCATTGAATGGTCACAAAGTCTGACCATAGAAACAGTAACAACGCTGTTTACTTCTTCGAATCAATGTTTTCTCGGATTTAGCCTGTTTTGGGACAAAATGGGTTGGTGTCTAAACACTTCAAATTCAACCCGAACTCTTATAATTAGTCAAATGCATTGGATTGTTACATATTTTTACCCTAGAAAGAGTAATATAGCTGTTTACTGCTTTGAATCAATGTTTTCTCTCGATTTTAGCCTGTTTTCTCGGTTTAAGCGTGTTTTGGGATAAAACGGGTTTAAGTGTTGTCTAAACACTCCAAATTCATCCGGAACTCTTACAATTAGTCAAATTCATTGGATTGTCACACATTTTGACCCTAGAAACAGTAAAAATCTGTTCACTCCTTTGAACCAGTGTATTTTCGGTTTTAGCCTGTTTCGGGACAAAATGGGTAAAAGTGGTGTTTAAACACTCCAAATTCAACCCGAACTCTTATAATTAGTCAAATGCATTGGATTGTTACATATATTGACCCTAGAAAGAGTAACATAGCTGTTTACTGCTTCAAATCAATGTTTTCTATCGGTTTTAGCATGTTTTCTTGGTTTAAGCTTGTTTTGGGATAAAACGGGCTTAAGTGTTGTCTAAACACTCCAAATTCATCCCGAACTCTTACAATTAGTCAAATACATTGGATTGTCACAAATTTTGACCCTAGAAACAGTAACAAGCTGTTCACTGCTTCGAATCAATGATTTCTCGATTTTAGCTTGTTTCGGGACAAAATGGGTAAACGTGGTGTTTAAACACTCCAAATTCAACCCGAACTCTTATAATTAGTCAAATGCATTGGATTGTTACATATTTTGACCCTAGAAAGAGTAACATAGCTGTTTACTGCTTCAAATCAATGTTTTCTCTCGGTTTTAGCCTGTTTTCTTGGTTTAAGCTTGTTTTGGGATAAAACGGGTTTAAGTGTTGTCTAAACACTACAAATTCATCCCGAGCTCTTACAATTAGTCAAATGCATTGGTAACATAGCTGTTTACTGCTTCGAATCAATGTTTCTCTCGGTTTTAGCCTGTTTTCTCGGTTTAAGCCTGTTTGGGATAAAACGAGCTTAATTTTTGTCTAAACACTACAAATTCATCCTGAGCTCTTACAATTAGTCAAATTCATTGAATGGTCACACATTCTGACCATAGAAACAGTAACAAAGCTGTTTACTTCTTCGAATCAATGTTTTCTCGAATTTAGCCTGTTTCAGGACAAAATGGGTAAAAGTGGTGTCTAAACACTCCAAATTCAACCCGAACTCATATAATTAGTCAAATGCATTGGATTGTTACATATTTTGACCCTAGAAAGAGTAAAATAGCTGTTTACTGCTTCGAATCCATATTTCTCTCGGTTTTAGCCTGTTTTCTCGATTTAAGCCTGTTTAGGATAAAACGGTTTAAGTGTTGTCTATGTTGGGATTTATGAGACAAAGCTCACAAGAGAGGGTAGACAAACACTTGGTGAATGAATCCCCCTTTACCCACAACAAACTAACTCATTCTCAAGGGGGAGGAGAGAACATCAACTTGTGATGAACTCCCCATAAACAAGCTAGATAGAACCCAAATACTAGAGAGTAAGCGGATCCTAACTAGGAGAAGCACTAGTTTGAGACTTATCCTCTTCTAGTATCACAACACTTAGAGTTTGTGTACTTAGGAGAAGGAGGATTAAGAATCAGTAATCTAGGCTAAGTAAAGCAGTAAATAAGAAGAGTTTAGGTGGATTTGAGAAGAGAATAGGCTGCCTTAAGGGCAGCCCCTAACCGCTAATCCTAAACTCTCTACATTGTTAATATGAAACAAGAACACAAGTATAGAGAGGAAATCGGTTTCTCTTCTATTGAATAATATTGTGATGATTACATATGAGAGAATTACAGCTTAATATAGAGAAAACAAAGGCATAGAGCCGTTAGGCACACAAGGGATTCAAAGGAGAGATGAAAGGGACAGCTCCTTGTCTTTGGTTGACTCGCTATGCTTCCCAACCAAAGCCACACGTGATTTCCTTCCCTTTCATGCCTTGTGACCGTTAGATCTCCTTCCCTTATGGCCATTGGATCCTTCTTCCCTTCCTTGTGAGATATTTCCTTCTTCTTGGGCTTCTTCTTCTTATAAGGCCTTTGTTCTTCTTATATTGCACTTATGGCCTTGCTGACCACTCTCCTTGCTCTCACGGCCCACATGGCCTTATTGGCCACTCTTATTGTGCTCACGGCCTTACTGGCCGCTCCCACACCACTCATGGCCTTACCGGCCACACTTCTTGTACTAGCAGCCTTACCGGCCACTCTCTTCTTCCTTGTGCAGCTCGGCCTCACCGGCCTCACTCTCTCTTCTCCTTCATATATACTAATAGTACGGACGGGCCTGTACGGACGGGCCTGTACGGACGGGCCTGTACGGACGGGCCTGTACGGACGGGCCTGCTCTTCAATGTGTTCACGGCCTAACTGGCCGCTCTCCGGACATGGGTCCGTTCACGGACACGGTACATGGTACCGGACACGGTACATGGTCGCTCACGGACACGGACATGGCCTTACCGGCCTTTACATGGCCTTTCCGGCCTTTCTTCTCTTCTTCCAAGGTTCGGCCTTACCGGCCTCTCCTCTCTCCTCCTTGGTACATTCTAATACTCCCCCGCACGCTTGATCGGTGGGACACCATGGGGACCAAAGATCAAGGGTGGACTAGTGTCATCTACCTCATTAAAAACCTCAACAAAGAAAACCTCTTGGGATAAAACTTTGTTAAGGGAAAAAGAGTATAGACTCCACTATCCATGATGTCCCTTGACCTTGGTTTGCAAAGAACTAGCTCCCTTCTCTTCATGATTTGAACCGCTCCTACTCCTTAGCCCACCTTGCCTTTAGCACATTCCTTATGATCTCCATCCTTGCGCCTTTAGAATTTCTTTGAGGCTCTCATAGTCTCCTTTACCCCTTAAACAAGTGATAAAGAAGAAAAGAATAAGTGTTTGCTATGAGGAATATCAAAGAAAATTTCTAAAAGTGTGACAATTTAAGAGAACATATTAAAGACTAAAGACTAGTAATGAAACTAAGGTAATGAATTTATGAATTAAAATAGAGAAGAGTTTAGAGCACAGCCTTTATGGTGTTTTGATGGATAGGAGGGAGAGAGTTGATCACTGTTGCGGTTTGGAATTCCTCCTTGAGACCGCTCCTACTCTAACCATGGTTTTTAAACCTGGTCAGTTTTATTTGTCAGACTGACACATGCCCACTGAATCGGACATAACTTTCGAACGGCTGCTCGGATTGGTATGATTCCACTTCCACTGGCAAGATGACTCTGTGGTCTCGAACTTTAATGAAGAACGCGGAAGCCGAATCGCAGTGGAAGGGTTTCGTCCGAGTCGATCTTTGAGACACTTCGGCTGAGCTTTAAGTAAAGACTTTTGCTTGTGGCCGAGCAGAATCTGTGAGGTACGGTCTGAAGTCACTTGATCTCCCCCGTAACCTTTACTTGATGATGGGCTGAAACCTCATCACCTCAGTTGAAGCCTTGTGCATCACCGTTCTTGTGCACATCCAATCAACAGTTGAAACCTTGTGCATCACCTTTCCTAAAGACCATTGTGCACATCCGATCAACAACTTGGCACTAACACACATGCTCTTGGACTGATTCATCACCTTCCACCAGCTTAACAAAGGCTTGGTGGCCCTTGGTTCTAACTCCAGGCATTGTGCTGCGCTCTCCTCATGGCTATCTTATAGCCTTCAACCTCGCCACTTCTTCTTCTTGAGATAGTAGGCGAGCTCCACACAATCTTCAAGGCTGAAGCTGAAACCAAATTCAATGGAACAGATTCTAAACAAGAGATTGTTAGAGATTAGAGAATAGAGAATATAGAATATTACTGAAAATAAAATAGAATTTAGAGAATAAGTAACCAGAGAATTAGTAACCAAGAGTATAGAGTATAGTAGAGTATATGGGCGGAAGTATAAGGTGAGTGGAGAGTAGAATAGAGAATTTGCTCAAGAGTTCTTATGGACAGAGTTATACTCTGTTTTCTTGAGTTTGCAGAAGCTTTGACAGCCAAGAACAACCAAGAAGACAATCTCTTTTGGTGCTTTAATGGCTGAAACACATGGACCTTATGGAAAATTAGTTTCTCCAAAGGTTTAGGACACTTCTCATGGTAGAATCACTTAAACAGGTGTTCTCCAAGAGTCTAATGCCTTCAAGGATCACGAAAGAGCATATAGAAGATGCTTTCCATGTTCAAAATTCAAATAAAAGAAGAAACACCTTTGGAACAACCTTTTGTCCATTGGTTAAAAGAATGCATCTTGGACCAACTTGAATCTATTTGACCAAGCGGGCCATACATGCTAAAAACAAGAACTCTCTCTTCCCCAAACTCGAATCTGGACACACCATATGGCCAGAAACAAAGCTTTCTCAACCTTGAGAAGAAGAAGAAGCGATTTAGTAATTAAGCCTTTAAAGGAAATTTAACAAAAGCAAAATTAAACCTTTAGAGGAAAATTAACTAAATCCTAAGAGAACTAAATCCTAAGAATTTCGTGGCTCATTCAAGCACACAAGAACCGTGAATCCTCACCCTGAACAACATAATTTGTTCATCGGTTCATCACTTCCCCATTTAGACAAAACTATTACCAAATCGGTAAAGCATAAGGATGAGGCTTTTAAACTCGATTTCTCTTCACTCACTTGGTCTACAAATTCTAACAAGATAAGAGACCAAGCTTACTCAACATTGAGCTGTAAGAGAATCGTTTTTAACAACAAAAGCAAAGTTAAAGCTTTAAAGAACTAAGCTAAGCGAATTAACACCTAAGCTAAGTTTAAAACTTTAACTAAGCTATCTCCTAAGAAAAACGACTTTGAGAATGAGTTTAAATCACCAAGAACAGAACCTTGCTCTGATACCATGTTGGGATTTATGAGACAAAGCTCACAAGAGAGGGTAGACAAACACTTGGTGAATGAATCCCCCTTTACCCACAACAAACTAACTCATTCTCAAGGGGGAGGAGAGAACATCAACTTGTGATGAACTCCCCATAAACAAGCTAGATAGAACCCAAATACTAGAGAGTAAGCGGATCCTAACTAGGAGAAGCACTAGTTTGAGACTTATCCTCTTCTAGTATCACAACACTTAGAGTTTGTGTACTTAGGAGAAGGAGGATTAAGAATCAGTAATCTAGGCTAAGTAAAGCAGTAAATAAGAAGAGTTTAGGTGGATTTGAGAAGAGAATAGGCTGCCTTAAGGGCAGCCCCTAACCGCTAATCCTAAACTCTCTACATTGTTAATATGAAACAAGAACACAAGTATAGAGAGGAAATCGGTTTCTCTTCTATTGAATAATATTGTGATGATTACATATGAGAGAATTACAGCTTAATATAGAGAAAACAAAGGCATAGAGCCGTTAGGCACACAAGGGATTCAAAGGAGAGATGAAAGGGACAGCTCCTTGTCTTTGGTTGACTCGCTATGCTTCCCAACCAAAGCCACACGTGATTTCCTTCCCTTTCATGCCTTGTGACCGTTAGATCTCCTTCCCTTATGGCCATTGGATCCTTCTTCCCTTCCTTGTGAGATATTTCCTTCTTCTTGGGCTTCTTCTTCTTATAAGGCCTTTGTTCTTCTTATATTGCACTTATGGCCTTGCTGACCACTCTCCTTGCTCTCACGGCCCACATGGCCTTATTGGCCACTCTTATTGTGCTCACGGCCTTACTGGCCGCTCCCACACCACTCATGGCCTTACCGGCCACACTTCTTGTACTAGCAGCCTTACCGGCCACTCTCTTCTTCCTTGTGCAGCTCGGCCTCACCGGCCTCACTCTCTCTTCTCCTTCATATATACTAATAGTACGGACGGGCCTGTACGGACGGGCCTGTACGGACGGGCCTGTACGGACGGGCCTGTACGGACGGGCCTGCTCTTCAATGTGTTCACGGCCTAACTGGCCGCTCTCCGGACATGGGTCCGTTCACGGACACGGTACATGGTACCGGACACGGTACATGGTCGCTCACGGACACGGACATGGCCTTACCGGCCTTTACATGGCCTTTCCGGCCTTTCTTCTCTTCTTCCAAGGTTCGGCCTTACCGGCCTCTCCTCTCTCCTCCTTGGTACATTCTAATAGTCTAAACACTCCAAATTTTTCTGGAACTCTTACAATTAGTAAAATTCATTGGATTGTCACACATTTTGACCCTATAAGCAGTAAAAAGCTGTTCACTCCTTCGAATCAGTGTTTTTCTCGGTTTTAGCCTGTTTCGGGACAAAATGGGTAAAAGTGGTGTCTAAACACTCCAAATTCAACCCGAACTCATGTAATTAGTCAAATGCATTGGATTGTTACATATTTTGACCCTAGAAAGAGTAAAATAGCTGTTTACTGCTTCGAATCCATGTTTCTCTCGGTTTTAGCCTGTTTTCTCGGTTTAAGCCTGTTTAGAATAAAACGGTTTAAGTGTTGTCTAAACACTCCAAATTTTTCTGGAACTCTTACAATTAGTAAAATTCATTGGATTGTCACACATTTTGACCCTATAAGCAGTAAAAAGCTGTTCACTCCTTCGAATCAGTGTTTTTTCGGTTTTAGCCTGTTTCGGGACAAAATGGGTAAACGTGGTGTTTAAACACTCCAAATTCAACCCGAACTCTTATAATTAGTCAAATGCATTGGATTGTTACATATTTTGACCCTAGAAAGAGTAATATAGCTGTTACTGCTTCAAATCAATGTTTTCTCTCGGTTTTAGCATGTTTTCTTGGTTTAAGCTTGTTTTGGGATAAAACGGGCTTAAGTGTTGTCTAAACACTCCAAATTCATCCGGAACTGTTACAATTAGTCAAATGCATTGGATTGTCACACATTTTGACCCTAGAAACAGTAACAAAGCTGTTCACTGCTTCGAATCAATGTTTTCTCGCTTTTAGCCTGTTTCGGGACAAAATGGGTAAACTTGGTGTTTAAACACTCCAAATTCAACCCGAACTCTTATAATTAGACAAATGCATTGGATTGTTACATATTTTAACCCTAGAAACAGTAACATAGCTGTTTACTGCTTCAAATCAATGTTTTCTCTCGTTTTTAGCATGTGTTCTTGGTTTAAGCTTGTTTTGGGATAAAACGGGTTTAAGTGTTGTCTAAACACTACAAATTCATCCCGAGCTCTTACAATTAGTCAAATGCATTGGTAACATAGCTGTTTACTGCTTCGAATCAATGTTTCTCTCGGTTTTAGCCTGTTTTCTCGGTTTAAGCCTGTTTGGGATAAAACAGGCTTAAGTTTTGTCTAAACACTACAAATTCATCCTGAGCTCTTACAATTAGTCAAATGCATTGAATGATCACAAATTCTGACCATAGAAACAGTAACAACGCTGTTTACTTCTTCGAATCAATGTTTTCTCGGATTTAGCCTGTTTTGGGACAAAATGGGTAAAAGTGTTGTCTAAACACTTCAAATTCAACCCGAACTCTTATAATTAGTCAAATGCATTGGATTGTTACATATTTTTACCCTAGAAAGAGTAATATAGCTGTTTACTGCTTTGAATCAATGTTTTCTCTCGATTTTAGCCTGTTTTCTCGGTTTAAGCGTGTTTTGGGATAAAACGGGTTTAAGTGTTGTCTAAACACTCCACATTCATCCGGAACTCTTACAATTAGTCAAATTCATTGGATTGTCACACATTTTGACCCTAGAAACAGTAAAAATCTGTTCACTCCTTTGAATCAGTGTATTTTCGGTTTTAGCCTGTTTCGGGACAAAATGGGTAAAAGTGGTGTTTAAACACTCCAAATTCAACCCGAACTCTTATAATTAGTCAAATGCATTGGATTGTTACATATATTGACCCTAGAAAGAGTAACATAGCTGTTTACTGCTTCAAATCAATGTTTTCTATCGGTTTTAGCATGTTTTCTTGGTTTAAGCTTGTTTTGGGATAAAACGGGCTAAAGTGTTGTCTAAACACTCCAAATTCATCCCGAACTCTTACAATTAGTCAAATGCATTGGATTGTCACACATTTTGACCCTAGAAACAGTAACAAGCTGTTCACTGCTTCGAACCAATGTTTTCTCGATTTTAGCTTGTTTCGGGACAAAATGGGTAAACGTGGTGTTTAAACACTCCAAATTCAACCCGAACTCTTATAATTAGTCAAATGCATTGGATTGTTACATATTTTGACCCTAGAAAGAGTAACATAGATGTTTACTGCTTCAAATCAATGTTTTCTCTCGGTTTTAGCATGTTTTCTTGGTTTAAGCTTGTTTTGGGATAAAACAGGTTTAAGTGTTGTCTAAACACTCCAAATTCATTCGGAACTCTTATAATTAGTCAAATGCATTGGATTGTTACATATATTGACCCTAGAAAGAGTAACATAGCTGTTTACTGCTTCAAATCAATGTTTTCTATCGGTTTTAGCATGTTTTCTTGGTTTAAGCTTGTTTTGGGATAAAACGGGCTTAAGTGTTGTCTAAACACTCCAAATTCATCCTGAACTCTTACAATTAGTCAAATGCATTGGATTGTCACACATTTTGACCCTAGAAACAGTAACAAGCTGTTCACTGCTTCGAATCAATGTTTTCTCGATTTTAGCTTGTTTCGGGACAAAATGGGTAAACGTGGTGTTTAAACACTCCAAATTCAACCCGAACTCTTATAATTAGTCAAATGCATTGGATTGTTACATATTTTGACCCTAGAAAGAGTAACATAGCTGGTTACTGCTTCAAATCAATGTTTTCTCTCGGTTTTAGCCTGTTTTCTTGGTTTAAGCTTGTTTTGGGATAAAACGGGTTTAAGTGTTGTCTAAACACTACAAATTCATCCCGAGCTCTTACAATTAGTCAAATGCATTGGTAACATAGCTGTTTACTGCTTCGAATCAATGTTTCTCTCGGTTTTAGCCTGTTTTCTCGGTTTAAGCCTGTTTGGGATAAAACGAGCTTAATTTTTGTCTAAACACTACAAATTCATCCTGAGCTCTTACAATTAGTCAAATGCATTGAATGGTCACACATTCTGACCATAGAAACAGTAACAAAGCTGTTTACTTCTTCGAATAAATGTTTTCTCCAATTTAGCCTGTTTCAGGACAAAATAGGTAAAAGTGGTGTCTAAACACTCCAAATTCAACCCGAACTCATATAATTAGTCAAATGCATTGGATTGTTACATATTTTGACCCTAGAAAGAGTAAAATAGCTGTTTACTGCTTCGAATCCATGTTTCTCTCGGTTTTAGCCTGTTTTCTCGATTTAAGCCTGTTTAGGATAAAACGGTTTAAGTGTTGTCTAAACACTCCAAATTTTTCTGGAACTCTTACAATTAGTAAAATTCATTGGATTGTCACACATTTTGACCCTATAAGCAGTAAAAAGCTGTTCACTCCTTCGAATCAGTGTTTTTCTCGGTTTTAGCCTGTTTCGGGACAAAATGGGTAAAAGTGGTGTGTAAACACTCCAAATTCAACCCGAACTCATGTAATTAGTCAAATGCATTGGATTGTTACATATTTTGACCCTAGAAAGAGTAAAATAGCTGTTTACTGCTTCGAATCCATGTTTCTCTCGGTTTTAGCCTGTTTTCTCGATTTAAGCCTGTTTAGGATAAAACGGTTTAAGTGTTGTCTAAACACTCCAAATTTTTCTGGAACTCTTACAATTAGTCAAATTAATTGGATTGTCACACATTTTGACCCTAGAAACATTAAAAATCTGTTCACTCCTTTGAGTCAGTGTTTTTTCGGTTTTAGCCTGTTTCGGGACAAAATGGGTAAAAGTGGTGTTTAAACACTCCAAATTCAACCCGAACTCTTATAATTAGTCAAATGCATTGGATTGTTAAATATTTTGACCCTAGAAAGAGTAATATAGCTGTTACTGCTTCAAATCAATGTTTTCTTTCGGTTTTAGCATGTTTTCTTGGTTTAAGCTTGTTTTGGGATAAAACGGGCTTAAGTGTTGTCTAAACACTCCAAATTCATCCGAAACTGTTACAATTAGTCAAATGCATTGGATTGTCACACATTTTGACCCTAGAAACAGTAACAAAGCTGTTCACTGCTTCGAATCAATGTTTTCTCGCTTTTAGCCTGTTTCGGGACAAAATGGGTAAATATGGTGTTTAAACACTCCAAATTCAACCCGAACTCTTATAATTAGACAAATGCATTGGATTGTTACATATTTTAACCCTAGAAACAGTAACATAGCTGTTTACTGCTTCAAATCAATGTTTTCTCTCGGTTTTAGCATGTTTTCTTGGTTTAAGCTTGTTTTGGGATAAAACGGGTTTAAGTGTTGTCTAAACACTACAAATTCATCCCGAGCTCTTACAATTAGTCAAATGCATTGGTAACATAGCTGCTTACTGCTTCGAATCAATGTTTCTCTCGGTTTTAGCCTGTTTTCTCGGTTTAAGCCTGTTTGGGATAAAACGAGCTTAATTTTTGTCTAAACACTACAAACTCATCCTGAGCTCTTACAATTAGTCAAATGCATTGAATGGTCACACATTCTGACCATAGAAACAGTAACAAAGCTGTTTACTTCTTCGAATCAATGTTTTCTCGAATTTAGCCTGTTTCAGGACAAAATGGGTAAAAGTGGTGTCTAAACACTTCAAATTCAACCCGAACTCATATAATTAGTCAAATGCATTGGATTGTTACATATTTTCACCCTAGAAAGAGTAAAATAGCTGTTTACTGCTTCGAATCCACGTTTCTCTCGGTTTTAGCCTATTTTCTCGATTTAAGCCTGTTTAGGATAAAACGGTTTAAGTGTTGTCTAAACACTCCAAATTTTTCTGGAACTCTTACAATTAGTAAAATTCATTGGATTGTCACACATTTTGACCCTATAAGCAGTAAAAAGCTGTTCACTCCTTCGAATCAGTGTTTTTCTCGGTTTTAGCCTGTTTCGGGACAAAATGGGTAAAAGTGGTGTTTAAACACTCCAAATTCAACCCGAACTCTTATAATTAGTCAAATGCATTGGATTGTTACCTATTTTGACCCTAGAAAGAGTAATATAGCTGTTTACTGCTTCGAATCAATGTTTTCTCTCGGTTTTAGCCTGTTTTCTCGGTTTAAGCGTGTTTTGGGATAAAAAAGGGTTTAAGTGTTGTCTAAACACTCCAAATTCATCCGGAACTCTTAAAATTAGTCAAATTAATTGGATTGTCACACATTTTGACCCTAGAAACAGTAAAAATCTGTTCACTCCTTTGAATCAGTGTTTTTTCGGTTTTAGCCTGTTTCGGGACAAAATGGATTAAAGTGGTGTTTAAACACTCCAAATTCAACTCGAACTCTTATAATTAGTCAAATGCATTGGATTGTTACATATTTTGACCCTAAAAAGAGTAATATAGCTGTTTACTGCTTCGAATCAATATTTTCTGTCGGTTTTAGCCTGTTTTCTCGGTTTAAGCTTGTTTTGGGATAAAACGGGTTTAAGTTTTGGCTAAACAATACAAATTTATCCTGAGCTCTTACAATTAGTCAAATGCATTGGATTGTCACACATTCTGACCATAGAAACAGTAACAAAGCTGTTTACTTCTTCGAATCAATGTTTTCTCGGTTTTAGCCTGTTACAGGACAAAATGGGTAAAAGTGGTGTCTAAACACTCCAAATTCAACCCGAACTCATATAATTAGTCAAATGCATTGGATTGTTACATATTTTGACCCTAGAAAGAGTAAAATAGCTGTTTACTGCTTCAAATCCATGTTTCTCTCGGTTTTAGCCTGTTTTCTCGATTTAAGCCTATTTAGGATAAAACGGTTTAAGTGTTGTCTAAACACTCCAAATTTTTCTGGAACTCTTACAATTAGTAAAATTCATTGGATTGTCACACATTTTGACCCTATATGCAGTAAAAAGCTGTTCACTCCTTCGAATCAGTGTTTTTCTCGGTTTTAGCCTGTTTCGGGACAAAATGGGTAAAAGTGGTGTTTAAACACTCCAAATTCAACCCGAACTCTTATAATTAGTCAAATGCATTGGATTGTTACATATTTTGACCCTAGAAAGAGTAATGTAGCTGTTTACTGCTTCGAATCAATGTTTTCTCTCGGTTTTAGCCTGTTTTCTCGGTTTAAGCGTGTTTTGGGATAAAACGAGTTTAAGTGTTGTCTAAACACTCCAAATTCATTCGGAACTCTTACAATTAGTCAAATTCATTGGATTTTCACACATTTTGACCCTAGAAACTGTAAAAAGCTGTTCACTCCTTTGAATCAGTGTATTTTCGGTTTTAGCCTGTTTCGGGACAAAATGGGTAAATGTGGTGTTTAAACACTCCAAATTCAACCCGAACTCTTATAATTAGTCAAATGCATTGGATTGTTACATATATTGACCCTAGAAAGAGTAACATAGCTGTTTACTGCTTCAAATCAATGTTTTCTCTCGGTTTTAGCATGTTTTCTTGGTTTAAGCTTGTTTTGGGATAAAACGGGTTTAAGTGTTGTCTAAACACTACAAATTCATCCCGAGCTCTTACAATTAGTCAAATGCATTGGTAACATAGTTGTTTACTGCTTCGAATCAATGTTTCTCTCGGTTTTAGCCTGTTTTCTCGGTTTAAGCCTGTTTGGGATAAAACGAGCTTAATTTTTGTCTAAACACTACAAATTCATCCTGAGCTCTTACAATTAGTCAAATGCATTGAATGGTCACACATTCTGACCATAGAAACAGTAACAAAGCTGTTTACTTCTTCGAATCAATGTTTTCTCCAATTTAGCCTGTTTCAGGACAAAATAGGTAAAAGTGGTGTCTAAACACTCCAAATTCAACCCGAACTCATATAATTAGTCAAATGCATTGGATTGTTACATATTTTGACCCTAGAAAGAGTAAAATAGCTGTTTACTGCTTCGAATCCATGTTTCTCTCGGTTTTAGCCTGTTTTCTTGATTTAAGCCTGTTTAGGATAAAACGGTTTAAGTGTTGTCTAAACACTCCAAATTTTTCTGGAACTCTTACAATTAGTAAAATTCATTGGATTGTCACACATTTTGACCCTATAAGCAGTAAAAATCTGTTCACTCCTTCGAATCAGTGTTTTTCTCGGTTTTAGCCTGTTTCGGGACAAAATGGGTAAAAGTGGTGTCTAAACACTCCAAATTCAACCCGAACTCATGTAATTAGTCAAATGCATTGGATTGTTACATATTTTGACCCTAGAAAGAGTAAAATAGCTGTTTACTGCTTCGAATCCATGTTTCTCTCGGTTTTAGCCTGTTTTCTCGATTTAAGCCTGTTTAGAATAAAACGGTTTAAGTGTTGTCTAAACACTCCAAATTTTTCTGGAACTCTTACAATTAGTAAAATTCATTGGATTGTCACACATTTTGACCCTAGAAACATTAAAAATCTGTTCACTCCTTTGAATCAGTGTTTTTTCGGTTTTAGCCTGTTTCGGGACAAAATGGGTAAAAGTGGTGTTTAAACACTCCAAATTCAACCCGAACTCTTATAATTAGTCAAATGCATTGGATTGTTACATATTTTGACCCTAGAAAGAGTAATATAGCTGTTACTGCTTCAAATCAATGTTTTCTCTCGGTTTTAGTATGTTTTCTTGGTTTAAGCTTGTTTTGGGATAAAACGGGCTTAAGTGTTGTCTAAACACTCCAAATTCATCCGAAACTGTTACGATTAGTCAAATGCATTGGATTGTCACACATTTTGACCCTAGAAACAGTAACAAAGCTGTTCACTGCTTCGAATCAATGTTTTCTCGCTTTTAGCCTGTTTCGGGACAAAATGGGTAAATATGGTGTTTAAACACTCCAAATTCAACCCGAACTCTTATAATTAGACAAATGCATTGGATTGTTACATATTTTAACCCTAGAAACAGTAACATAGCTGTTTACTGCTTCAAATCAATGTTTTCTCTCGGTTTTAGCATGTTTTCTTGGTTTAAGCTTGTTTTGGGATAAAACGGGTTTAAGTGTTGTCTAAACACTACAAATTCATCCCGAGCTCTTACAATTAGTCAAATGCATTGGTAACATAGCTGCTTACTGCTTCGAATCAATGTTTCTCTCGGTTTTAGCCTGTTTTCTCGGTTTAAGCCTGTTTGGGATAAAACGAGCTTAATTTTTGTCTAAACACTACAAATTCATCCTGAGCTCTTACAATTAGTCAAATGCATTGAATGGTCACACATTCTGACCATAGAAACAGTAACAAAGCTGTTTACTTCTTCGAATCAATGTTTTCTCGAATTTAGCCTGTTTCAGGACAAAATGGGTAAAAGTGGTGTCTAAACACTTCAAATTCAACCCGAACTCATATAATTAGTCAAATGCATTGGATTGTTACATATTTTGACCCTAGAAAGAGTAAAATAGCTGTTTACTGCTTCCAATCCATGTTTCTCTCGGTTTTAGCCTATTTTCTCGATTTAAGCCTGTTTAGGATAAAACGGTTTAAGTGTTGTCTAAACACTCCAAATTTTTCTGGAACTCTTACAATTAGTAAAATTCATTGGATTGTCACACATTTTGACCCTATAAGCAGTAAAAAGCTGTTCACTCCTTCGAATCAGTGTTTTTCTCGGTTTTAGCCTGTTTCGGGACAAAATGGGTAAAAGTGGTGTTTAAACACTCCAAATTCAACCCGAACTCTTATAATTAGTCAAATGCATTGGATTGTTACCTATTTTGACCCTAGAAAGAGTAATATAGCTGTTTACTGCTTCGAATCAATGTTTTCTCTCGGTTTCAGCCTGTTTTCTCGGTTTAAGCGTGTTTTGGGATAAAAAAGGGTTTAAGTGTTGTCTAAACACTCCAAATTCATCCGGAACTCTTAAAATTAGTCAAATTAATTGGATTGTCACACATTTTGACCCTAGAAACAGTAAAAATCTGTTCACTCCTTTGAATCAGTGTTTTTTCGGTTTTAGCCTGTTTCGGGACAAAATGGGTAAAAGTGGTGTTTAAACACTCCAAATTCAACTCGAACTCTTATAATTAGTCAAATGCATTGGATTGTTACATATTTTGACCCTAAAAAGAGTAATATAGCTGTTTACTGCTTCGAATCAATATTTTCTGTCGGTTTTAGCCTGTTTTCTCGGTTTAAGCTTGTTTTGGGATAAAACGGGTTTAAGTTTTGGCTAAACAATACAAATTTATCCCGAGCTCTTACAATTAGTCAAATGCATTGGATTGTCACACATTCTGACCATAGAAACAGTAACAAAGTATTGATCAAAAGAATAAGCCTAAGGCAGCCATGGCCGTCCGTACGAGTGTTGAAAATGGGCTGTCCGTACAAGTGTGGTGAAATGGCCGAGTCTTCTAGTGATAAGGAATGGAGAGGAGGCCTGAAGCCCACTAGAAGGATCGAGAAGCATATTATAACCGTTAGAGAGAAGGGAAGGAAATAGTCACATGTTTGGTAAGGATGGGCTGTCGCTTTCACCTTGGGATGTAGTGTGTCTCTCTCCTAATGTCCCTATCCCACTTGTGTGTCTCGGTCAAGGGAGTAGCCCTAGTTTGTGTTTCCTTAAATAGGCTCATAGCCACCTTGTATTATTGATGATTATGGAACAATAACCTAATCTTTTCTTCTTCCTCATTCTCTTTGTCTACCGATATCTCTCATCAATCTCTTGATTCTCTTCTTTATTCTACAAAGTCTTACATGGTATCAGAGCAAGTTCTTCGATTCTCTACAGTCTAATCTCATTCTCCTACTCATTTCTACACTCTAGTCTCCTTATCTTCGTTTCTTCTTACTCGCATCTCTTTTATTCTCCGGGTAAAAGCTTTACCCATCGGTCCATAGAAATCCGACCATGGAAAACGCCAAGCCCATTGTTTCACCGATTGTCCTAAAGGGGACAAACTACTTGCTGTGGACAAGAACCACAAGAACCGCCCTTGGAGGTCGTGGCCTTTGGAGTCATGTCGAGTCCGACTATGTCCCAAAGAAAAACCCCAAAGGAGAGGACGCTTCCGAGGCGGAAGCGGAGGAAGAGAGCGAGAGGAAGGCCAAATGGTTCCAAGAAGACCAAGTTGTCCTATCTGTTCTCCAAAACTCTCTGGACACGCCTATCCTTGAGGCCTACTCATACTGCGAGACGGCCAAGGAACTGTGGGAAACACTTAAAGGCGTGTATGGTAATGTCTCTAACATGACTAGAGTCTTTGAGGTCAAGAAGGCCATAAACGACCTTAACCAAGATGATGTGGAGTTCACTAAGCATCTTGGTAAGTTCCGTGCACTATGGTCCGAGCTTGACATGTTGCGGCCAAGTACACTTGAGGCGAGTGTGCTAAACGAAAGGAAGGAGCAAGACAAGATCTTTGGACTCCTCCTTACCTTGAACCCATCCTTCAATGACCTCTTGAAGCACATCCTAAGGGCAGAGAAGCTTCCCTCCTTTGAAGATATTTGCTCCCAAATTCAGAAAGAACAAGGATCTCTTGATTTGTTTAGCGGTAAGGGGGAGCTTGCTACGGCCAACAAAGGAGTGTACAAGCAAGAGGAGAGGAAGGTGTGGGTATGCGACCACTGCAAGAAGCGGGGCCACCTGAAAGACAAATGCTGGGTTCTCCATCCTCATCTCAAGCCGGCCAAGTTCAAAGCCAACTTCTCAAAGGAAGCGGTTAGCGACAAGGGAGCCGGATCATCAAAGCAGGGAGATGAGGTGGCCATGACCGCAGCCTATGGAGATGTGGTGAGGAAGTCAGACCTTGAGGCTCTCATCCGCTCCATTGCCTCACTCAAGGAGTCTGGTATCTCTTTCTTTACCTCTAAGCCTAGTAAATCGCTTGTTATTGACTCGGGGGCTTCACATCATATGATTAGCAACCCTAGGTTAATTGACAACATAAAACCGGCTTTAGGGAATGTTGTTATTGCTAATGGAGATCAAATACCAGTAAAAGGGATAGGGGATTTGAAACTTTTTGATAAAACCTCAAAAGCTTTCTTTATGCCTACATTTACCTCCAATCTTCTATCGGTTAAGAGGGCCACAAATGATTTGAATTGTTATGCAATTTTTGGTCCTAACAGTGTTCATTTTCAGGATATTGAGACTGGAAAGGTTCTTGGAGAAGGGCAAGGGAGTGGAGATCTCTATGTCCTAGAGAAAACCGATCCAAATTTATCTTCTATTAAGTCTTGTTTTGTTGTTGATTCGAATATGGTGTGGCATGCTAGGCTAGGCCACCCTCATTCGCGTGCTTTAGGACTAATGTTTCCCAATATTTCTTTTGATAATTCTACTTGTGAACCTTGTATTCTTGGAAAACATTGCAAGTCTATCTTTCCTAAGTCAACTACTATTTATGAAAATTGTTTTGATTTAGTTCACTCAGATGTTTGGACTTCACCATGCCTATCTAGAGATAATAACAAGTATTTTGTGACTTTTATTGATGAAAAATCAAAATATACTTGGATTACCTTATTGCCTTCTAAAGATAGAGTGTTTGATGCCTTTGTCAACTTTCAAAACTATGTGACTAATCACTTTAATGCAAAACTTAAGGTACTTAGGTCTGATAATGGTGGAGAATACACAAGTTGCAAGTTTAAAGAACATCTCTCCAAGCATGGCATTCTCCATCAAACTAGTTGTCCCTACACGCCACAACAAAATGGTGTGGCCGAGAGAAAGAACCGGCATCTCATGGAAGTGGCGCGGGCAATCATGTTCCACTCTAGTGTTCCCAAACGATATTGGGGTGATGCTGTGATGACTGCATGCTATCTCATCAACCGGACACCAACCCGAGTTCTTCATGACTTATCTCCATTTGAAGTACTAAACAAATTTAAACCATCCCTTGATCACTTACGCGTTTTTGGTTGTATTTGTTTTGTGTTAGTACCAGGAGAACAAAGGAGTAAGCTGGATGCCAAGAGTACAAAGTGCATGTTCATTGGCTACTCTACCACACAAAAGGGGTACAAATGTTATGATCCGGCCACAAGTCGTCTATATGTCTCCCGAGATGTCCGGTTCCTAGAGAATGTGGGCTACTATGACAAGAAGGACTGGAACAACCTTAAAGACCTCTCTCACTCACCTAATGACCGAGCTTCAAGTCTAAGGTTCCTTCTTGATCACCTTGGCAACCCGTCTCCACCAACGGGTGTCGTGCAGCCTATGCTACGCCAAACTCCTACCGACGGTGGGTCTGACCAAGGAGATACGAATAACAATGTTTCAGCCCAAGATAGTGTGTCCCTTGAGTCTGGTCTACCCATAGCCGGTGTTCCTGTTCCTGGCCCTACACCGGACACACATGCTCCGGCAGCGGCTCCTACCGAGGAAAACACGGAGACGGTTCTTACGGACGGTACGTCAACGGAGTTGCCTAGGACGGATCCACCTCCTGCACCAGTCCTGCGTCGGAGCACCAGAACTCGATCTGACCCCTCCACTTGGAAGAACAAGCGTGTATATTACAACAGTCAAGCCGTCGCTCATCCCATCCAGTCCGTTTGTTCCCTTGAGCTGTTACCTTCTGATCACCAAGCTTTCTTTGGCCAAGTTGACGCCAATTGGATCCCGCAGACATATGATGAAGCCAAGGAGCATCAGGTTTGGTTAGATGCGGTCAAGGATGAAACCGGCGCCATGATCCGGAATCATACGTGGGACGAATCGGATCTTCCTCAAGGCAAGCGGGCAGTTAGCTCCAAATGGGTGTTCACCATAAAGTATTTGAGCAATGGTGACATTGAACGGCATAAAGCCCGGTTAGTGGCCCGTGGCTTCACCCAAACCTATGGTGCGGACTACACGGACACCTTTGCACCCGTGGCCAAGCTCCATACGGTTCGGGTTGTGCTGTCTCTTGCTGTCAACCTATCATGGGACTTATGGCAGATGGATGTGAAGAACGCCTTTCTTCAAGGTGAACTTGATGAAGAAGTGTACATGACGCCTCCTCCCGGCCTTGAAGACATGGTTACACCCGGAAAAGTCTTGAGACTACGTAAGGCCATCTATGGCCTTAAGCAGTCCCCACGAGCTTGGTACCACAAACTAAGCTCTACTCTCAAGACTTATGGTTTTAAGCGATCGGAGGCTGATCATACTCTCTTCACACGTCGCACCTCTATTGGTTGGGTGGTGGTGCTCATATACGTCGACGATATCATCGTGACTGGTGATGATAAGGCGGCCATTCAGGACACCAAGGACTCCCTCAAGTCGGCATTTGACATCAAGGACCTTGGGGAACTCAAATACTTTCTTGGTATTGAAATTTGTCGCTCACCGGAAGGACTCTTCCTCTCACAACGCAAGTACACTCTTGACTTGTTAGAGGAGACTGGCAAGCTTGGTGTGTCTCCGGTCGCTACGCCACTTGATGAAGACTACCAGCTCAAGCGAAAGGGGGAGAGCTTACGGGAAAAAGAAGGCCGACCTAAGGAACCAATGGACGAGCCATTCTTAGACGTCACACGCTACCGCCGGCTTGTAGGTAAGCTAATATACCTTACTATCACACGACCTGACATATGTTATGCTGTGAATCAGGTTAGCCAACATATGAAGGCACCAAGCAAGTACCAATGGAGTCAAGTCGAGAGGATCCTAAGCTATCTCAAGGGCAGTCCGGGTCAAGGTATTTGGATGGGCAAGAATGACAACACCGAGATTGTTGGCTACTGTGATGCGGATTACAATGGCGACACGCTGGATAGAAGATCCACTACTGGGTACTGCACGTTCGTTGGAGGCAACATGGTTACATGGAGGTCTAAGAAACAAAAGGTGGTTTCGTGCTCTAGCGCCGAGGCCGAGTATAGAGCTATGAGGAAGCTCACTAACGAGATGACATGGCTGAAGGGTCTACTCAAGGACTTAGGCATCGAAACAAAGCAGCCCATGACCATGCACTGCGACAATGAAGCGGCCATCCACATTGCCACAAACTCGGTCTTTCATGAGAGGACCAAGCACATAGAAAGCGATTGCCACAAGGTGAGAGAGAAGATTGAAGAAGGAGTGGTGTTACCATGCCACACAAGGAGTCAAGATCAGCTAGCTGACATCTTCACCAAGTCTGCAAGCTCCAAGGTTTGTGATCACATCTATAGCAAACTTGGACTTGTAGACATTACACGGCCATGATCAAGCTTCTCTAATCCGTGGACAGCACACTCTTTTTCCCTTGACTTGGTTTTGTCCCATGAGGTTTTCTAAGTCAAGGTTTTTAATGAGGTGCTGCTTCACGGGTTCCAAGCTTAGCCATTTCATTAGGCTAAGCTTGAGGGGGAGTATTGATCAAAAGAATAAGCCTAAGGCAGCCATGGCCGTCCGTACGAGTGTTGAAAATGGGCTGTCCGTACAAGTGTGGTGAAATGGCCGAGTCTTCTAGTGATAAGGAATGGAGAGGAGGCCTGAAGCCCACTAGAAGGATCGAGAAGCATATTATAACCGTTAGAGAGAAGGGAAGGAAATAGTCACATGTTTGGTAAGGATGGGCTGTCGCTTTCACCTTGGGATGTAGTGTGTCTCTCTCCTAATGTCCCTATCCCACTTGTGTGTCTCGGTCAAGGGAGTAGCCCTAGTTTGTGTTTCCTTAAATAGGCTCATAGCCACCTTGTATTATTGATGATTATGGAACAATAACCTAATCTTTTCTTCTTCCTCATTCTCTTTGTCTACCGATATCTCTCATCAATCTCTTGATTCTCTTCTTTATTCTACAAAGTCTTACACAAAGCTGTTTACTTCTTCGAATCAATGTTTTCTCGGTTTTAGCCTGTTACAGGACAAAATGGGTAAAAGTGGTGTCTAAACACTCCAAATTCAACCCGAACTCATATAATTAGTCAAATGCATTGGATTGTTACATATTTTGACCCTAGAAAGAGTAAAATAGCTGTTTACTGCTTCAAATCCATGTTTCTCTCGGTTTTAGCCTGTTTTCTCGATTTAAGCCTGTTTAGGATAAAACGGTTTAAGTGTTGTCTAAACACTCCAAATTTTTCTGGAACTCTTACAATTAGTAAAATTCATTGGATTGTCACACATTTTGACCCTATATGCAGTAAAAAGCTGTTCACTCCTTCGAATCAGTGTTTTTCTCGGTTTTAGCCTGTTTCGGGACAAAATGGGTAAAAGTGGTGTTTAAACACTCCAAATTCAACCCGAACTCTTATAATTAGTCAAATGCATTGGATTGTTACATATTTTGACCCTAGAAAGAGTAATGTAGCTGTTTACTGCTTCGAATCAATGTTTTCTCTCGGTTTTAGCCTGTTTTCTCGGTTTAAGCGTGTTTTGGGATAAAACGAGTTTAAGTGTTGTCTAAACACTCCAAATTCATTCGGAACTCTTACAATTAGTCAAATTCATTGGATTTTCACACATTTTGACCCTAGAAACAGTAAAAAGCTGTTCACCCCTTTGAATCAGTGTATTTTCGGTTTTAGCCTGTTTCGGGACAAAATGGGTAAAAGTGGTGTTTAAACACTCCAAATTCAACTCGAACTCTTATAATTAGTCAAATGCATTGGATTGTTACATATTTTGACCCTAAAAAGAGTAATATAGCTGTTTACTGCTTCGAATCAATATTTTCTGTCGGTTTTAGCCTGTTTTCTCGGTTTAAGCTTGTTTTGGGATAAAACGGGTTTAAGTTTTGGCTAAACAATACAAATTTATCCCGAGCTCTTACAATTAGTCAAATGCATTGGATTGTCACACATTCTGACCATAGAAACAGTAACAAAGCTGTTTACTTCTTCGAATCAATGTTTTCTCGGTTTTAGCCTGTTACAGGACAAAATGGGTAAAAGTGGTGTCTAAACACTCCAAATTCAACCCGAACTCATATAATTAGTCAAATGCATTGGATTGTTACATATTTTGACCCTAGAAAGAGTAAAATAGCTGTTTACTGCTTCAAATCCATGTTTCTCTCGGTTTTAGCCTGTTTTCTCGATTTAAGCCTGTTTAGGATAAAACGGTTTAAGTGTTGTCTAAACACTCCAAATTTTTCTGGAACTCTTACAATTAGTAAAATTCATTGGATTGTCACACATTTTGACCCTATATGCAGTAAAAAGCTGTTCACTCCTTCGAATCAGTGTTTTTCTCGGTTTTAGCCTGTTTCGGGACAAAATGGGTAAAAGTGGTGTTTAAACACTCCAAATTCAACCCGAACTCTTATAATTAGTCAAATGCATTGGATTGTTACATATTTTGACCCTAGAAAGAGTAATGTAGCTGTTTACTGCTTCGAATCAATGTTTTCTCTCGGTTTTAGCCTGTTTTCTCGGTTTAAGCGTGTTTTGGGATAAAACGGGTTTAAGTGTTGTCTAAACACTACAAATTCATCCCGAGCTCTTACATTTAGTCAAATGCATTGGTAACATAGCTGTTTACTGCTTCGAATCAATGTTTCTCTCGGTTTTAGCCTGTTTTCTCGGTTTAAGCCTGTTTGGGATAAAACGAGCTTAATTTTTGTCTAAACACTACAAATTCATCCTGAGCTCTTACAATTAGTCAAATGCATTGAATGGTCACACATTCTGACCATAGAAACAGTAACAAAGCTGTTTACTTCTTCGAATCAATGTTTTCTCCAATTTAGCCTGTTTCAGGACAAAATAGGTAAAAGTGGTGTCTAAACACTCCAAATTCAACCCGAACTCATATAATTAGTCAAATGCATTGGATTGTTACATATTTTGACCCTAGAAAGAGTAAAATAGCTGTTTACTGCTTCGAATCCATGTTTCTCTCGGTTTTAGCCTGTTTTCTCGATTTAAGCCTGTTTAGGATAAAACGGTTTAAGTGTTGTCTAAACACTCCAAATTTTTCTGGAACTCTTACAATTAGTAAAATTCATTGGATTGTCACACATTTTGACCCTATAAGCAGTAAAAATCTGTTCACTCCTTCGAATCAGTGTTTTTCTCGGTTTTAGCCTGTTTCGGGACAAAATGGGTAAAAGTGGTGTCTAAACACTCCAAATTCAACCCGAACTCATGTAATTAGTCAAATGCATTGGATTGTTACATATTTTGACCCTAGAAAGAGTAAAATAGCTGTTTACTGCTTCGAATCCATGTTTCTCTCGGTTTTAGTTTGTTTTCTCGATTTAAGCCTGTTTAGAATAAAACGGTTTAAGTGTTGTCTAAACACTCCAAATTTTTCTGGAACTCTTACAATTAGTAAAATTCATTGGATTGTCACACATTTTGACCCTAGAAACATTAAAAATCTGTTCACTCCTTTGAATCAGTGTTTTTTCGGTTTTAGCCTGTTTCGGGACAAAATGGGTAAAAGTGGTGTTTAAACACTCCAAATTCAACCCGAACTCTTATAATTAGTCAAATGCATTGGATTGTTACATATTTTGACCCTAGAAAGAGTAATATAGCTGTTACTGCTTCAAATCAATGTTTTCTCTCGGTTTTAGCATGTTTTCTTGGTTTAAGCTTGTTTTGGGATAAAACGGGCTTAAGTGTTGTCTAAACACTCCAAATTCATCCGAAACTGTTACAATTAGTCAAATGCATTGGATTGTCACACATTTTGACCCTAGAAACAGTAACAAAGCTGTTCACTGCTTCGAATCAATGTTTTCTCGCTTTTAGCCTGTTTCGGGACAAAATGGGTAAATATGGTGTTTAAACACTCCAAATTCAACCCGAACTCTTATAATTAGACAAATGCATTGGATTGTTACATATTTTAACCCTAGAAACAGTAACATAGCTGTTTACTGCTTCAAATCAATGTTTTCTCTCGGTTTTAGCATGTTTTCTTGGTTTAAGCTTGTTTTGGGATAAAACGGGTTTAAGTTGTTGGGATTTATGAGACAAAGCTCACAAGAGAGGGTAGACAAACACTTGGTGAATGAATCCCCCTTTACCCACAACAAACTAACTCATTCTCAAGGGGGAGGAGAGGACATCAACTTGTGATGAACTCCCCATAAATAAGCTAAATAGATCCCCAATACTAGGTAGTAAACGGATCTATGAAGGAGCAAACAATCCTAGTTTGAGACTAATCCTTGTTAAAGTATCACAACACTTAAGAGTTTGTGTACTTAGGTAGAAAGGATTTAGAATCAGTAAGCTAGGGAAATAGAAGGAGATAAAGAAGAGTTTAGGTGGATTTGAGAAGAGAATAGGCTGCCTTAAGGGCAGCCTCTAATCGTTTATCCCTAAGCTATCTACATTGAAGATGATAGCATAAACATAAGTAAAAGAGGGAAAACGTTTCTCTTCTTATTAGATTGTTGTATTGTATTACATATGAGGTGAAATACAAAGCTTAATATAGGAGAATACAAGGTCATATGACCGTTAGAGAGAAGAAGAGAGTGATGAAAGTGACATTCTCGATTTGGTGTTGGTGAGAGTGACCTTTCCTTCCTTCACCAACCAAGGGCACATGTGATCTTCCCATAAGCCTCTCTCTCTTGTAGGGCCTCGCTTTCCTCCTCTCAAACTCGGCCTCTCTATCTACTGGACCGAGCGCAGGCCTAAGGGCCGAGACCGTACGGACGGGCCTTCTCTTCATCGTACGGACGGGCCTGTACGGACGGGCCTGTACGGACGGGCCTGTACGGACGGGCCTGTACGGACGGGCCTTCTCTTCAATGTGTTCACGGCCTAACTGGCCGCTCACCGGACATGGGTCCGTTCACGGACACGGTACATGGTACCGGACACGGTACATGGTCGCTCACGGACACGGACATGGCCTTACCGGCCTTTACATGGCCTTTCCGGCCTTTCTTCTCTTCTTCCAAGGCTCGGCCTTACCGGCCTCTCCTCTCTCCTCCTTGGTACATTCTAATACTCCCCCGCACGCTTGATCTGCAGGGCACCATGGGGACCAAAGATCAAGGGTGGACTAGTGTCATCTACCTCATTAAAAACCTCAACAAAGAAAACCTCTTGGGATAAAACTTTGTTAAGGGAAAAAGAGTATAGACTCCACTATCCATGATGTCCCTTGACCTTGGTTTGCAAAGAACTAGCTCCCTTCTCTTCATGATTTGAACCGCTCCTACTCCTTAGCCCACCTTGCCTTTAGCACATTCCTTATGATCTCCATCCTTGCGCCTTTAGAGTTTCTTTGAGGCTCTCATAGTCTCCTTTACCCCTTAAACAAGTGATAAAGAAGAAAAGAATAAGTGTTTGCTATGAGGAATATCAAAGAAAATTTCTAAAAGTGTGACAATTTAAGAGAACATATTAAAGAGTAAAGACTAGTAATGAAGCTAAGGTAATGAATTTATGAATTAAAATAGAGAAGAGTTTAGAGCACAGCCTTTATGGTGTTTTGATGGATAGGAGGGAGAGAGTTGATCACTGTTGCGGTTTGGAATTCCTCCTTGAGACCGCTCCTCTAACCATGGTTTTAAACCCGGTCAGTTTTATTTGTCAGACTGACACATGCCCACTGAATCGGACATAACTTTCGAACGGCTGCTCGGATTGGTATGATTCCACTTCCACTGGCAAGATGACTCTGTGGTCTCGAACTTTAATGAATAACGCGGAAGCCGAATCGCAGTGGAAGGGTTTCGTCCGAGTCGATCTTTGAGACGCTTCGGCTGAGCTTTAAGTAAAGACTTTTGCTTGTGGCCGAGCAGAATCTGTGAGGTACGGTCTGAAGTCACTTGATCTCCCCCGTAACCTTTACTTGATGATGGGCTGAAACCTCATCACCTCAGTTGAAGCCTTGTGCATCACCGTTCTTGTGCACATCCAATCAACAGTTGAAACCTTGTGCATCACCTTTCCTAAAGACCATTGTGCACATCCGATCAACAACTTGGCACTAACACACATGCTCTTGGACTGATTCATCACCTTCCACCAGCTTAACAAAGACTTGGTGGCCCTTGGTTCTAACTCCAGGCATTGTGCTGCGCTCTTACATGGCTATCTTGTAGCCTTCAACCTCGCCACTTCTTCTCCTTGAGATAGTGAGCGAGCTCCACACAATCTTCAATGCTGAAACTGAAACCAAAAATCAATGGAACAGATTCTAAACAAGAGATTGTTAGAGATTAGAGTATAGAGAATATTACTGAAATTAAATAGAGAATTTAGAGAATTAATAAGAGTATATATGGAGAATAGAAAGTGAGAGTATAAGGGAGAGTATTGGCGGTAGTATAAGATGAATGGAGAGTAGAATAGAGAATCTGCTCAAGAGTTCTTATGGACAGAGTTTAACTCTGTTTTCTTGAGTTGAAAGAAGCTTTGACAGCCAAGAACATCCAAGAAGACAATCTCTTTTGGTGCTTTAATGGCTGAAACACAATGGACCTTATGGAAAATTAGTTTCTCCAAAGGTTTAACAACAAAACTCCTTGTAGAATCACTTAAACAAAGTGTTCTCCAAGATCTTAAGGCTTTAGATCCACGAAAATAACATATAGAAGATGTTTTTCGTGGTCCCAAGCAAAGAAGAAACAACAAAAGCCTTTGGAACAACCTATTGTCCAACGGTTAAAAGAATGCATCTTTGAACAGCTTTAGTCTAGTTGACCAAGCGGACATGAGATGCGAAAATTAAGATCTCTCTCTTCTTCAAGCTTGAATCTGGACACACCATAGGGCCAGAAACAAAGCTTTCTCAACATTGAGAAGAAGAAGTAGCGATTTAGTAATTAAGCCTTTAAAGGAAATTTAACAAAAGCAAAATTAAACCTTTAGAGGAAAATTAACTAAATCCTAAGAGAGCTAAATCCTAAGAATTTCGTGGCTCATACAAGCACACAAGAACCGTGAATCCTCACCATGAACAACACAATTTGCTCAATGGTTCATCACTTCCCACACATCCCAAAATAAACAAAGCTATTACCAAATCGGTAAAGCTTAAGGATGGGGCTTGTAAAATCGATTTCTTTCCACACACTTGGTCTACAAATTCTAACAAGACAAGGGACCAAGCTTACTCAACAATGAGCTGCTAGAGAATCGATTTAATCAACAAAAGCAAAATTAAAGCTTTAAAGAAACTAAGCTAAGCGATTTAACACCTAAGCAAAGTCTAAAACTTTAACTAAGCTAACTCCTAAGAAAAACGACTTTGAGAATGAGTTTAAATCACCAAGAACAGAACCTTGCTCTGATACCATGTTGGGATTTATGAGACAAAGCTCACAAGAGAGGGTAGACAAACACTTGGTGAATGAATCCCCCTTTACCCACAACAAACTAACTCATTCTCAAGGGGGAGGAGAGGACATCAACTTGTGATGAACTCCCCATAAATAAGCTAAATAGATCCCCAATACTAGGTAGTAAACGGATCTATGAAGGAGCAAACAATCCTAGTTTGAGACTAATCCTTGTTAAAGTATCACAACACTTAAGAGTTTGTGTACTTAGGTAGAAAGGATTTAGAATCAGTAAGCTAGGGAAATAGAAGGAGATAAAGAAGAGTTTAGGTGGATTTGAGAAGAGAATAGGCTGCCTTAAGGGCAGCCTCTAATCGTTTATCCCTAAGCTATCTACATTGAAGATGATAGCATAAACATAAGTAAAAGAGGGAAAACGTTTCTCTTCTTATTAGATTGTTGTATTGTATTACATATGAGGTGAAATACAAAGCTTAATATAGGAGAATACAAGGTCATATGACCGTTAGAGAGAAGAAGAGAGTGATGAAAGTGACATTCTCGATTTGGTGTTGGTGAGAGTGACCTTTCCTTCCTTCACCAACCAAGGGCACATGTGATCTTCCCATAAGCCTCTCTCTCTTGTAGGGCCTCGCTTTCCTCCTCTCAAACTCGGCCTCTCTATCTACTGGACCGAGCGCAGGCCTAAGGGCCGAGACCGTACGGACGGGCCTTCTCTTCATCGTACGGACGGGCCTGTACGGACGGGCCTGTACGGACGGGCCTGTACGGACGGGCCTGTACGGACGGGCCTTCTCTTCAATGTGTTCACGGCCTAACTGGCCGCTCACCGGACATGGGTCCGTTCACGGACACGGTACATGGTACCGGACACGGTACATGGTCGCTCACGGACACGGACATGGCCTTACCGGCCTTTACATGGCCTTTCCGGCCTTTCTTCTCTTCTTCCAAGGCTCGGCCTTACCGGCCTCTCCTCTCTCCTCCTTGGTACATTCTAATATAAGTGTTGTCTAAACACTACAAATTCATCCCGAGCTCTTACAATTAGTCAAATGCATTGGTAACATAGCTGCTTACTGCTTC
This sequence comes from Camelina sativa, assembly GCF_030686135.1. Lineage (NCBI taxonomy): Eukaryota > Viridiplantae > Streptophyta > Magnoliopsida > Brassicales > Brassicaceae > Camelina > Camelina sativa. The sequence continues at coordinate 9,706,201 of NC_141885.1, forward strand.
GAATCAATGTTTCTCTCGGTTTTAGCCTGTTTTCTCGGTTTAAGCCTGTTTGGGATAAAACGAGCTTAATTTTTGTCTAAACACTACAAATTCATCCTGAGCTCTTACAATTAGTCAAATGCATTGAATGGTCAGACATTCTGACCATAGAAACAGTAACAAAGCTGTTTACTTCTTCGAATCAATGTTTTCTCGAATTTAGCCTGTTTCAGGACAAAATGGATAAAGTGGTGTCTAAACACTTCAAATTCAACCCGAACTCATATAATTAGTCAAATGCATTGGATTGTTACATATTTTGACCCTAGAAAGAGTAAAATAGCTGTTTACTGCTTCCAATCCATGTTTCTCTCGGTTTTAGCCTATTTTCTCGATTTAAGCCTGTTTAGGATAAAACGGTTTAAGTGTTGTCTAAACACTCCAAATTTTTCTGGAACTCTTACAATTAGTAAAATTCATTGGATTGTCACACATTTTGACCCTATAAGCAGTAAAAAGCTGTTCACTCCTTCGAATCAGTTTTTTTCTCGGTTTTAGCCTGTTTCGGGACAAAATGGGTAAAAGTGGTGTTTAAACACTCCAAATTCAACCCGAACTCTTATAATTAGTCAAATGCATTGGATTGTTACCTATTTTGACCCTAGAAAGAGTAATATAGCTGTTTACTGCTTCGAATCAATGTTTTCTCTCGGTTTCAGCCTGTTTTCTCGGTTTAAGCGTGTTTTGGGATAAAAAAGGGTTTAAGTGTTGTCTAAACACTCCAAATTCATCCGGAACTCTTAAAATTAGTCAAATTAATTGGATTGTCACACATTTTGACCCTAGAAACAGTAAAAATCTGTTCACTCCTTTGAATCAGTGTTTTTTCGGTTTTAGCCTGTTTCGGGACAAAATGGGTAAAAGTGGTGTTTAAACACTCCAAATTCAACTCGAACTCTTATAATTAGTCAAATGCATTGGATTGTTACATATTTTGACCCTAAAAAGAGTAATATAGCTGTTTACTGCTTCGAATCAATATTTTCTGTCGGTTTTAGCCTGTTTTCTCGGTTTAAGCTTGTTTTGGGATAAAACGGGTTTAAGTTTTGGCTAAACAATACAAATTTATCCCGAGCTCTTACAATTAGTCAAATGCATTGGATTGTCACACATTCTGACCATGGAAACAGTAACAAAGCTGTTTACTTCTTCGAATCAATGTTTTCTCGGTTTTAGCCTGTTACAGGACAAAATGGGTAAAAGTGGTGTCTAAACACTCCAAATTCAACCCGAACTCATATAATTAGTCAAATGCATTGGATTGTTACATATTTTGACCCTAGAAAGAGTAAAATAGCTGTTTACTGCTTCAAATCCATGTTTCTCTCGGTTTTAGCCTGTTTTCTCGATTTAAGCCTGTTTAGGATAAAACGGTTTAAGTGTTGTCTAAACACTCCAAATTTTTCTGGAACTCTTACAATTAGTAAAATTCATTGGATTGTCACACATTTTGACCCTATATGCAGTAAAAAGCTGTTCACTCCTTCGAATCAGTGTTTTTCTCGGTTTTAGCCTGTTTCGGGACAAAATGGGTAAAAGTGGTGTTTAAACACTCCAAATTCAACCCGAACTCTTATAATTAGTCAAATGCATTGGATTGTTACATATTTTGACCCTAGAAAGAGTAATGTAGCTGTTTACTGCTTCGAATCAATGTTTTCTCTCGGTTTTAGCCTGTTTTCTCGGTTTAAGCGTGTTTTGGGATAAAACGAGTTTAAGTGTTGTCTAAACACTCCAAATTCATTCGGAACTCTTACAATTAGTCAAATTCATTGGATTTTCACACATTTTGACCCTAGAAACAGTAAAAAGCTGTTCACCCCTTTGAATCAGTGTATTTTCGGTTTTAGCCTGTTTCGGGACAAAATGGGTAAATGTGGTGTTTAAACACTCCAAATTCAACCCGAACTCTTATAATTAGTCAAATGCATTGGATTGTTACATATATTGACCCTAGAAAGAGTAACATAGCTGTTTACTGCTTCAAATCAATGTTTTCTCTCGGTTTTAGCATGGTTTCTTGGTTTAAGCTTGTTTTGGGATAAAACGGGTTTAAGTGTTGTCTAAACACTACAAATTCATCCCGAGCTCTTACATTTAGTCAAATGCATTGGTAACATAGCTGTTTACTGCTTCGAATCAATGTTTCTCTCGGTTTTAGCCTGTTTTCTCGGTTTAAGCCTGTTTGGGATAAAACGAGCTTAATTTTTGTCTAAACACTACAAATTCATCCTGAGCTCTTACAATTAGTCAAATGCATTGAATGGTCACACATTCTGACCATAGAAACAGTAACAAAGCTGTTTACTTCTTCGAATCAATGTTTTCTCGAATTTAGCCTGTTTCAGGAGAAAATAGGTAAAAGTGGTGTCTAAACACTCCAAATTCAACCCGAACTCTTATAATTAGTCAAATGCATTGGATTGTTACATATTTTGACCCTAGAAAGAGTAACATAGCTGTTTACTGCTTCGAATCAATGTTTTCTCTCGGTTTTAGCCTGTTTTCTCGGTTTAAGCGTGTTTTTGGATAAAACGGGTTTAAGTGTTGTCTAAACACTCCAAATTCATCCGGAACTCTTAAAATTAGTCAAATTCATTGGATTGTCACACATTTTGACCCTAGAAACAGTAAAAAGCTGTTCACTCCATTGAATCAGTGTTTTTTCGGTTTTAGCCTGTTTCGGGACAAAATGGGTAAAAGTGGTGTTTAAACACTCCAAATTCAACTCGAACTCTTATAATTAGTCAAATGCATTGGATTGTTACATATTTTGACCCTAAAAAGAGTAATATAGCTGTTTACTGCTTCGAATCAATATTTTCTGTCGGTTTTAGCCTGTTTTCTCGGTTTAAGCTTGTTTTGGGATAAAACGGGTTTAAGTTTTGGCTAAACAATACAAATTTATCCCGAGCTCTTACAATTAGTCAAATGCATTGGATTGTCACACATTCTGACCATAGAGATAGCCACCAACTCTGTCTTCCATGAGAGAACCAAGCACATTGAAAGTGATTGCCACAAAGTTAGGGAGAAGATTGAGGAAGGAGTTATACTACCGTGTCACACTCGGAGTCAAGATCAGTTGGCCGATATCTTCACCAAATCTGCAAGTCCTAAGGTTTGTGACTACATTCATACCAAACTTGGGCTTGTAGACATTACAAGACCTTGATCGACTCCTCTAATCCGTGGACAGTACACTCTTTTTCCCTTGACTTAGTTTTCTAAACCAAGGTTTTTAATGAGGTGCTGCTTCACGGGTTCCAAGCTTAGCCAATTCATTCGGCTAAGCTTGAGGGGGAGTATTGACCATGGCCGTTTATGTGATAGGCCGACCATGGCCGTTTATGTGATAGGTCGTCCGTACGGTCAGGATAGCCTAGGCCATAAGGCCATCAGGCCATGAAGTGAGAAATAAGGAAGAGGTGGCCCTAGAAGCCCACTAGAAAGAAGGATCTCGAATGGAGGAAGAATCACGTGTGCATTTGGTGGCTTGGTGGTTGATTCCACAATTCAAACCAACAAGGACATGTCGCTTTCACCTCATTAATGTTGGACCATGGACCACACAAGTGGCTCTCTCCCTCTCTCTTGTGCCTAACGGCTAATTCTTCTTGTTCTCACTATATCTAGTCTTGTAAACAACATTAGAAATATTCTATTCTAGTCTATTCGATTATTCTATTTGTTACACACTTATCTCTCTCTTTTATTTAACCTTACAACATCAAAACCTCTCTTATTCTCTTAAGTCTTCCGCTTATTCTAACAATAATTAGTCAAATGCATTGGATTGTTACATATTTTGACCCTAAAAAGAGTAATATAGCTGTTTATTGCTTCGAATCAATATTTTCTGTCGTTTTAGCCTGTTTTCTCGGTTTAAGCTTGTTTTGGGATAAAACAGGTTTAAGTTTTGGCTAAACAATACAAATTTATCCCAAGCTCTTACAATTAGTCAAATGCATTGGATTGTCACACATTCTGACCATAGAAACAGTAACAAAGCTGTTTACTTCTTCGAATCAATGTTTTCTCGGTTTTAGCCTGTTTCAGGACAAAATGGGTAAAAGTGGTGTCTAAACACTCCAAATTCAACCCGAACTCATATAATTAGTCAAATGCATTGGATTGTTACATATTTTGACCCTAGAAAGAGTAAAATAGCTGTTTACTGCTTCGAATCCATGTTTCTCTCGGTTTTAGCCTGTTTTCTCGATTTAAGCCTGTTTTGGGATAAAACGGGTTTAAGTGTTGTCTAAACACTCCAAATTTATTCCAGACTCTAACAATTAGTCAAATGCATTGGATTGTCACACATTCTGTCCCTAGAAACAGTAACAAAGCTGTTTACTGCTTCGAATCATTGTTTTCTCGGTTTTAGCCTATTTCATGACAAAATGGGTAAAAGTGGTGTTTAAACACTCCAAATTCAACAGGAACTCTTATAATTACTCAAATGCATTAGGTTGTTACATATTTTGACCCTAGAAAGAGTAATATAGCTGTTTACTGCTTCGAATCAATGTTTTCTCTCGGTTTTAGCCTGTTTTTTCGGTTTAAGCGTGTTTTTGGATAAAACGGGTTTAAGTGTTGTCTAAACACTCCAAATTCATCCGGAACTCTTACAATTAGTCAAATTCATTGTATTGTCACACATTTAGACCCTAGAAACAGTAAAAAGCTGTTCACTCCTTTGAATCAGTGCTTTTTCGGTTTTAGCCTGTTTCGGGACAAAATGGGTAAAAGTGGTGTTTAAACACTCCAAATTCAACTCAAACTCTTATAATTAGTCAAATGCATTGGATTGTTACATATTTTGACCCTAGAAAGAGTAATATAGCTGTTTACTGCTTCGAATCAATATTTTCTGTCGGTTTTAGCCTGTTTTCTCGGTTTAAGTTTGTTTTGGGATAAAACGGGTTTAAGATTTGGCTAAACAATACAAATTTATCCCGAGCTCTTACAATTAGTCAAATGCATTGGATTGTCACACATTCTGACCCTAGAAACAGTAAGAAAGCTGTTCACTGCTTCGAATCAATGTTTTCTCGATTTTAGCTTGTTTCTGGACAAAATGGGTAAAAGTGGTGTCTAAACACTGCAAATTCAACCCGAACTCATATAATTAGTCAAATGCATTGGATTGTTACATATTTTGACCTTAGAAAGAGTAAAATAGCTGTTTACTGCTTCGAATCAATGTTTCTCTCGGTTTTAGCCTGTTTTCTCGGTTTAAGCCTGTTTAGGATAAAACGGGTTTAAGTTTTGGCTAAACACTACAAATTCATCCCGAGCTCTTACAATTACTCAAATGCATTGGATTGTCACACATTCTGACCATAGAAACAGTAACAAAGCTGTTTACTTCTTCGAATCAATGTTTTCTCGGTTTTAGCTTGTTTCGGGACAAAATGGGTATAAGTGGTGTCTAAACACTCCAAATTCAACATGAACTCTTATAATTAGTCAAATGTATTGGATTGTTACATATTTTGACCTTAGAAAGAGTAAAATAGCTGTTTACTGCTTCGAATCAATGTTTCTCTCGGTTTTAGCCTGTTTTCTCGGTTTAAGCCTGTTTAGGATAAAACGGGTTTAAGTTTTGGCTAAACACTACAAATTCATCCCGAGCTCTTACAATTACTCAAATGCATTGGATTGTCACACATTCTGACCATAGAAACAGTAACAAAGCTGTTTACTTCTTCGAATCAATGTTTTCTCGGTTTTAACTTGTTTCGGGACAAAATGGGTATAAGTGGTGTCTAAACACTCCAAATTCAACATGAACTCTTATAATTAGTTAAATGTATTGGATTGTTACATATTTTGACCCTAGAAAGAGTAATATAGCTGTTTACTGCTTCGAATCAATGTTTTCTCTCGGTTTTAGCCTGTTTTCTCGGTTTAAGCGTGTTTTGGGATAAAACGGGTTTAAGTGTTGTCTAAACACTCGAAATTCATCCCAAGCTCTGACAATTAGTCAAATGCATTGGTAACATAGCTGTTTACTGCTTCTAATCAATGTTTTCTCTCGGTTTTAGCCTCTTTTCTTGGTTTAAGCATGTTTTGGGATAAAACGGGTTTAAGTGTTGTCTAAACACTCCAAATTTATTCCGGACTCTAACAATTAGTCAAATGCATTGGATTGTCACACATTCTGTCCCTAGAAACAGTAACAAAGCTGTTTACTGCTTCGAATCATTGTTTTCTCGGTTTTAGCCTATTTCATGACAAAATGGGTAAAAGTGGTGTTTAAACACTCCAAATTCAACAGGAACTCTTATAATTACTCAGATGCATTAGGTTGTTACATATTTTGACCCTAGAAAGAGTAATATAGCTGTTTACTGCTTCGAATCAATGTTTTCTCTCGGTTTTAGCCTGTTTTCTCGGTTTAAGCGTGTTTTTGGATAAAACGGGTTTAAGTGTTGTCTAAACACTCCAAATTCATCCGGAACTCTTACAATTTGTCAAATTCATTGGATTGTCACACATTTTGACCCTAGAAACAGTAAAAAGCTGTTCACTCCTTTGAATCAGTGTTTTTTCGGTTTTAGCCTGTTTCGGGACAAAATGGGTAAAAGTGGTGTTTAAACACTCCAAATTCAACTCAAACTCTTATAACTAGTCAAATGCATTGGATCGTTACATATTTTGACCCTAGAAAGAGTAATATAGCTATTTACTGCTTCGAATCAATATTTTCTGTCGGTTTTAGCCTGTTTTCTCGGTTTAAGTTTGTTTTGGGATAAAACGGGTTTAAGTTTTGGCTAAACAATACAAATTTATCCCGAGCTCTTACAATTAGTCAAATGCATTGGATTGTCACACATTCTGACCCTAGAAACAGTAAGAAAGCTGTTCACTGCTTCGAATCAATGTTTTCTCGATTTTAGCTTGTTTCGGGACAAAATGGGTAAAAGTGGTGTCTAAACACTGCAAATTCAACCCGAACTCATATAATTAGTCAAATGGATTGGATTGTTACATATTTTGACCTTAGAAAGAGTAAAATAGCTGTTTACTGCTTCGAATCAATGTTTCTCTCGGTTTTAGCCTGTTTTCTCGGTTTAAGCCTGTTTAGGATAAAACGGGTTTAAGTTTTGGCTAAACACTACAAATTCATCCCGAGCTCTTACAATTACTCAAATGCATTGGATTGTCACACATTCTGACCATAGAAACAGTAACAAAGCTGTTTACTTCTTCGAATCAATGTTTTCTCGGTTTTAGCTTGTTTCGGGACAAAATGGGTATAAGTGGTGTCTAAACACTCCAAATTCAACATGAACTCTTATAATTAGTCAAATGTATTGGATTGTTACATATTTTGACCCTAGAAAGAGTAATATAGCTGTTTACTGCTTCGAATCAATGTTTTCTCTCGGTTTTAGCCTGTTTTCTCGGTTTAAGCGTGTTTTGGGATAAAACGGGTTTAAGTGTTGTCTAAACACTCGAAATTCATCCCGAGCTCTTACAATTAGTCAAATGCATTGGTAACATAGCTGTTTACTGCTTCTAATCAATGTTTTCTCTCGGTTTTAGCCTCTTTTCTTGGTTTAAGCATGTTTTTGTTGGTTTAAATTGAGTATGCGGAAGCAAATTAGAGAGAATGTGAGATAAAATGAGAGCTTGTATTAGAATAGCTTTTACAATGTCGGCCAAAGGCCTTAAATAGAATGAAAACTAGGTTAACAATCCCACCAACTCGACAACTTGTAGATAGAGACATGAAGAGAGAGAAGGGAGCGATCCCAAGATAGAAAGCGACGTGACCTTGTCTCCCTAAGGGAAGCTATCTCGTGACTCTTATCCTCCAACGGTCACATTCTTCTTCGAGATCCTTCTAATGGGCTTGGTATTGTTTCCAACCCCAAGCCTTCTCATTTCTCTCAATAGGCCTCAACCTTAAGGGTGGCCATTAGGACGATCGTACGGACGTCCGTACGGACAACCTCCAAGTCTTAAGTAACATGGTCAATACTCCCCCTCAAGCTTAGCCAAGTGAAACGGCTAAGCTTGGAACCCGCACAAGACCACCTCGTTAAAAACCTTAATATGGAAAACCACATGGGACAAAACCATATCAAGGAAAAGAGTGTGCTCTCCACGGGTTAGAGGAGTCTTCTCATGGATGTGTAGGATCGACTAGTCCAAGTTTGCTAGAGATATACTCGCAAATCTGTGGACTAGTGGCTTTTGTGAAAATATCGGCCAGTTGGTCCTTGCTCGGCGTGTGACACGGTAAGACAACCCCTTCTTCAATCTTCTCTCGCACTGTGTGGCAGTCTACTTCGATATGCTTGGTCCTCTCATGGAAAACAGAGTTGGTTGCTATATGTATTGCAGCCTTGTTGTCACAGTGCATAGTGATGGGTTCATCTATCTCCACTCCAAGGTCCTTGAGAAGACCTTTGAGCCAAGTTAGCTCGTTTGTGAGCTTCTTCATGGCCCTATATTCTGACTCGGCACTTGATTGAGACACCACCTTCTGTTTCTTCGACTTCCAAGTGACTAGGTTCCCACCAACAAACGTACAGTATCCTGTTGTAGACCTTCTATCGGTTGTGTCGCCCGCATAATCCGCGTCGCAATAGCCAACAAGCTCGGTATTGTTGTTCTTTCCCATCCAAATGCCGCGGCCAGGGCTTCCCTTTAGATAGCATAGGATCCTCTCAACAGTGTTCCAATCAAAGTTTGTTGGTGCTTTCATGTGCTGGCTTACTTGGTTCACAGCATAGCACAGATCCGGCCGTGTGATGGTGAGGTAAATCAGCTTCCCAACCAGCCGCCTATATCTGCCCACGTCCTCATATGGCTCAGCCAACTTGTTCGGTAACGTCTTCATCTCCCCCTTTCGCTTGACCTGGTAGCCTTCTTCTAGTGGCGTAGAGACCGGTTTAGCCCCCAGCTTACCAGTTTCCTTGAGCAAGTCCAGCGTGTACTTCCGTTGGGAGAGAAAGAGTCCTTCCGGCGATCGGGAGATTTCGATCCCAAGAAAATATTTCAGTTCGCCGAGGTCCTTGATGTCAAAGGCTGAGTGAAGGAGAGTCTTGGTAGTGGAAATACCTTCCTTGTCATCGCCAGTGATGATTATATCATCGACATAGACGAGCACCACGACGCGACCGCCGGCAGTCCGTAGAGTGAACAATGTGTGGTCGGCTTCCGAGCGTCGAAAACCATTGGTGCGAAGTGTCGAGCTGAGTTTGTGGTACCACGCCCGAGGGGATTGTTTGAGGCCGTAGATGGCCTTGCGAAGGCGGAGAACTTTGCCCGGAGCCACAAGATGTTCGAAGCCCGGAGGTGGGTGCATATACACTTCTTCTTCAAGCTCCCCCTGAAGGAAGGCATTCTTGACGTCCATCTGCCAAAGGTCCCACGAGAGGTTTGTAGCCAAGGAGAGAACGACACGAACGGTGTGCAGCTTGGCGACCGGGGCAAACGTGTCCGTATAGTCGGTACCGTATGTTTGTGTGAAACCGCGAGCCACAAGGCGAGCCTTATAGCGCTCCACGTCGCCATTGCTCAGGTACTTAATTGTGAAGACCCATTTTGAGCTGACCACCTTCTTTCCCTTGGGAAGATCCGCTTCGTCCCAAGTGTGGTTCCGGATCATAGCATCGGTCTCAGCATCAACCGCCGCTAACCACTCTTTGTGCTCTTTGGCTTCATCATAGGTTTGAGGAACGAATTGAGCATCAATCTTGGTGAGGAAGGCAGCGTGTTCCTGAGGAACCAGGTCAAGTGAACACACCACTTGGATAGGATGGGCCACGGCCTGATTGTTGTAGTAGACCCGCTTATCTTTCCATGTCGAAGGATGAAACTTTAGACGTTGACTTCGCCGGGGAAGAGCAACCATAGATTCCCGTGGGAGAGCATCGGTTGAGGTCACGAGATGATCATTGTCCTCATGAGTAGGCTCGGCACATGGTTCAGCCGGAGGAGGAACAAGCGGCACGGAGGCATTTTCTTGAACTTCTTCTTCTACGGGTGAGATAGCGGGTACATCCGGTTCATGTGAGGTCGGAGTAGGCTGAGCATGGCTCGACGGGCTTGATGGAGTGGTGATGCCGAGGTGATCGAGGAGGAACCGTAGGTTGGCCGAACGATCAGAGTTGGACCGAGAGAGATCCTTGAGACTGTCCCAATCCTTTGTCGCATAGTATCCTTGGTGTTCAAGGAACCGCACTTCTCGAGAGATATGTAGGCGGCCAGCAGCTGGATCATAGCACTTATAGCCCTTCTGACTTGTCGAGTAGCCAATGAACATACATTTGGTGCTTTTGGCGTCGAGCTTAGTCCTTTGTTCCCCTGGAACCAAAACAAAGCATACACACCCGAAAACGCGTAAGTGATCCAAAGATGGTTTAAATTGATTGAGTACCTCATATGGAGATTTGTCTTGTAGAACTTTGGTAGGAGTCCTATTAATCAAGTAGCAAGCCGTCATGACAGCATCTCCCCAGAATCGTTTGGTGACATTGGTTTGGAACATCATCGACCTCGCCACTTCCATAAGGTGCCGGTTCTTCCTCTCGGCCACGCCATTCTGTTGGGGCGTATATGGACAACTCGTTTGTTGTAGAATGCCGTGTTTGGACAAATGATCTTTGAGTCTATGACTGATGTACTCTCCCCCATTATCTGATCTTAGTACCTTTATTTTTGCATTGAAATGATTAGTAACATAATTCTGAAAATTAACAAATGCATCATAAACCCTATCTTTAGATGGTAACAATGTGAGCCAAGTATATTTTGATTTTTCATCAATAAAAGTCACAAAATACTTGTTATTGTCTCTAGATAGGCATGGTGAGGTCCAAACATCAGAATGTACTAAGTCAAAACAATGTTCATAAATGGTAGTAGATTTAGGGAAAACCGATTTGCAATGTTTGCCAAGAATACAAGGTTCACAACTTGAACTATCAAAAGAAAATTTAGGCAACATTAATTGAAAAGCTCTAGAGTGAGGGTGGCCTAGTCTAGCATGCCACACTTCACTTGAAATACTACTAAGGTCCGATTTAAAAGAAAACATATTAGGTGAACTTGATGAGTTTTTCTCTAGGACATAGAGATCTCCCTTAGCATCTCCACCTCCAAGAATCTTGCCAGTCTCAATATCCTGAAAATGCACACTGTTAGGACCAAATATGGTATAACAATTCAAATCGGTTGTAGCTCTCTTAACCGATAATAGGTTAGAAGTAAAAGTAGGCATAAAGAAGGCCTTTGAGTTCTTATCAAACAACTTTAAATCTCCTACACCTTTAACTGGTATCCTATCCCCATTTGCAATAATCACATTTCCCACAGTCGGCTTTATGTTGTGTATAAGGCTCGGGTTACTTATCATGTGATGAGAAGCACCCGAGTCTACAACAAGCGTTTTACTAGGTTGTGAAGCGAAGAAAGTGATACCAGATTCCTTTAGGGCTGCGATGGACTTGATGAGGGCCTCCAGGTCTGATTTCCTCACAAGATCTCCAAGAGAAGCCGCCATGGCCGTAGCCGCCGCGTTGCCTTGGTTTGCTGCACCGAAACCTTGGCCGCTTGGTCCTTCTTGCGAGATATGCGCCTTGAACTTAGCCGGTTTGAGATGAGGGTGAAGGATCCAGCACTTGTCCTTCATGTGTCCCTTCTTCTTGCAATGGTCGCACACCATTGTTTTCCGGTCATCTTGCTTGTAGACTCCTTTGTTCGCGGTAGCCAAGTCGTCCTTTCCACAAAAGAGACCAAGTGAACCTTGTTCCTTTTGCACTTGAGAACACACGTCTTCAAGAGTAGGTAGCTTGTCTCCACGGAGGATGTGCTTAATCAGGTCATTGAACGCCGGATTGAGAGTGAGCAGGAGACCAAACACCTTGTCTTGCTCCTTTCGTTCATTGAGGATGGCCGGATCGATAGTACTTGGCCGGAGCATCTCCAACTCGGCCCACAATGACCGGAACTTCCCAAAATGCTTGGTAAACTCCAAGTCTTCTTGATGGAGACCGTTGATAGCCTTCTTGACCTCAAATACCCGAGTCAAGTTGGTCACGTTCCCATACACATTCGCTAGCGTCTCCCATAGTTCTTTGGCCGTCTCGCAGTACGAGTAGGCTTCAAGAATCGGTGCGTCTAGCGAGTTTTGGAGAATGGCAAGCACGGTCTGATCTTCTTGGAACCACTTGACTTCCTTCTCGAGATCAGCCTCCTTGTCTTCTTCCGTTCCTTCTTTACCGTCCTCCTTAGTGGCTTTCTTGGGGAGTTGGTCCGTTTCTACATGGATCCAAAGTCCTCGGCCACTGAGAGCGGTCTTTGTGGTTCTTTTCCACAACAGGTAGTTTGCTCCTTTGAGCACCACCGGGGTAACAATAGGCTTGTTGTTGTCCATTGTTAGGTAGAGTAGCGAGAAAAACGATAGAGTAGCGGATAGAATGAAGCGCGAATGAGTGAGTAGAATGAAGAATAGAGTAAAGGAGTAGTATACGAGTAGGGAATGCAAAGTAGAATCAAATAAGAACAAGAAAAAGAAGAGGAGAAAGTTTATAGAACCATGGATCAATAAACTTGCTCTGATACCATGTTGGTTTAAATTGAGTATGCGGAAGCAAATTAGAGAGAATGTGAGATAAAATGAGAGCTTGTATTAGAATAGCTTTTACAATGTCGGCCAAAGGCCTTAAATAGAATGAAAACTAGGTTAACAATCCCACCAACTCGACAACTTGTAGATAGAGACATGAAGAGAGAGAAGGGAGCGATCCCAAGATAGAAAGCGACGTGACCTTGTCTCCCTAAGGGAAGCTATCTCGTGACTCTTATCCTCCAACGGTCACATTCTTCTTCGAGATCCTTCTAATGGGCTTGGTATTGTTTCCAACCCCAAGCCTTCTCATTTCTCTCAATAGGCCTCAACCTTAAGGGTGGCCATTAGGACGATCGTACGGACGTCCGTACGGACAACCTCCAAGTCTTAAGTAACATGGTCAATAGTTTTGGGATAAAACGGGTTTAAGTGTTGTCTAAACACTCCAAATTTATTCCGGACTCTAACAATTAGTCAAATGCATTGGATTGTCACACATTCTGTCCCTAGAAACAGTAACAAAGCTGTTTACTGCTTCGAATCATTGTTTTCTCGGTTTTAGCCTATTTCATGACAAAATGGGTAAAAGTGGTGTTTAAACACTCCAAATTCAACAGGAACTCTTATAATTACTCAGATGCATTAGGTTGTTACATATTTTGACCCTAGAAAGAGTAATATAGCTGTTTACTGCTTCGAATCAATGTTTTCTCTCGGTTTTAGCCTGTTTTCTCGGTTTAAGCGTGTTTTTGGATAAAACGGGTTTAAGTGTTGTCTAAACACTCCAAATTCATCCGGAACTCTTACAATTAGTCAAATTCATTGGATTGTCACACATTTTGACCCTAGAGACAGTAAAAAGCTGTTCACTCCTTTGAATCAGTGTTTTTTCGGTTTTAGCCTGTTTCGGGACAAAATGGGTAAAAGTGGTGTTTAAACACTCCAAATTCAACTCAAACTCTTATAATTAGTCAAATGCATTGGATCGTTACATATTTTGACCCTAGAAAGAGTAATATAGCTGTTTACTGCTTCGAATCAATATTTTCTGTCGGTTTTAGCCTGTTTTCTCGGTTTAAGTTTGTTTTGGGATAAAACGGGTTTAAGTTTTGGCTAAACAATACAAATTTATCCCGAGCTCTTACAATTAGTCAAATGCATTGGATTGTCACACATTCTGACCCTAGAAACAGTAAGAAAGCTGTTCACTGCTTCGAATCGATGTTTTCTCGATTTTAGCTTGTTTCGGGACAAAATGGGTAAAAGTGGTGTCTAAACACTGCAAATTCAACCCGAACTCATATAATTAGTCAAATGGATTGGATTGTTACATATTTTGACCTTAGAAAGAGTAAAATAGCTGTTTACTGCTTCGAATCAATGTTTCTCTCGGTTTTAGCCTGTTTTCTCGGTTTAAGCCTGTTTAGGATAAAACGGGTTTAAGTTTTGGCTAAACACTACAAATTCATCCCGAGCTCTTACAATTACTCAAATGCATTGGATTGTCACACATTCTGACCATAGAAACAGTAACAAAGCTGTTTACTTCTTCGAATCAATGTTTTCTCGGTTTTAGCTTGTTTCGGGACAAAATGGGTATAAGTGGTGTCTAAACACTCCGAATTCAACATGAACTCTTATAATTAGTTAAATGTATTGGATTGTTACATATTTTGACCCTAGAAAGAGTAATATAGCTGTTTACTGCTTCGAATCAATGTTTTCTCTCGGTTTTAGCCTGTTTTCTCGGTTTAAGCGTGTTTTGGGATAAAACGGGTTTAAGTGTTGTCTAAACACTCGAAATTCATCCCGAGCTCTTACAATTAGTCAAATGCATTGGTAACATTGCTGTTTACTGCTTCTAATCAATGTTTTCTCTTGGTTTTAGCCTCTTTTCTTGGTTTAAGCATGTTTTGGGATAAAACGGGTTTAAGTGTTGTCTAAACACTCCAAATTTATTCCGGACTCTAACAATTAGTCAAATGCATTGGATTGTCACACATTCTGTCCCTAGAAACAGTAACAAAGCTGTTTACTGCTTCGAATCATTGTTTTCTCGGTTTTAGCCTATTTCATGACAAAATGGGTAAAAGTGGTGTTTAAACACTCCAAATTCAACAGGAACTCTTATAATTACTCAGATGCATTAGGTTGTTACATATTTTGACCCTAGAAAGAGTAATATAGCTGTTTACTGCTTCGAATCAATGTTTTCTCTCGGTTTTAGCCTGTTTTCTCGGTTTAAGCGTGTTTTTGGATAAAACGGGTTTAAGTGTTGTTTAAACACTCCAAATTCATCAGGAACTCTTACAATTTGTCAAATTCATTGGATTGTCACACATTTTGACCCTAGAAACAGTAAAAAGCTGTTCACTCCTTTGAATCAGTGTTTTTTCGGTTTTAGCCTGTTTCGGGACAAAATGGGTAAAAGTGGTGTTTAAACACTCCAAATTCAACTCAAACTCTTATAATTAGTCAAATGCATTGGATCGTTACATATTTTGACCCTAGAAAGAGTAATATAGCTGTTTACTGCTTCGAATCAATATTTTCTGTCGGTTTTAGCCTGTTTTCTCGGTTTAAGTTTGTTTTGGGATAAAACGGGTTTAAGATTTGGCTAAACAATACAAATTTATCCCGAGCTCTTACAATTAGTCAAATGCATTGGATTGTCACACATTCTGACCCTAGAAACAGTAAGAAAGCTGTTCACTGCTTCGAATCAATGTTTTCTCGATTTTAGCTTGTTTCTGGACAAAATGGGTAAAAGTGGTGTCTAAACACTGCAAATTCAACCTGAACTCATATAATTAGTCAAATGCATTGGATTGTTACATATTTTGACCTTAGAAAGAGTAAAATAGCTGTTTACTGCTTCGAATCAATGTTTCTCTCGGTTTTAGCCTGTTTTCTCGGTTTAAGCCTGTTTAGGATAAAACGGGTTTAAGTTTTGGCTAAACACTACAAATTCATCCCGAGCTCTTACAATTACTCAAATGCATTGGATTGTCACACATTCTGACCATAGAAACAGTAACAAAGCTGTTTACTTCTTCGAATCAATGTTTTCTCGGTTTTAGCTTGTTTCGGGACAAAATGGGTATAAGTGGTGTCTAAACACTCCAAATTCAACATGAACTCTTATAATTAGTTAAATGTATTGGATTGTTACATATTTTGACCCTAGAAAGAGTAATATAGCTGTTTACTGCTTCGAATCAATGTTTTCTCTCGGTTTTAGCCTGTTTTCTCGGTTTAAGCGTGTTTTGGGATAAAACGGGTTTAAGTGTTGTCTAAACACTCGAAATTCATCCCAAGCTCTGACAATTAGTCAAATGCATTGGTAACATAGCTGTTTACTGCTTCTAATCAATGTTTTCTCTCGGTTTTAGCCTCTTTTCTTGGTTTAAGCATGTTTTGGGATAAAACGGGTTTAAGTGTTGTCTAAACACTCCAAATTTATTCCGGACTCTAACAATTAGTCAAATGCATTGGATTGTCACACATTCTGTCCCTAGAAACAGTAACAAAGCTGTTTACTGCTTCGAATCATTGTTTTCTCGGTTTTAGCCTATTTCATGACAAAATGGGTAAAAGTGGTGTTTAAACACTCCAAATTCAACAGGAACTCTTATAATTACTCAGATGCATTAGGTTGTTACATATTTTGACCCTAGAAAGAGTAATATAGCTGTTTACTGCTTCGAATCAATGTTTTCTCTCGGTTTTAGCCTGTTTTCTCGGTTTAAGCGTGTTTTTGGATAAAACGGGTTTAAGTGTTGTCTAAACACTCCAAATTCATCCGGAATTCTTACAATTAGTCAAATTCATTGGATTGTCACACATTTTGACCCTAGAAACAGTAAAAAGCTGTTCACTCCTTTGAATCAGTGTTTTTTCGGTTTTAGCCTGTTTCGGGACAAAATGGGTAAAAGTGGTGTTTAAACACTCCAAATTCAACTCAAACTCTTATAATTAGTCAAATGCATTGGATCGTTACATATTTTGACCCTAGAAAGAGTAATATAGCTGTTTACTGCTTCGAATCAATATTTTCTGTCGGTTTTAGCCTGTTTTCTCGGTTTAAGTTTGTTTTGGGATAAAACGGGTTTAAGATTTGGCTAAACAATACAAATTTATCCCGAGCTCTTACAATTAGTCAAATGCATTGGATTGTCACACATTCTGACCCTAGAAACAGTAAGAAAGCTGTTCACTGCTTCGAATCAATGTTTTCTCGATTTTAGCTTGTTTCTGGACAAAATGGGTAAAAGTGGTGTCTAAACACTGCAAATTCAACCTGAACTCATATAATTAGTCAAATGCATTGGATTGTTACATATTTTGACCTTAGAAAGAGTAAAATAGCTGTTTACTGCTTCGAATCAATGTTTCTCTCGGTTTTAGCCTGTTTTCTCGGTTTAAGCCTGTTTAGGATAAAACGGGTTTAAGTTTTGGCTAAACACTACAAATTCATCCCGAGCTCTTACAATTACTCAAATGCATTGGATTGTCACACATTCTGACCATAGAAACAGTAACAAAGCTGTTTACTTCTTCGAATCAATGTTTTCTCGGTTTTAGCTTGTTTCGGGACAAAATGGGTATAAGTGGTGTCTAAACACTCCAAATTCAACATGAACTCTTATAATTAGTTAAATGTATTGGATTGTTACATATTTTGACCCTAGAAAGAGTAATATAGCTGTTTACTGCTTCGAATCAATGTTTTCTCTCGGTTTTAGCCTGTTTTCTCGGTTTAAGCGTGTTTTGGGATCAAACGGGTTTAAGTGTTGTCTAAACACTCGAAATTCATCCCGAGCTCTTACAATTAGTCAAATGCATTGGTAACATAGCTGTTTACTGCTTCTAATCAATGTTTTCTCTTGGTTTTAGCCTCTTTTCTTGGTTTAAGCATGTTTTGGGATAAAACGGGTTTAAGTGTTGTCTAAACACTCCAAATTTATTCCGGACTCTAACAATTAGTCAAATGCATTGGATTGTCACACATTCTGTCCCTAGAAACAGTAACAAAGCTGTTTACTGCTTCGAATCATTGTTTTCTCGGTTTTAGCCTATTTCATGACAAAATGGGTAAAAGTGGTGTTTAAACACTCCAAATTCAACAGGAACTCTTATAATTACTCAGATGCATTAGGTTGTTACATATTTTGACCCTAGAAAGAGTAATATAGCTGTTTACTGCTTCGAATCAATGTTTTCTCTCGGTTTTAGCATGTTTTCTCGGTTTAGGCGTGTTTTTGGATAAAACGGGTTTAAGTGTTGTCTAAACACTCCAAATTCATCCGGAACTCTTACAATTAGTCAAATTCATTGGATTGTCACACATTTTGACCCTAGAAACAGTAAAAAGCTGTTCACTCCTTTGAATCAGTGTTTTTTCGGTTTTAGCCTGTTTCGGGACAAAATGGGTAAAAGTGGTGTTTAAACACTCCAAATTCAACTCAAACTCTTATAATTAGTCAAATGCATTGGATCGTTACATATTTTGACCCTAGAAAGAGTAATATAGCTGTTTACTGCTTCGAATCAATATTTTCTGTCGGTTTTAGCCTGTTTTCTCGGTTTAAGTTTGTTTTGGGATAAAACGGGTTTAAGTTTTGGCTAAACAATACAAATTTATCCCGAGCTCTTACAATTAGTCAAATGCATTGGATTGTCACACATTCTGACCCTAGAAACAGTAAGAAAGCTGTTCACTGCTTCGAATCGATGTTTTCTCGATTTTAGCTTGTTTCGGGACAAAATGGGTAAAAGTGGTGTCTAAACACTGCAAATTCAACCCGAACTCATATAATTAGTCAAATGGATTGGATTGTTACATATTTTGACCTTAGAAAGAGTAAAATAGCTGTTTACTGCTTCGAATCAATGTTTCTCTCGGTTTTAGCCTGTTTTCTCGGTTTAAGCCTGTTTAGGATAAAACGGGTTTAAGTTTTGGCTAAACACTACAAATTCATCCCGAGCTCTTACAATTACTCAAATGCATTGGATTGTCACACATTCTGACCATAGAAACAGTAACAAAGCTGTTTACTTCTTCGAATCAATGTTTTCTCGGTTTTAGCTTGTTTCGGGACAAAATGGGTATAAGTGGTGTCTAAACACTCCGAATTCAACATGAACTCTTATAATTAGTTAAATGTATTGGATTGTTACATATTTTGACCCTAGAAAGAGTAATATAGCTGTTTACTGCTTCGAATCAATGTTTTCTCTCGGTTTTAGCCTGTTTTCTCGGTTTAAGCTGTTGGTTTAAATTGAGTATGCGGAAGCAAATTAGAGAGAATGTGAGATAAAATGAGAGCTTGTATTAGAATGGCTTTTACAATGTCGGCCAAAGGCCTTAAATAGAATGAAAACTAGGTTAACAATCCCACCAACTCGACAACTTGTAGATAGAGACATGAAGAGAGAGAAGGGAGCGATCCCAAGATAGAAAGCGACGTGACCTTGTCTCCCTAAGGGAAGCTATCTCGTGACTCTTATCCTCCAACGGTCACATTCTTCTTCGAGATCCTTCTAATGGGCTTGGTATTGTTTCCAACCCCAAGCCTTCTCATTTCTCTCAATAGGCCTCAACCTTAAGGGTGGCCATTAGGACGATCGTACGGACGTCCGTACGGACAACCTCCAAGTCTTAAGTAACATGGTCAATACTCCCCCTCAAGCTTAGCCAAGTGAAACGGCTAAGCTTGGAACCCGCACAAGACCACCTCGTTAAAAACCTTAATATGGAAAACCACATGGGACAAAACCATATCAAGGAAAAGAGTGTGCTCTCCACGGGTTAGAGGAGTCTTCTCATGGATGTGTAGGATCGACTAGTCCAAGTTTGCTAGAGATATACTCGCAAATCTGTGGACTAGTGGCTTTTGTGAAAATATCGGCCAGTTGGTCCTTGCTCGGCGTGTGACACGGTAAGACAACCCCTTCTTCAATCTTCTCTCGCACTGTGTGGCAGTCTACTTCGATATGCTTGGTCCTCTCATGGAAAACAGAGTTGGTTGCTATATGTATTGCAGCCTTGTTGTCACAGTGCATAGTGATGGGTTCATCTATCTCCACTCCAAGGTCCTTGAGAAGACCTTTGAGCCAAGTTAGCTCGTTTGTGAGCTTCTTCATGGCCCTATATTCTGACTCGGCACTTGATTGAGACACCACCTTCTGTTTCTTCGACTTCCAAGTGACTAGGTTCCCACCAACAAACGTACAGTATCCTGTTGTAGACCTTCTATCGGTTGTGTCGCCCGCATAATCCGCGTCGCAATAGCCAACAAGCTCGGTATTGTTGTTCTTTCCCATCCAAATGCCGCGGCCAGGGCTTCCCTTTAGATAGCATAGGATCCTCTCAACAGTGTTCCAATCAAAGTTTGTTGGTGCTTTCATGTGCTGGCTTACTTGGTTCACAGCATAGCACAGATCCGGCCGTGTGATGGTGAGGTAAATCAGCTTCCCAACCAGCCGCCTATATCTGCCCACGTCCTCATATGGCTCAGCCAACTTGTTCGGTAACGTCTTCATCTCCCCCTTTCGCTTGACCTGGTAGCCTTCTTCTAGTGGCGTAGAGACCGGTTTAGCCCCCAGCTTACCAGTTTCCTTGAGCAAGTCCAGCGTGTACTTCCGTTGGGAGAGAAAGAGTCCTTCCGGCGATCGGGAGATTTCGATCCCAAGAAAATATTTCAGTTCGCCGAGGTCCTTGATGTCAAAGGCTGAGTGAAGGAGAGTCTTGGTAGTGGAAATACCTTCCTTGTCATCGCCAGTGATGATTATATCATCGACATAGACGAGCACCACGACGCGACCGCCGGCAGTCCGTAGAGTGAACAATGTGTGGTCGGCTTCCGAGCGTCGAAAACCATTGGTGCGAAGTGTCGAGCTGAGTTTGTGGTACCACGCCCGAGGGGATTGTTTGAGGCCGTAGATGGCCTTGCGAAGGCGGAGAACTTTGCCCGGAGCCACAAGATGTTCGAAGCCCGGAGGTGGGTGCATATACACTTCTTCTTCAAGCTCCCCCTGAAGGAAGGCATTCTTGACGTCCATCTGCCAAAGGTCCCACGAGAGGTTTGTAGCCAAGGAGAGAACGACACGAACGGTGTGCAGCTTGGCGACCGGGGCAAACGTGTCCGTATAGTCGGTACCGTATGTTTGTGTGAAACCGCGAGCCACAAGGCGAGCCTTATAGCGCTCCACGTCGCCATTGCTCAGGTACTTAATTGTGAAGACCCATTTTGAGCTGACCACCTTCTTTCCCTTGGGAAGATCCGCTTCGTCCCAAGTGTGGTTCCGGATCATAGCATCGGTCTCAGCATCAACCGCCGCTAACCACTCTTTGTGCTCTTTGGCTTCATCATAGGTTTGAGGAACGAATTGAGCATCAATCTTGGTGAGGAAGGCAGCGTGTTCCTGAGGAACCAGGTCAAGTGAACACACCACTTGGATAGGATGGGCCACGGCCTGATTGTTGTAGTAGACCCGCTTATCTTTCCATGTCGAAGGATGAAACTTTAGACGTTGACTTCGCCGGGGAAGAGCAACCATAGATTCCCGTGGGAGAGCATCGGTTGAGGTCACGAGATGATCATTGTCCTCATGAGTAGGCTCGGCACGTGGTTCAGCCGGAGGAGGAACAAGCGGCACAGAGGCATTTTCTTGAACTTCTTCTTCTACGGGTGAGATAGCGGGTACATCCGGTTCATGTGAGGTCGGAGTAGGCTGAGCATGGCTCGACGGGCTTGATGGAGTGGTGATGCCGAGGTGATCGAGGAGGAACCGTAGGTTGGCCGAACGATCAGAGTTGGACCGAGAGAGATCCTTGAGACTGTCCCAATCCTTTGTCGCATAGTATCCTTGGTGTTCAAGGAACCGCACTTCTCGAGAGATATGTAGGCGGCCAGCAGCTGGATCATAGCACTTATAGCCCTTCTGACTTGTCGAGTAGCCAATGAACATACATTTGGTGCTTTTGGCGTCGAGCTTAGTCCTTTGTTCCCCTGGAACCAAAACAAAGCATACACACCCGAAAACGCGTAAGTGATCCAAAGATGGTTTAAATTGATTGAGTACCTCATATGGAGATTTGTCTTGTAGAACTTTGGTAGGAGTCCTATTAATCAAGTAGCAAGCCGTCATGACAGCATCTCCCCAGAATCGTTTGGTGACATTGGTTTGGAACATCATCGACCTCGCCACTTCCATAAGGTGCCGGTTCTTCCTCTCGGCCACGCCATTCTGTTGGGGCGTATATGGACAACTCGTTTGTTGTAGAATGCCGTGTTTGGACAAATGATCTTTGAGTCTATGACTGATGTACTCTCCCCCATTATCTGATCTTAGTACCTTTATTTTTGCATTGAAATGATTAGTAACATAATTCTGAAAATTAACAAATGCATCATAAACCCTATCTTTAGATGGTAACAATGTGAGCCAAGTATATTTTGATTTTTCATCAATAAAAGTCACAAAATACTTGTTATTGTCTCTAGATAGGCATGGTGAGGTCCAAACATCAGAATGTACTAAGTCAAAACAATGTTCATAAATGGTAGTAGATTTAGGGAAAACCGATTTGCAATGTTTGCCAAGAATACAAGGTTCACAACTTGAACTATCAAAAGAAAATTTAGGCAACATTAATTGAAAAGCTCTAGAGTGAGGGTGGCCTAGTCTAGCATGCCACACTTCACTTGAAATACTACTAAGGTCCGATTTAAAAGAAAACATATTAGGTGAACTTGATGAGTTTTTCTCTAGGACATAGAGATCTCCCTTAGCATCTCCACCTCCAAGAATCTTGCCAGTCTCAATATCCTGAAAATGCACACTGTTAGGACCAAATATGGTATAACAATTCAAATCGGTTGTAGCTCTCTTAACCGATAATAGGTTAGAAGTAAAAGTAGGCATAAAGAAGGCCTTTGAGTTCTTATCAAACAACTTTAAATCTCCTACACCTTTAACTGGTATCCTATCCCCATTTGCAATAATCACATTTCCCACAGTCGGCTTTATGTTGTGTATAAGGCTCGGGTTACTTATCATGTGATGAGAAGCACCCGAGTCTACAACAAGCGTTTTACTAGGTTGTGAAGCGAAGAAAGTGATACCAGATTCCTTTAGGGCTGCGATGGACTTGATGAGGGCCTCCAGGTCTGATTTCCTCACAAGATCTCCAAGAGAAGCCGCCATGGCCGTAGCCGCCGCGTTGCCTTGGTTTGCTGCACCGAAACCTTGGCCGCTTGGTCCTTCTTGCGAGATATGCGCCTTGAACTTAGCCGGTTTGAGATGAGGGTGAAGGATCCAGCACTTGTCCTTCATGTGTCCCTTCTTCTTGCAATGGTCGCACACCATTGTTTTCCGGTCATCTTGCTTGTAGACTCCTTTGTTCGCGGTAGCCAAGTCGTCCTTTCCACAAAAGAGACCAAGTGAACCTTGTTCCTTTTGCACTTGAGAACACACGTCTTCAAGAGTAGGTAGCTTGTCTCCACGGAGGATGTGCTTAATCAGGTCATTGAACGCCGGATTGAGAGTGAGCAGGAGACCAAACACCTTGTCTTGCTCCTTTCGTTCATTGAGGATGGCCGGATCGATAGTACTTGGCCGGAGCATCTCCAACTCGGCCCACAATGACCGGAACTTCCCAAAATGCTTGGTAAACTCCAAGTCTTCTTGATGGAGACCGTTGATAGCCTTCTTGACCTCAAATACCCGAGTCAAGTTGGTCACGTTCCCATACACATTCGCTAGCGTCTCCCATAGTTCTTTGGCCGTCTCGCAGTACGAGTAGGCTTCAAGAATCGGTGCGTCTAGCGAGTTTTGGAGAATGGCAAGCACGGTCTGATCTTCTTGGAACCACTTGACTTCCTTCTCGAGATCAGCCTCCTTGTCTTCTTCCGTTCCTTCTTTACCGTCCTCCTTAGTGGCTTTCTTGGGGAGTTGGTCCGTTTCTACATGGATCCAAAGTCCTCGGCCACTGAGAGCGGTCTTTGTGGTTCTTTTCCACAACAGGTAGTTTGCTCCTTTGAGCACCACCGGGGTAACAATAGGCTTGTTGTTGTCCATTGTTAGGTAGAGTAGCGAGAAAAACGATAGAGTAGCGGATAGAATGAAGCGCGAATGAGTGAGTAGAATGAAGAATAGAGTAAAGGAGTAGTATACGAGTAGGGAATGCAAAGTAGAATCAAATAAGAACAAGAAAAAGAAGAGGAGAAAGTTTATAGAACCATGGATCAATAAACTTGCTCTGATACCATGTTGGTTTAAATTGAGTATGCGGAAGCAAATTAGAGAGAATGTGAGATAAAATGAGAGCTTGTATTAGAATGGCTTTTACAATGTCGGCCAAAGGCCTTAAATAGAATGAAAACTAGGTTAACAATCCCACCAACTCGACAACTTGTAGATAGAGACATGAAGAGAGAGAAGGGAGCGATCCCAAGATAGAAAGCGACGTGACCTTGTCTCCCTAAGGGAAGCTATCTCGTGACTCTTATCCTCCAACGGTCACATTCTTCTTCGAGATCCTTCTAATGGGCTTGGTATTGTTTCCAACCCCAAGCCTTCTCATTTCTCTCAATAGGCCTCAACCTTAAGGGTGGCCATTAGGACGATCGTACGGACGTCCGTACGGACAACCTCCAAGTCTTAAGTAACATGGTCAATATAAGCGTGTTTTGGGATAAAACGGGTTTAAGTGTTGTCTAAACACTCGAAATTCATCCCGAGCTCTTACAATTAGTCAAATGCATTGGTAACATTGCTGTTTACTGCTTCTAATCAATGTTTTCTCTTGGTTTTAGCCTCTTTTCTTGGTTTAAGCATGTTTTGGGATAAAACGGGTTTAAGTGTTGTCTAAACACTCCAAATTTATTCCGGACTCTAACAATTAGTCAAATGCATTGGATTGTCACACATTCTGTCCCTAGAAACAGTAACAAAGCTGTTTACTGCTTCGAATCATTGTTTTCTCGGTTTTAGCCTATTTCATGACAAAATGGGTAAAAGTGGTGTTTAAACACTCCAAATTCAACAGGAACTCTTATAATTACTCAGATGCATTAGGTTGTTACATATTTTGACCCTAGAAAGAGTAATATAGCTGTTTACTGCTTCGAATCAATGTTTTCTCTCGGTTTTAGCCTGTTTTCTCGGTTTAAGCGTGTTTTTGGATAAAACGGGTTTAAGTGTTGTCTAAACACTCCAAATTCATCCGGAACTCTTACAATTTGTCAAATTCATTGGATTGTCACACATTTTGACCCTAGAAACAGTAAAAAGCTGTTCACTCCTTTGAATCAGTGTTTTTTCGGTTTTAGCCTGTTTCGGGACAAAATGGGTAAAAGTGGTGTTTAAACACTCCAAATTCAACTCAAACTCTTATAATTAGTCAAATGCATTGGATCGTTACATATTTTGACCCTAGAAAGAGTAATATAGCTGTTTACTGCTTCGAATCAATATTTTCTGTCGGTTTTAGCCTGTTTTCTCGGTTTAAGTTTGTTTTGGGATAAAACGGGTTTAAGTTTTGGCTAAACAATACAAATTTATCCCGAGCTCTTACAATTAGTCAAATGCATTGGATTGTCACACATTCTGACCCTAGAAACAGTAAGAAAGCTGTTCACTGCTTCGAATCGATGTTTTCTCGATTTTAGCTTGTTTCGGGACAAAATGGGTAAAAGTGGTGTCTAAACACTGCAAATTCAACCCGAACTCATATAATTAGTCAAATGGATTGGATTGTTACATATTTTGACCTTAGAAAGAGTAAAATAGCTGTTTACTGCTTCGAATCAATGTTTCTCTCGGTTTTAGCCTGTTTTCTCGGTTTAAGCCTGTTTAGGATAAAACGGGTTTAAGTTTTGGCTAAACACTACAAATTCATCCCGAGCTCTTACAATTACTCAAATGCATTGGATTGTCACACATTCTGACCATAGAAACAGTAACAAAGCTGTTTACTTCTTCGAATCAATGTTTTCTCGGTTTTAGCTTGTTTCGGGACAAAATGGGTATAAGTGGTGTCTAAACACTCCGAATTCAACATGAACTCTTATAATTAGTTAAATGTATTGGATTGTTACATATTTTGACCCTAGAAAGAGTAATATAGCTGTTTACTGCTTCGAATCAATGTTTTCTCTCGGTTTTAGCCTGTTTTCTCGGTTTAAGCGTGTTTTGGGATAAAACGGGTTTAAGTGTTGTCTAAACACTCGAAATTCATCCCGAGCTCTTACAATTAGTCAAATGCATTGGTAACATTGCTGTTTACTGCTTCTAATCAATGTTTTCTCTTGGTTTTAGCCTCTTTTCTTGGTTTAAGCATGTTTTGGGATAAAACGGGTTTAAGTGTTGTCTAAACACTCCAAATTTATTCCGGACTCTAACAATTAGTCAAATGCATTGGATTGTCACACATTCTGTCCCTAGAAACAGTAACAAAGCTGTTTACTGCTTCGAATCATTGTTTTCTCGGTTTTAGCCTATTTCATGACAAAATGGGTAAAAGTGGTGTTTAAACACTCCAAATTCAACAGGAACTCTTATAATTACTCAGATGCATTAGGTTGTTACATATTTTGACCCTAGAAAGAGTAATATAGCAGTTTACTGCTTCGAATCAATGTTTTCTCTCGGTTTTAGCCTGTTTTCTCGGTTTAAGCGTGTTTTTGGATAAAACGGGTTTAAGTGTTGTCTAAACACTCCAAATTCATCCGGAACTCTTACAATTTGTCAAATTCATTGGATTGTCACACATTTTGACCCTAGAAACAGTAAAAAGCTGTTCACTCCTTTGAATCAGTGTTTTTTCGGTTTTAGCCTGTTTCGGGACAAAATGGGTAAAAGTGGTGTTTAAACACTCCAAATTCAACTCAAACTCTTATAATTAGTCAAATGCATTGGATCGTTACATATTTTGACCCTAGAAAGAGTAATATAGCTGTTTACTGCTTCGAATCAATATTTTCTGTCGGTTTTAGCCTGTTTTCTCGGTTTAAGTTTGTTTTGGGATAAAACGGGTTTAAGTTTTGGCTAAACAATACAAATTTATCCCGAGCTCTTACAATTAGTCAAATGCATTGGATTGTCACAAATTCTGACCCTAGAAACAGTAAGAAAGCTGTTCACTGCTTCGAATCGATGTTTTCTCGATTTTAGCTTGTTTCGGGACAAAATGGGTAAAAGTGGTGTCTAAACACTGCAAATTCAACCCGAACTCATATAATTAGTCAAATGGATTGGATTGTTACATATTTTGACCTTAGAAAGAGTAAAATAGCTGTTTACTGCTTCGAATCAATGTTTCTCTCGGTTTTAGCCTGTTTTCTCGGTTTAAGCCTGTTTAGGATAAAACGGGTTTAAGTTTTGGCTAAACACTACAAATTCATCCCGAGCTCTTACAATTACTCAAATGCATTGGATTGTCACACATTCTGACCATAGAAACAGTAACAAAGCTGTTTACTTCTTCGAATCAATGTTTTCTCGGTTTTAGCTTGTTTCGGGACAAAATGGGTATAAGTGGTGTCTAAACACTCCAAATTCAACATGAACTCTTATAATTAGTCAAATGTACTGGATTGTTACTTATTTTGACCCTAGAAAGAGTAATATAGCTGTTTACTGCTTCGAATCAATGTTTTCTCTCGGTTTTAGCCTGTTTTCTCGGTTTAAGCGTGTTTTGGGATAAAACGGGTTTAAGTGTTGTCTAAACACTCGAAATTCATCCCGAGCTCTTACAATTAGTCAAATGCATTGGTAACATAGCTGTTTACTGCTTCTAATCAATGTTTTCTCTCGGTTTTAGCCTCTTTTCTTGGTTTAAGCATGTTTTGGGATAAAACGGGTTTAAGTGTTGTCTAAACACTCCAAATTTATTCCGGACTCTAACAATTAGTCAAATGCATTGGATTGTCACACATTCTGTCCCTAGAAACAGTAACAAAGCTGTTTACTGCTTCGAATCATTGTTTTCTCGGTTTTAGCCTATTTCATGACAAAATGGGTAAAAGTGGTGTTTAAACACTCCAAATTCAACAGGAACTCTTATAATTACTCAAATACATTAGGTTGTTACATATTTTGACCCTAGAAAGAGTAATATAGCTGTTTACTGCTTCGAATCAATGTTTTCTCTCGGTTTTAGCCTGTTTCTCGGTTTAAGCGTGTTTTTGGATAAAACGGGTTTAAGTGTTGTCTAAACATCTAAATTCATCCGGACCTCTTACAATTAGTCAAATTCATTGGATTGTCACACATTTTGACCCTAGAAACAGTAAAAAGCTGTTCACTCCTTTGAATCAGTGTTTTTTCGGTTTTAGCCTGTTTCGGGACAAAATGGGTAAAAGTGGTGTTTAAACACTCCAAATTCAACAAGAACTCTTATAATTACTCAAATGCATTAGGTTGCTACATATTTTGACCCTAGAAAGAGTAATATAGCTGTTTACTGCTTCGAATCAATATTTTCTGTCGGTTTTAGCCTGTTTTCTCGGTTTAAGTTTGTTTTGGGATAAAACGGGTTTAAGTTTTGGCTAAACAATACAAATTTATCCCGAGCTCTTACAATTAGTCAAATGCATTGGATTGTCACACATTCTGACCCTAGAAACAGTAAGAAAGCTGTTCACTGCTTCGAATCAATGTTTTCTCGATTTTAGCTTGTTTCGGGACAAAATGGGTAAAAGTGGTGTCTAAACACTGCAAATTCAACCCGAACTCATATAATTAGTCAAATGCATTGGATTGTTACATATTTTGACCTTAGAAAGAGTAAAATAGCTGTTTACTGCTTCGAATCAATGTTTCTCTCGGTTTTAGCCTGTTTTCTCGGTTTAAGCCTGTTTAGGATAAAACGGGTTTAAGTTTTGGCTAAACACTACAAATTCATCCCGAGCTCTTACAATTACTCAAATGCATTGGATTGTCACACATTCTGACCATAGAAACAGTAACAAAGCTGTTTACTTCTTCGAATCAATGTTTTCTCGGTTTTAGCTTGTTTCGGGACAAAATGGGTATAAGTGGTGTCTAAACACTCCAAATTCAACATGAACTCTTATAATTAGTCAAATGTATTGGATTGTTACATATTTTGACCCTAGAAAGAGTAATATAGCTATTTACTGCTTCGAATCAATGTTTTCTCTCGGTTTTAGCCTGTTTTCTCGGTTTAAGCGTGTTTTGGGATAAAACGGGTTTAAGTGTTGTCTAAACACTCGAAATTCATCCCGAGCTCTTACAATTAGTCAAATGCATTGGTAACATAGCTGTTTACTGCTTCGAATCAATGTTTCTCTCGGTTTTAGCCTGTTTTCTCGGTTTAAGCCTGTTTGGGATAAAACGAGCTTAATTTTTGTCTAAACACTACAAATTCGTCCTGAGCTCTTACAATTAGTCAAATGCATTGAATGGTCACACATTCTGACCATAGAAACAGTAACAAAGCTGTTTACTTCTTCGAATCAATGTTTTCTCGGTTTTAGCTTGTTTCGGGACAAAATGGGTATAAGTGGTGTCTAAACACTCCAAATTCAACATGAACTCTTATAATTAGTCAAATGTATTGGATTGTTACATATTTTGACCCTAGAAAGAGTAATATAGCTGTTTACTGCTTCGAATCAATGTTTTCTCTCGGTTTTAGCCTGTTTTCTCGGTTTAAGCGTGTTTTGGGATAAAACGGGTTTAAGTGTTGTCTAAACACTCGAAATTCATCCCGAGCTCTTACAATTAGTCAAATGCATTGGTAACATAGCTGTTTACTGCTTCTAATCAATGTTTTCTCTCGGTTTTAGCCTCTTTTCTTGGTTTAAGCATGTTTTGGGATAAAACGGGTTTAAGTGTTGTCTAAACACTCCAAATTTATTCCGGACTCTAACAATTAGTCAAATGCATTGGATTGTCACACATTCTGTCCCTAGAAACAGTAACAAAGCTGTTTACTGCTTCGAATCATTGTTTTCTCGGTTTTAGCCTATTTCATGACAAAATGGGTAAAAGTGGTGTTTAAACACTCCAAATTCAACAGGAACTCTTATAATTACTCAAATGCATTAGGTTGTTACATATTTTGACCCTAGAAAGAGTAATATAGCTGTTTACTGCTTCGAATCAATGTTTTCTCTCGGTTTTAGCCTGTATTCTCGGTTTAAGCGTGTTTTTGGATAAAACGGGTTTAAGTGTTGTCTAAACACTCGAAATTCATCCCGAGCTCTTACAATTAGTCAAATACATTGGTAACATAGCTGTTTACTGCTTCTAATCAATGTTTTCTCTCGGTTTTAGCCTCTTTTCTTGGTTTAAGCATGTTTTGGGATAAAACGGGTTTAAGTTTTGGCTAAACACTACAAATTCATCCCGAGCTCTTACAATTACTCAAATGCATTGGATTGTCACACATTCTGACCATAGAAACAGTAACAAAGCTGTTTACTTCTTCGAATCAATGTTTTCTCGGTTTTAGCTTGTTTCGGGACAAAATGGGTATAAGTGGTGTCTAAACACTCCAAATTCAACATGAACTCTAATAATTAGTCAAATGCATTGGATTGTTACATATTTTGACCCTAGAAAGAGTAATATAGCTGTTTACTGCTTCGAATCAATGTTTTCTCTCGGTTTTAGCCTGTTTCCTCGGTTTAAGCGTGTTTTGGGATAAAACGGGTTTAAGTGTTGTCTAAACACTCGAAATTCATCCTGAGCTCTTACAATTAGTCAAATGCATTGGTAACATAGCTGTTTACTGCTTCTAATCAATGTTTTCTCTCGGTTTTAGCCTCTTTTCTTGGTTTAAGCATGTTTTGGGATAAAACGGGTTTAAGTGTTGTCTAAACACTCCAAATTTATTCCGGACTCTAACAATTAGTCAAATGCATTGGATTGTCACACATTCTGTCCCTAGAAACAGTAACAAAGCTGTTTACTGCTTCGAATCATTGTTTTCTCGGTTTTAGCCTATTTCATGACAAAATGGGTAAAAGTGGTGTTTAAACACTCCAAATTCAACAGGAACTCTTATAATTACTCAAATGCATTAGGTTGTTACATATTTTGACCCTAGAAAGAGTAATATAGCTGTTTACTGCTTCGAATCAATGTTTTCTCTCGGTTTTAGCCTGTATTCTCGGTTTAAGCGTGTTTTTGGATAAAACGGGTTTAAGTGTTGTCTAAACACTCGAAATTCATCCCGAGCTCTTACAATTAGTCAAATACATTGGTAACATAGCTGTTTACTGCTTCTAATCAATGTTTTCTCTCGGTTTTAGCCTCTTTTCTTGGTTTAAGCATGTTTTGGGATAAAACGGGTTTAAGTTTTGGCTAAACACTACAAATTCATCCCGAGCTCTTACAATTACTCAAATGCATTGGATTGTCACACATTCTGACCATAGAAACAGTAACAAAGCTGTTTACTTCTTCGAATCAATGTTTTCTCGGTTTTAGCTTGTTTCGGGACAAAATGGGTATAAGTGGTGTCTAAACACTCCAAATTCAACATGAACTCTAATAATTAGTCAAATGCATTGGATTGTTACATATTTTGACCCTAGAAAGAGTAATATAGCTGTTTACTGCTTCGAATCAATGTTTTCTCTCGGTTTTAGCCTGTTTCCTCGGTTTAAGCGTGTTTTGGGATAAAACGGGTTTAAGTGTTGTCTAAACACTCGAAATTCATCCTGAGCTCTTACAATTAGTCAAATGCATTGGTAACATAGCTGTTTACTGCTTCTAATCAATGTTTTCTCTCGGTTTTAGCCTCTTTTCTTGGTTTAAGCATGTTTTGGGATAAAACGGGTTTAAGTGTTGTCTAAACACTCCAAATTTATTCCGGACTCTAACAATTAGTCAAATGCATTGGATTGTCACACATTCTGTCCCTAGAAACAGTAACAAAGCTGTTTACTGCTTCGAATCATTGTTTTCTCGGTTTTAGCCTATTTCATGACAAAATGGGTAAAAGTGGTGTTTAAACACTCCAAATTCAACAGGAACTCTTATAATTACTCAGATGCATTAGGTTGTTACATATTTTGACCCTAGAAAGAGTAATATAGCTGTTTACTGCTTCGAATCAATGTTTTCTCTCGGTTTTAGCCTCTTTTCTTGGTTTAAGCATGTTTTGGGATAAAACGGGTTTAAGTGTTGTCTAAACACTCCAAATTTATTCCGGACTCTAACAATTAGTCAAATGCATTGGATTGTCACACATTCTGTCCCTAGAAACAGTAACAAAGCTGTTTACTGCTTCGAATCATTGTTTTCTCGGTTTTAGCCTATTTCATGACAAAATGGGTAAAAGTGGTGTCTAAACACTGCAAATTCAACCCGAACTCATATAATTAGTCAAATGCATTGGATTGTTACATATTTTGACCTTAGAAAGAGTAAAATAGCTGTTTACTGCTTCGAATCAATGCTTCTCTCGGTTTTAGCCTGTTTTGTCGGTTTAAGCCTGTTTTTGGATAAAACGGGTGTAAGTGTTGTCTAAACACTCCAAATTCATCCGGAACTCTTACAATTAGTCAAATTCATTGGATTGTCACACATTTTGACCCTAGAGACAGTAAAAAGCTGTTCACTCCTATGAATCAGTGTTTTTTCGGTTTTAGCCTGTTTCGGGACAAAATGGGTATAAGTGGTGTCTAAACACTCCAAATTCAACTCAAACTCTTATAATTAGTCAAATGCATTGGATCGTTACATATTTTGACCCTAGAAAGAGTAATATAGCTGTTTACTGCTTCGAATCAATGTTTTCTCTCGGTTTTAGCCTGTTTTCTCGGTTTAAGCGTGTTTTGGGATAAAACGGGTTTAAGTTTTGGCTAAACAATACAAATTTATCCCGAGCTCTTACAATTAGTCAAATGCATTGGTAACATAGCTGTTTACTGCTTCTAATCAATGTTTTCTCTCGGTTTTAGCCTCTTTTCTTGGTTTAAGCATGTTTTGGGATAAAACGGGTTTAAGTGTTGTCTAAACACTTCAAATTTATTCCGGACTCTAACAATTAGTCAAATGCATTGGATTGTCACACATTCTGTCCCTAGAAACAGTAACAAAGCTGTTTACTGCTTCGAATCATTGTTTTCTCGGTTTTAGCCTATTTCATGACAAAATGGGTCAAAGTGGTGTTTAAACACTCCAAATTCAACAGGAACTCTTATAATTACTCAAATGGATTAGGTTGTTACATATTTTGACCCTAGAAAGAGTAATATAGCTGTTTACTGCTTCGAATCAATGTTTTCTCTCGGTTTTAGCCTGTTTTCTCGGTTTAAGCGTGTTTTTGGATAAAACGGGTTTAAGTGTTGTCTAAACACTCCAAATTCATCCGGAACTCTTACAATTAGTCAAATTCATTGGATTGTCACACATTTTGACCCTAGAGACAGTAAAAAGCTGTTCACTCCTTTGAATCAGTGTTTTTTCGGTTTTAGCCTGTTTCGGGACAAAATGGGTAAAAGTGGTGTTTAAACACTCCAAATTCAACTCAAACTCTTATAATTAGTCAAATGCATTGGATCGTTACATATTTTGACCCTAGAAAGAGTAATATAGCTGTTTACTGCTTCGAATCAATATTTTCTGTCGGTTTTAGCCTGTTTTCTCGGTTTAAGTTTGTTTTGGGATAAAACGGGTTTAAGTTTTGGCTAAACAATACAAATTTATCCCAAGCTCTTACAATTAGTCAAATGCATTGGATTGTCACACATTCTGACCCTAGAAACAGTAAGAAAGCTGTTCACTGCTTCGAATCAATGTTTTCTCGATTTTAGCTTGTTTCGGGACAAAATGGGTAAAAGTGGTGTCTAAACACTGCAAATTCAACCCGAACTCATATAATTAGTCAAATGCATTGGATTGTTACATATTTTGACCTTAGAAAGAGTAAAATAGCTGTTTACTGCTTCGAATCAATGTTTCTCTCGGTTTTAGCCTGTTTTCTCGGTTTAAGCCTGTTTAGGATAAAACGGGTTTAAGTTTTGGCTAAACACTACAAATTCATCCCGAGCTCTTACAATTACTCAAATGCATTGGATTGTCACACATTCTGACCATAGAAACAGTAACAAAGCTGTTTACTTCTTCGAATCAATGTTTTCTCGGTTTTAGCTTGTTTCGGGACAAAATGGGTATAAGTGGTGTCTAAACACTCCAAATTCAACATGAACTCTTATAATTAGTCAAATGAATTGGATTGTTACATATTTTGACCCTAGAAAGAGTAATATAGCTGTTTACTGCTTCGAATCAATGTTTTCTCTCGGTTTTAGCCTGTTTTCTCGGTTTAAGCGTGTTTTGGGATAAAACGGGTTTAAGTGTTGTCTAAACACTCGAAATTCATCCCGAGCTCTTACAATTAGTCAAATGCATTGGTAACATTGCTGTTTACTGCTTCTAATCAATGTTTTCTCTTGGTTTTAGCCTCTTTTCTTGGTTTAAGCATGTTTTGGGATAAAACGGGTTTAAGTGTTGTCTAAACACTCCAAATTTATTCCGGACTCTAACAATTAGTCAAATGCATTGGATTGTCACACATTCTGTCCCTAGAAACAGTAACAAAGCTGTTTACTGCTTCGAATCATTGTTTTCTCGGTTTTAGCCTATTTCATGACAAAATGGGTAAAAGTGGTGTTTAAACACTCCAAATTCAACAGGAACTCTTATAATTACTCAGATGCATTAGGTTGTTACATATTTTGACCCTAGAAAGAGTAATATAGCTGTTTACTGCTTCGAATCAATGTTTTCTCTCGGTTTTAGCCTGTTTTCTCGGTTTAAGCGTGTTTTTGGATAAAACGGGTTTAAGTGTTGTCTAAACACTCCAAATTCATCCGGAACTCTTACAATTAGTCAAATTCATTGGATTGTCACACATTTTGACCCTAGAGACAGTAAAAATCTGTTCACTCCTTTGAATCAGTGTTTTTTCGGTTTTAGCCTGTTTCGGGACAAAATGGGTAAAAGTGGTGTTTAAACACTCCAAATTCAACTCAAACTCTTATAATTAGTCAAATGCATTGGATCGTTACATATTTTGACCCTAGAAAGAGTAATATAGCTGTTTACTGCTTCGAATCAATATTTTCTGTCGGTTTTAGCCTGTTTTCTCGGTTTAAGTTTGTTTTGGGATAAAACGGGTTTAAGTTTTGGCTAAACAATACAAATTTATCCCGAGCTCTTACAATTAGTCAAATGCATTGGATTGTCACACATTCTGACCCTAGAAACAGTAAGAAAGCTGTTCACTGCTTCGAATCAATGTTTTCTCGATTTTAGCTTGTTTCGGGACAAAATGGGTAAAAGTGGTGTCTAAACACTGCAAATTCAACCCGAACTCATATAATTAGTCAAATGCATTGGATTGTTACATATTTTGACCTTAGAAAGAGTAAAATAGCTGTTTACTGCTTCGAATCAATGTTTCTCTCGGTTTTAGCCTGTTTTCTCGGTTTAAGCCTGTTTTTGGATAAAACGGGTTTAAGTGTTGTCTAAACACTCCAAATTCATCCGGAACTCTTACAATTAGTCAAATTCATTGGATTGTCACACATTTTGACCCTAGAGACAGTAAAAAGCTGTTCACTCCTTTGAAGCAGTGTTTTTTCGGTTTTAGCCTGTTTCGGGACAAAATGGGTATAAGTGGTGTCTAAACACTCCAAATTCAACTCAAACTCTTATAATTAGTCAAATGCATTGGATCGTTACATATTTTGACCCTAGAAAGAGTAATATAGCTGTTTACTGCTTCGAATCAATGTTTTCTCTCGGTTTTAGCCTGTTTTCTCGGTTTAAGCGTGTTTTGGGATAAAACGGGTTTAAGTTTTGGCTAAACAATACAAATTTATCCCGAGCTCTTACAATTAGTCAAATGCATTGGTAACGTAGCTGTTTACTGCTTCTAATCAATGTTTTCTCTCGGTTTTAGCCTCTTTTCTTGGTTTAAGCTATTGATCAAAAGAATAAGCCTAAGGCAGCCATGGCCGTCCGTACGAGTGTTGAATATGGGCTGTCCGTACAAGTGTGGTGAAATGGCCGAGTCTTCTAGTGATAAGGAATGGAGAGGAGGCCTGAAGCCCACTAGAAGGATCGAGAAGCATATTATAACCGTTAGAGAGAAGGGAAGGAAATAGTCACATGTTTGGTAAGGATGGGCTGTCGCTTTCACCTTGGGATGTAGTGTGTCTCTCTCCTAATGTCCCTATCCCACTTGTGTGTCTCGGTCAAGGGAGTAGCCCTAGTTTGTGTTTCCTTAAATAGGCTCATAGCCACCTTGTATTATTGATGATTATGGAACAATAACCTAATCTTTTCTTCTTCCTCATTCTCTTTGTCTACCGATATCTCTCATCAATCTCTTGATTCTCTTCTTTATTCTACAAAGTCTTACATGGTATCAGAGCAAGTTCTTCGATTCTCTACAGTCTAATCTCATTCTCCTACTCATTTCTACACTCTAGTCTCCTTATCTTCGTTTCTTCTTACTCGCATCTCTTTTATTCTCCGGGTAAAAGCTTTACCCATCGGTCCATAGAAATCCGACCATGGAAAACGCCAAGCCCATTGTTTCACCGATTGTCCTAAAGGGGACAAACTACTTGCTGTGGACAAGAACCACAAGAACCGCCCTTGGAGGTCGTGGCCTTTGGAGTCATGTCGAGTCCGACTATGTCCCAAAGAAAAACCCCAAAGGAGAGGACGCTTCCGAGGCGGAAGCGGAGGAAGAGAGCGAGAGGAAGGCCAAATGGTTCCAAGAAGACCAAGTTGTCCTATCTGTTCTCCAAAACTCTCTGGACACGCCTATCCTTGAGGCCTACTCATACTGCGAGACGGCCAAGGAACTGTGGGAAACACTTAAAGGCGTGTATGGTAATGTCTCTAACATGACTAGAGTCTTTGAGGTCAAGAAGGCCATAAACGACCTTAACCAAGATGATGTGGAGTTCACTAAGCATCTTGGTAAGTTCCGTGCACTATGGTCCGAGCTTGACATGTTGCGGCCAAGTACACTTGAGGCGAGTGTGCTAAACGAAAGGAAGGAGCAAGACAAGATCTTTGGACTCCTCCTTACCTTGAACCCATCCTTCAATGACCTCTTGAAGCACATCCTAAGGGCAGAGAAGCTTCCCTCCTTTGAAGATATTTGCTCCCAAATTCAGAAAGAACAAGGATCTCTTGATTTGTTTAGCGGTAAGGGGGAGCTTGCTACGGCCAACAAAGGAGTGTACAAGCAAGAGGAGAGGAAGGTGTGGGTATGCGACCACTGCAAGAAGCGGGGCCACCTGAAAGACAAATGCTGGGTTCTCCATCCTCATCTCAAGCCGGCCAAGTTCAAAGCCAACTTCTCAAAGGAAGCGGTTAGCGACAAGGGAGCCGGATCATCAAAGCAGGGAGATGAGGTGGCCATGACCGCAGCCTATGGAGATGTGGTGAGGAAGTCAGACCTTGAGGCTCTCATCCGCTCCATTGCCTCACTCAAGGAGTCTGGTATCTCTTTCTTTACCTCTAAGCCTAGTAAATCGCTTGTTATTGACTCGGGGGCTTCACATCATATGATTAGCAACCCTAGGTTAATTGACAACATAAAACCGGCTTTAGGGAATGTTGTTATTGCTAATGGAGATCAAATACCAGTAAAAGGGATAGGGGATTTGAAACTTTTTGATAAAACCTCAAAAGCTTTCTTTATGCCTACATTTACCTCCAATCTTCTATCGGTTAAGAGGGCCACAAATGATTTGAATTGTTATGCAATTTTTGGTCCTAACAGTGTTCATTTTCAGGATATTGAGACTGGAAAGGTTCTTGGAGAAGGGCAAGGGAGTGGAGATCTCTATGTCCTAGAGAAAACCGATCCAAATTTATCTTCTATTAAGTCTTGTTTTGTTGTTGATTCGAATATGGTGTGGCATGCTAGGCTAGGCCACCCTCATTCGCGTGCTTTAGGACTAATGTTTCCCAATATTTCTTTTGATAATTCTACTTGTGAACCTTGTATTCTTGGAAAACATTGCAAGTCTATCTTTCCTAAGTCAACTACTATTTATGAAAATTGTTTTGATTTAGTTCACTCAGATGTTTGGACTTCACCATGCCTATCTAGAGATAATAACAAGTATTTTGTGACTTTTATTGATGAAAAATCAAAATATACTTGGATTACCTTATTGCCTTCTAAAGATAGAGTGTTTGATGCCTTTGTCAACTTTCAAAACTATGTGACTAATCACTTTAATGCAAAACTTAAGGTACTTAGGTCTGATAATGGTGGAGAATACACAAGTTGCAAGTTTAAAGAACATCTCTCCAAGCATGGCATTCTCCATCAAACTAGTTGTCCCTACACGCCACAACAAAATGGTGTGGCCGAGAGAAAGAACCGGCATCTCATGGAAGTGGCGCGGGCAATCATGTTCCACTCTAGTGTTCCCAAACGATATTGGGGTGATGCTGTGATGACTGCATGCTATCTCATCAACCGGACACCAACCCGAGTTCTTCATGACTTATCTCCATTTGAAGTACTAAACAAATTTAAACCATCCCTTGATCACTTACGCGTTTTTGGTTGTATTTGTTTTGTGTTAGTACCAGGAGAACAAAGGAGTAAGCTGGATGCCAAGAGTACAAAGTGCATGTTCATTGGCTACTCTACCACACAAAAGGGGTACAAATGTTATGATCCGGCCACAAGTCGTCTATATGTCTCCCGAGATGTCCGGTTCCTAGAGAATGTGGGCTACTATGACAAGAAGGACTGGAACAACCTTAAAGACCTCTCTCACTCACCTAATGACCGAGCTTCAAGTCTAAGGTTCCTTCTTGATCACCTTGGCAACCCGTCTCCACCAACGGGTGTCGTGCAGCCTATGCTACGCCAAACTCCTACCGACGGTGGGTCTGACCAAGGAGATACGAATAACAATGTTTCAGCCCAAGATAGTGTGTCCCTTGAGTCTGGTCTACCCATAGCCGGTGTTCCTGTTCCTGGCCCTACACCGGACACACATGCTCCGGCAGCGGCTCCTACCGAGGAAAACACGGAGACGGTTCTTACGGACGGTACGTCAACGGAGTTGCCTAGGACGGATCCACCTCCTGCACCAGTCCTGCGTCGGAGCACCAGAACTCGATCTGACCCCTCCACTTGGAAGAACAAGCGTGTATATTACAACAGTCAAGCCGTCGCTCATCCCATCCAGTCCGTTTGTTCCCTTGAGCTGTTACCTTCTGATCACCAAGCTTTCTTTGGCCAAGTTGACGCCAATTGGATCCCGCAGACATATGATGAAGCCAAGGAGCATCAGGTTTGGTTAGATGCGGTCAAGGATGAAACCGGCGCCATGATCCGGAATCATACGTGGGACGAATCGGATCTTCCTCAAGGCAAGCGGGCAGTTAGCTCCAAATGGGTGTTCACCATAAAGTATTTGAGCAATGGTGACATTGAACGGCATAAAGCCCGGTTAGTGGCCCGTGGCTTCACCCAAACCTATGGTGCGGACTACACGGACACCTTTGCACCCGTGGCCAAGCTCCATACGGTTCGGGTTGTGCTGTCTCTTGCTGTCAACCTATCATGGGACTTATGGCAGATGGATGTGAAGAACGCCTTTCTTCAAGGTGAACTTGATGAAGAAGTGTACATGACGCCTCCTCCCGGCCTTGAAGACATGGTTACACCCGGAAAAGTCTTGAGACTACGTAAGGCCATCTATGGCCTTAAGCAGTCCCCACGAGCTTGGTACCACAAACTAAGCTCTACTCTCAAGACTTATGGTTTTAAGCGATCGGAGGCTGATCATACTCTCTTCACACGTCGCACCTCTATTGGTTGGGTGGTGGTGCTCATATACGTCGACGATATCATCGTGACTGGTGATGATAAGGCGGCCATTCAGGACACCAAGGACTCCCTCAAGTCGGCATTTGACATCAAGGACCTTGGGGAACTCAAATACTTTCTTGGTATTGAAATTTGTCGCTCACCGGAAGGACTCTTCCTCTCACAACGCAAGTACACTCTTGACTTGTTAGAGGAGACTGGCAAGCTTGGTGTGTCTCCGGTCGCTACGCCACTTGATGAAGACTACCAGCTCAAGCGAAAGGGGGAGAGCTTACGGGAAAAAGAAGGCCGACCTAAGGAACCAATGGACGAGCCATTCTTAGACGTCACACGCTACCGCCGGCTTGTAGGTAAGCTAATATACCTTACTATCACACGACCTGACATATGTTATGCTGTGAATCAGGTTAGCCAACATATGAAGGCACCAAGCAAGTACCAATGGAGTCAAGTCGAGAGGATCCTAAGCTATCTCAAGGGCAGTCCGGGTCAAGGTATTTGGATGGGCAAGAATGACAACACCGAGATTGTTGGCTACTGTGATGCGGATTACAATGGCGACACGCTGGATAGAAGATCCACTACTGGGTACTGCACGTTCGTTGGAGGCAACATGGTTACATGGAGGTCTAAGAAACAAAAGGTGGTTTCGTGCTCTAGCGCCGAGGCCGAGTATAGAGCTATGAGGAAGCTCACTAACGAGATGACATGGCTGAAGGGTCTACTCAAGGACTTAGGCATCGAAACAAAGCAGCCCATGACCATGCACTGCGACAATGAAGCGGCCATCCACATTGCCACAAACTCGATCTTTCATGAGAGGACCAAGCACATAGAAAGCGATTGCCACAAGGTGAGAGAGAAGATTGAAGAAGGAGTGGTGTTACCATGCCACACAAGGAGTCAAGATCAGCTAGCTGACATCTTCACCAAGTCTGCAAGCTCCAAGGTTTGTGATCACATCTATAGCAAACTTGGACTTGTAGACATTACACGGCCATGATCAAGCTTCTCTAATCCGTGGACAGCACACTCTTTTTCCCTTGACTTGGTTTTGTCCCATGAGGTTTTCTAAGTCAAGGTTTTTAATGAGGTGCTGCTTCACGGGTTCCAAGCTTAGCCATTTCATTAGGCTAAGCTTGAGGGGGAGTATTGATCAAAAGAATAAGCCTAAGGCAGCCATGGCCGTCCGTACGAGTGTTGAATATGGGCTGTCCGTACAAGTGTGGTGAAATGGCCGAGTCTTCTAGTGATAAGGAATGGAGAGGAGGCCTGAAGCCCACTAGAAGGATCGAGAAGCATATTATAACCGTTAGAGAGAAGGGAAGGAAATAGTCACATGTTTGGTAAGGATGGGCTGTCGCTTTCACCTTGGGATGTAGTGTGTCTCTCTCCTAATGTCCCTATCCCACTTGTGTGTCTCGGTCAAGGGAGTAGCCCTAGTTTGTGTTTCCTTAAATAGGCTCATAGCCACCTTGTATTATTGATGATTATGGAACAATAACCTAATCTTTTCTTCTTCCTCATTCTCTTTGTCTACCGATATCTCTCATCAATCTCTTGATTCTCTTCTTTATTCTACAAAGTCTTACATAAGCATGTTTTGGGATAAAACGGGTTTAAGTGTTGTCTAAACACTCCAAATTTATTCCGGACTCTAACAATTAGTCAAATGCATTGGATTGTCACACATTCTGTCCCTAGAAACAGTAACAAAGCTGTTTACTGCTTCGAATCATTGTTTTCTCGGTTTTAGCCTATTTCATGACAAAATGGGTAAAAGTGGTGTTTAAACACTCCAAATTCAACAGGAACTCTTATAATTACTCAAATGGATTAGGTTGTTACATATTTTGACCCTGGAAAGAGTAATATAGCTGTTTACTGCTTCGAATCAATGTTTTCTCTCGGTTTTAGCCTGTTTTCTCGGTTTAAGCGTGTTTTTGGATAAAACGGGTTTAAGTGTTGTCTAAACACTCGAAATTCCTCCCGAGCTCTTACAATTAGTCAAATACATTGGTAACAAAGCTGTTTACTGCTTCGAATCATTGTTTTCTCGGTTTTAGCCTATTTCATGACAAAATGGGTAAAAGTGGTGTCTAAACACTGCAAATTCAACCCGAACTCATATAATTAGTCAAATGCATTGGATTGTTACATATTTTGACCTTAGAAAGAGTAAAATAGCTGTTTACTGCTTCGAATCAATGCTTCTCTCGGTTTTAGCCTGTTTTCTCGGTTTAAGCCTGTTTTTGGATAAAACGGGTTTAAGTGTTGTCTAAACACTCCAAATTCATCCGGAACTCTTACAATTAGTCAAATTCATTGGATTGTCACACATTTTGACCCTAGAGACAGTAAAAAGCTGTTCACTCCTTTGAATCAGTGTTTTTTCGGTTTTAGCCTGTTTCGGGACAAAATGGGTATAAGTGGTGTCTAAACACTCCAAATTCAACTCAAACTCTTATAATTAGTCAAATGCATTGGATCGTTACATATTTTGACCCTAGAAAGAGTAATATAGCTGTTTACTGCTTCGAATCAATGTTTTCTCTCGGTTTTAGCCTGTTTTCTCGGTTTAAGCGTGTTTTGGGATAAAACGGGTTTAAGTTTTGGCTAAACAATACAAATTTATCCTGAGCTCTTACAATTAGTCAAATGCATTGGTAACATAGCTGTTTACTGCTTCTAATTAATGTTTTCTCTCGGTTTTAGCCTCTTTTCTTGGTTTAAGCATGTTTTGGGATAAAACGGGTATAAGTGTTGTCTAAACACTCCAAATTTATTCCGGACTCTAACAATTAGTCAAATGCATTGGATTGTCACACATTCTGTCCCTAGAAACAGTAACAAAGCTGTTTACTGCTTCGAATCATTGTTTTCTCGGTTTTAGCCTATTTCATGACAAAATGGGTCAAAGTGGTGTTTAAACACTCCAAATTCAACAGGAACTCTTATAATTACTCAAATGGATTAGGTTGTTACATATTTTGACCCTAGAAAGAGTAATATAGCTGTTTACTGCTTCGAATCAATGTTTTCTCTCAGTTTTAGCCTGTTTTCTCGGTTTAAGCGTGTTTTTGGATAAAACGGGTTTAAGTGTTGTCTAAACACTCGAAATTCCTCCCGAGCTCTTACAATTAGTCAAATACATTGGTAACATAACTGTTTACTGCTTCTAATCAATGTTTTCTCTCGGTTTTAGCCTCTTTTCTTGGTTTAAGCATGTTTTGGGATAAAACGGGTTTAAGTGTTGTCTAAACACTCCAAATTTATTCCGGACTCTAACAATTAGTCAAATGCATTGGATTGTCACACATTCTGTCCCTAGAAACAGTAACAAAGCTGTTTACTGCTTCGAATCATTGTTTTCTCGGTTTTAGCCTATTTCATGACAAAATGGGTAAAAGTGGTGTTTAAACACTCCAAATTCAACAGGAACTCTTATAATTACTCAAATGGATTAGGTTGTTACATATTTTGACCCTGGAAAGAGTAATATAGCTGTTTACTGCTTCGAATCAATGTTTTCTCTCGGTTTTAGCCTGTTTTCTCGGTTTAAGCGTGTTTTTGGATAAAACGGGTTTAAGTGTTGTCTAAACACTCGAAATTCCTCCCGAGCTCTTACAATTAGTCAAATACATTGGTAACAAAGCTGTTTACTGCTTCGAATCATTGTTTTCTCGGTTTTAGCCTATTTCATGACAAAATGGGTAAAAGTGGTGTCTAAACACTGCAAATTCAACCCGAACTCATATAATTAGTCAAATGCATTGGATTGTTACATATTTTGACCTTAGAAAGAGTAAAATAGCTGTTTACTGCTTCGAATCAATGCTTCTCTCGGTTTTAGCCTGTTTTCTCGGTTTAAGCCTGTTTTTGGATAAAACGGGTTTAAGTGTTGTCTAAACACTCCAAATTCATCCGGAACTCTTACAATTAGTCAAATTCATTGGATTGTCACACATTTTGACCCTAGAGACAGTAAAAAGCTGTTCACTCCTTTGAATCAGTGTTTTTTCGGTTTTAGCCTGTTTCGGGACAAAATGGGTATAAGTATTAGAGAGTAAGGAGGAAGAGAGAGGAGAGGCCGGTAAGGCCGAGCCTTGGAAGAAGAGAAGAAAGGCCGGAAAGGCCATGTAAAGGCCGGTAAGGCCATGTCCGTGTCCGTGAGCGACCATGTACCGTGTCCGTGAACGGACCCATGTCCGGTGAGCGGCCAGT
This sequence comes from Camelina sativa, assembly GCF_030686135.1. Taxonomy (NCBI): domain Eukaryota; kingdom Viridiplantae; phylum Streptophyta; class Magnoliopsida; order Brassicales; family Brassicaceae; genus Camelina; species Camelina sativa. The sequence continues at coordinate 9,749,928 of NC_141885.1, forward strand.
TAGGCCGTGAACACATTGAAGAGAAGGCCCGTCCGTACAGGCCCGTCCGTACAGGTCCGTCCGTACAATGAAGAGAAGGCCCGTCCGTACGGTCTCGGCCCTTAGGCCTACGCTCGGTCCAGTAGATAGAGAGGCCGAGTTTGAGAGGCTTGGGAGAAAGGAAAACGAGGCCTTACAAGGGAGAGAGGCCCATAAAGAAGAAGAAAGGAAAACCCACAAGGAAAAGGAAGGAAGGGAGAAGATTCACGTGAGCGTTTGGTGAAGGAAGGAAGTCGCTTTCACCAAGTTGAATTGAGAACGTCCCTATCACCTTCTTCTTCTCTCTTTGTGTCTAACGGTCATATGACCTTCTTCTCCTATATTAATGTATAATCTCTCATATGTAACATATCACAATATTATTCAATAGAAGAGAAACCGATTTCCTCTCTATACTTGTGTTCTTGTTTCATATTAACAATGTAGAGAGTTTAGGATTAGCGGTTAGGGGCTGCCCTTAAGGCAGCCTATTCTCTTCTCAAATCCACCTAAACTCTTCTTATTTACTGCTTTACTTAGCCTAGATTACTGATTCTTAATCCTCCTTCTCCTAAGTACACAAACTCTAAGTGTTGTGATACTAGAAGAGGATAAGTCTCAAACTAGTGCTTCTCCTAGTTAGGATCCGCTTACTCTCTAGTATTTGGGTTCTATCTAGCTTGTTTATGGGGAGTTCATCACAAGTTGATGTTCTCTCCTCCCCCTTGAGAATGAGTTAGTTTGTTGTGGGTAAAGGGGGATTCATTCACCAAGTGTTTGTCTACCCTCTCTTGTGAGCTTTGTCTCATAAATCCCAACATGGTATCAGAGCAAGGTTCTGTTCTTGGTGATTTAAACTCATTCTCAAAGTCGTTTTTCTTAGGAGTTAGCTTAGTTAAAGTTTTAGACTTTGCTTAGGTGTTAAATCGCTTAGCTTAGTTTCTTTAAAGCTTTAACTTTGCTTTTGTTGTTAAAAACGATTCTCTTACAGCTCAATGTTGAGTAAGCTTGGTCTCTTATCTTGTTAGAATTTGTAGACCAAGTGAGTGAAGAGAAATCGAGTTTAAAAGCCTCATCCTTATGCTTTACCGATTTGGTAATAGTTTTGTCTAAATGGGGAAGTGATGAACCGATGAACAAATTATGTTGTTCAGGGTGAGGATTCACGGTTCTTGTGTGCTTGAATGAGCCACGAAATTCTTAGGATTTAGTTCTCTTAGGATTTAGTTAATTTTCCTCTAAAGGTTTAATTTTGCTTTTGTTAAATTTCCTTTAAAGGCTTAATTACTAAATCGCTTCTTCTTCTTCTCAAGGTTGAGAAAGCTTTGTTTCTGGCCATATGGTGTGTCCAGATTCGAGTTTGGGGAAGAGAGAGTTCTTGTTTTTAGCATGTATGGCCCGCTTGGTCAAATAGATTCAAGTTGGTCCAAGATGCATTCTTTTAACCAATGGACAAAAGGTTGTTCCAAAGGTGTTTCTTCTTTTATTTGAATTTTGAACATGGAAAGCATCTTCTATATGCTCTTTCGTGATCCTTGAAGGCATTAGACTCTTGGAGAACACCTGTTTAAGTGATTCTACCATGAGAAGTGTCCTAAACCTTTGGAGAAACTAATTTTCCATAAGGTCCATGTGTTTCAGCCATTAAAGCACCAAAAGAGATTGTCTTCTTGGTTGTTCTTGGCTGTCAAAGCTTCTGCAAACTCAAGAAAACAGAGTATAACTCTGTCCATAAGAACTCTTGAGCAAATTCTCTATTCTACTCTCCACTCACCTTATACTTCCGCCCATATACTCTACTATACTCTATACTCTTGGTTACTAATTCTCTGGTTACTTATTCTCTAAATTCTATTTTATTTTCAGTAATAGTCTATATTCTCTATTCTCTAATCTCTAACAATCTCTTGTTTAGAATCTGTTCCATTGAATTTGGTTTCAGCTTCAGCCTTGAAGATTGTGTGGAGCTCGCCTACTATCTCAAGAAGAAGAAGTGGCGAGGTTGAAGGCTATAAGATAGCCATGAGGAGAGCGCAGCACAATGCCTGGAGTTAGAACCAAGGGCCACCAAGCCTTTGTTAAGCTGGTGGAAGGTGATGAATCAGTCCAAGAGCATGTGTGTTAGTGCCAAGTTGTTGATCGGATGTGCACAATGGTCTTTAGGAAAGGTGATGCACAAGGTTTCAACTGTTGATTGGATGTGCACAAGAACGGTGATGCACAAGGCTTCAACTGAGGTGATGAGGTTTCAGCCCATCATCAAGTAAAGGTTACGGGGGAGATCAAGTGACTTCAGACCGTACCTCACAGATTCTGCTCGGCCACAAGCAAAAGTCTTTACTTAAAGCTCAGCCGAAGCGTCTCAAAGATCGACTCGGACGAAACCCTTCCACTGCGATTCGGCTTCCGCGTTCTTCATTAAAGTTCGAGACCACAGAGTCATCTTGCCAGTGGAAGTGGAATCATACCAATCCGAGCAGCCGTTCGAAAGTTATGTCCGATTCAGTGGGCATGTGTCAGTCTGACAAATAAAACTGACCGGGTTTAAAACCATGGTTAGAGGAGCGGTCTCAAGGAGGAATTCCAAACCGCAACAGTGATCAACCCTCTCCTTCCTATCCATCAAAACACCAAAAAGGCTGTGCTCTAAACTCTACTCTATTTAAATTTCTTAAATTCATTATCTTAGCTCTATTACTAGTCTTTACTCTTTAATATGTTCTTTTAAAGTTTTCTTTAGAATTTTCTTTGATATTCCTCATAGCAAACACTTATTCTTTTCTTCTTTATCACTTGTTTCAAGGGTGAAGGAGACTATGAGAGCCTCAAAAGAAAATTCGAGAAGTGCAAGCTTGGAGAGATCATATGAAGTGAGTTCAAGGCAAGAAGGGCTAAGGAGTGTAGCGGTTCAAAGGCCTGAAGAGGAGAGAGCTGGTTCTTGACAAACCAAGATCAATGGGACATCATGGATAGTGGAGTCTATACTCTTTTTCCCTTAACAAAGTTTTATCCCAAGAGGTTTTCTTTGTTGAGGTTTTTTTAATGAGGTAGATGACACTAGTCCACCCTTGATCTTTGGTCCCCATGGTGCCCTGCAGATCAAGCGTGCGGGGGAGTATTAGAGAGTAAGGAGGAAGAGAGAGGAGAGGCCGGTAAGGCCGAGCCTTGGAAGAAGAGAAGAAAGGCCGGAAAGGCCATGTAAAGGCCGGTAAGGCCATGTCCGTGTCCGTGAGCGACCATGTACCGTGTCCGTGAACGGACCCATGTCCGGTGAGCGGCCAGTTAGGCCGTGAACACATTGAAGAGAAGGCCCGTCCGTACAGGCCCGTCCGTACAGGCCCGTCCGTACAATGAAGAGAAGGCCCGTCCGTACGGTCTCGGCCCTTAGGCCTACGCTCGGTCCAGTAGATAGAGAGGCCGAGTTTGAGAGGCTTGGGAGAAAGGAAAACGAGGCCTTACAAGGGAGAGAGGCCCATAAAGAAGAAGAAAGGAAAACCCACAAGGAAAAGGAAGGAAGGGAGAAGATTCACGTGAGCGTTTGGTGAAGGAAGGAAGTCGCTTTCACCAAGTTGAATTGAGAACGTCCCTATCACCTTCTTCTTCTCTCTTTGTGTCTAACGGTCATATGACCTTCTTCTCCTATATTAATGTATAATCTCTCATATGTAACATATCACAATATTATTCAATAGAAGAGAAACCGATTTCCTCTCTATACTTGTGTTCTTGTTTCATATTAACAATGTAGAGAGTTTAGGATTAGCGGTTAGGGGCTGCCCTTAAGGCAGCCTATTCTCTTCTCAAATCCACCTAAACTCTTCTTATTTACTGCTTTACTTAGCCTAGATTACTGATTCTTAATCCTCCTTCTCCTAAGTACACAAACTCTAAGTGTTGTGATACTAGAAGAGGATAAGTCTCAAACTAGTGCTTCTCCTAGTTAGGATCCGCTTACTCTCTAGTATTTGGGTTCTATCTAGCTTGTTTATGGGGAGTTCATCACAAGTTGATGTTCTCTCCTCCCCCTTGAGAATGAGTTAGTTTGTTGTGGGTAAAGGGGGATTCATTCACCAAGTGTTTGTCTACCCTCTCTTGTGAGCTTTGTCTCATAAATCCCAACAATAAGTGGTGTCTAAACACTCCAAATTCAACTCAAACTCTTATAATTAGTCAAATGCATTGGATCGTTACATATTTTGACCCTAGAAAGAGTAATATAGCTGTTTACTGCTTCGAATCAATGTTTTCTCTCGGTTTTAGCCTGTTTTCTCGGTTTAAGCGTGTTTTGGGATAAAACGGGTTTAAGTTTTGGCTAAACAATACAAATTTATCCCGAGCTCTTACAATTAGTCAAATGCATTGGTAACATAGCTGTTTACTGCTTCTAATCAATGTTTTCTCTCGGTTTTAGCCTCTTTTCTTGGTTTAAGCATGTTTTGGGATAAAACGGGTTTAAGTGTTGTCTAAACACTCCAAATTTATTCCGGACTCTAACAATTAGTCAAATGCATTGGATTGTCACACATTCTGTCCCTAGAAACAGTAACAAAGCTGTTTACTGCTTCGAATCATTGTTTTCTCGGTTTTAGCCTATTTCATGACAAAATGGGTCAAAGTGGTGTTTAAACACTCCAAATTCAACAGGAACTCTTATAATTACTCAAATGGATTAGGTTGTTACATATTTTGACCCTAGAAAGAGTAATATAGCTGTTTACTGCTTCGAATCAATGTTTTCTCTCGGTTTTAGCCTGTTTTCTCGGTTTAAGCGTGTTTTTGGATAAAACGGGTTTAAGTGTTGTCTAAACACTCGAAATTCCTCCCGAGCTCTTACAATTAGTCAAATACATTGGTAACATAGCTGTTTACTGCTTCTAATCAATGTTTTCTCTCGGTTTTAGCCTCTTTTCTTGGTTTAAGCATGTTTTGGGATAAAACGGGTTTAAGTGTTGTCTAAACACTCCAAATTTATTCCGGACTCTAACAATTAGTCAAATGCATTGGATTGTCACACATTCTGTCCCTAGAAACAGTAACAAAGCTGTTTACTGCTTCGAATCATTGTTTTCTCGGTTTTAGCCTATTTCATGACAAAATGGGTAAAAGTGGTGTTTAAACACTCCAAATTCAACAGGAACTCTTATAATTACTCAAATGCATTAGGTTGTTACATATTTTGACCCTAGAAAGAGTAATATAGCTGTTTACTGCTTCGAATCAATGTTTTCTCTCGGTTTTAGCCTGTTTTCTCGGTTTAAGCGTGTTTTGGGATAAAACGGGTTTAAGTGTTGTCTAAACACTCGAAATTCATCCCGAGCTCTTACAATTAGTCAAATGCATTGGGAACATAGCTGTTTACTGCTTCTAATCAATCTTTTCTCTCGGTTTTAGCCTCTTTTCTTGGTTTAAGCATGTTTTGGGATAAAACGGGTTTAAGTGTTGTCTAAACACTCCAAATTTATTCCGGACTCTAACAATTAGTCAAATGCATTGGATTGTCACACATTCTGTCCCTAGAAACGGTAACAAAGCTGTTTACTGCTTCGAATCATTGTTTTCTCGGTTTTAGCCTATTTCATGACAAAATGGGTAAAAGTGGTGTTTAAACACTCCAAATTCAACAGGAACTCTTATAATTACTCAGATGCATTAGGTTGTTACATATTTTGACCCTAGAAAGAGTAATATAGCTGTTTACTGCTTCGAATCAATGTTTTCTCTCGGTTTTAGCCTGTTTTCTCGGTTTAAGCGTGTTTTTGGATAAAACGGGTTTAAGTGTTGTCTAAACACTCCAAATTCATCCGGAACTCTTACAATTAGTCAAATTCATTGGATTGTCACACATTTTGACCCTAGAGACAGTAAAAAGCTGTTCACTCCTTTGAATCAGTGTTTTTTCGGTTTTAGCCTGTTTCGGGACAAAATGGGTAAAAGTGGTGTTTAAACACTCCAAATTCAACTCAAACTCTTATAATTAGTCAAATGCATTGGATCGTTACATATTTTGACCCTAGAAAGAGTAATATAGCTGTTTACTGCTTCGAATCAATATTTTCTGTCGGTTTTAGCCTGTTTTCTCGGTTTAAGTTTGTTTTGGGATAAAACGGGTTTAAGTTTTGGCTAAACAATACAAATTTATCCCGAGCTCTTACAATTAGTCAAATGCATTGGATTGTCACACATTCTGACCCTAGAAACAGTAAGAAAGCTGTTCACTGCTTCGAATCAATGTTTTCTCGATTTTAGCTTGTTTCGGGACAAAATGGGTAAAAGTGGTGTCTAAACACTGCAAATTCAACCCGAAAACTCATATAATTAGTCAAATGCATTGGATCGTTACATATTTTGACCCTAGAAAGAGTAAAATAGCTGTTTACTGCTTCGAATCAATGTTTCTCTCGGTTTTAGCCTGTTTTCTCGGTTTAAGCCTGTTTAGGATAAAACGGGTTTAAGTTTTGGCTAAACACTACAAATTCATCCCGAGCTCTTACAATTACTCAAATGCATTGGATTGTCACACATTCTGACCATAGAAACAGTAACAAAGCTGTTTACTTCTTCGAATCAATGTTTTCTCGGTTTTAGCTTGTTTCGGGACAAAATGGGTATAAGTGGTGTCTAAACACTCCAAATTCAACATGAACTCTTATAATTAGTCAAATGTATTGGATTGTTACATATTTTGACCCTAGAAAGAGTAATATAGCTGTTTACTGCTTCGAATCAATGTTTTCTCTCGGTTTTAGCCTGTTTTCTCGGTTTAAGCGTGTTTTGGGATAAAACGGGTTTAAGTGTTGTCTAAACACTCGAAATTCATCCCGAGCTCTTACAATTAGTCAAATGCATTGGTAACATAGCTGTTTACTGCTTCTAATCAATGTTTTCTCTCGGTTTTAGCCTCTTTTCTTGGTTTAAGCATGTTTTGGGATAAAACGGGTTTAAGTGTTGTCTAAACACTCCAAATTTATTCCGGACTCTAACAATTAGTCAAATGCATTGGATTGTCACACATTCTGTCCCTAGAAACAGTAACAAAGCTGTTTACTGCTTCGAATCATTGTTTTCTCGGTTTTAGCCTATTTCATGACAAAATGGGTAAAAGTGGTGTTTAAACACTCCAAATTCAACAGGAACTCTTATAATTACTCAGATGCATTAGGTTGTTACATATTTTGACCCTAGAAAGAGTAATATAGCTGTTTACTGCTTCGAATCAATGTTTTCTCTCGGTTTTAGCCTGTTTTCTCGGTTTAAGCGTGTTTTTGGATAAAACGGGTTTAAGTGTTGTCTAAACACTCCAAATTCATCCGGAACTCTTACAATTAGTCAAATTCATTGGATTGTCACACATTTTGACCCTAGAGACAGTAAAAAGCTGTTCACTCCTTTGAATCAGTGTTTTTTCGGTTTTAGCCTGTTTCGGGACAAAATGGGTAAAAGTGGTGTTTAAACACTCCAAATTCAACTCAAACTCTTATAATTAGTCAAATGCATTGGATCGTTACATATTTTGACCCTAGAAAGAGTAATATAGCTGTTTACTGCTTCGAATCAATATTTTCTGTCGGTTTTAGCCTGTTTTCTCGGTTTAAGTTTGTTTTGGGATAAAACGGGTTTAAGTTTTGGCTAAACACTACAAATTCATCCCGAGCTCTTACAATTACTCAAATGCATTGGATTGTCACACATTCTGACCATAGAAACAGTAACAAAGCTGTTTACTTCTTCGAATCAATGTTTTCTCGGTTTTAGCTTGTTTCGGGACAAAATGGGTATAAGTGGTGTCTAAACACTCCAAATTCAACATGAACTCTTATAATTAGTCAAATGTATTGGATTGTTACATATTTTGACCCTAGAAAGAGTAATATAGCTGTTTACTGCTTCGAATCAATGTTTTCTCTCGGTTTTAGCCTGTTTTCTCGGTTTAAGCGTGTTTTGGGATAAAACGGGTTTAAGTGTTGTCTAAACACTCGAAATTCATCCGGAGCTCTTACAATTAGTCAAATGCATTGGTAACATAGCTGTTTACTGCTTCTAATCAATGTTTTCTCTCGGTTTTAGCCTCTTTTCTTGGTTTAAGCATGTTTTGGGATAAAACGGGTTTAAGTGTTGTCTAAACACTCCAAATTTATTCCGGACTCTAACAATTAGTCAAATGCATTGGATTGTCACACATTCTGTCCCTAGAAACAGTAACAAAGCTGTTTACTGCTTCGAATCATTGTTTTCTCGGTTTTAGCCTATTTCATGACAAAATGGGTAAAAGTGGTGTTTAAACACTCCAAATTCAACAGGAACTCTTATAATTACTCAAATGCATTAGGTTGTTACATATTTTGACCCTAGAAAGAGTAATTAGCTGTTTACTGCTTCGAATCAATGTTTTCTCTCGGTTTTAGCCTGTTTTCTCGGTTTAAGCGTGTTTTTGGATAAAACGGGTTTAAGTGTTGTCTAAACACTCAAAATTCCTCCCGAGCTCTTACAATTAGTCAAATACATTGGTAACATAGCTGTTTACTGCTTCTAATCAATGTTTTCTCTCGGTTTTAGCCTCTTTTCTTGGTTTAAGCATGTTTTGGGATAAAACGGGTTTAAGTGTTGTCTAAACACTCCAAATTTATTCCGGACTCTAACAATTAGTCAAATGCATTGGATTGTCACACATTCTGTCCCTAGAAACAGTAACAAAGCTGTTTACTGCTTCGAATCATTGTTTTCTCGGTTTTAGCCTATTTCATGACAAAATGGGTAAAAGTGGTGTTTAAACACTCCAAATTCAACAGGAACTCTTATAATTACTCAGATGCATTAGGTTGTTACATATTTTGACCCTAGAAAGAGTAATATAGCTGTTTACTGCTTCGAATCAATGTTTTCTCTCGGTTTTAGCCTGTTTTCTCGGTTTAAGCGTGTTTTTGGATAAAACGGGTTTAAGTGTTGTCTAAACACTCCAAATTCATCCGGAACTCTTACAATTGGTCAAATTCATTGGATTGTCACACATTTTGACCCTAGAGACAGTAAAAAGCTGTTCACTCCTTTGAATCAGTGTTTTTTCGGTTTTAGCCTGTTTCGGGACAAAATGGGTAAAAGTGGTGTTTAAACACTCCAAATTCAACTCAAACTCTTATAATTAGTCAAATGCATTGGATCGTTACATATTTTGACCCTAGAAAGAGTAATATAGCTGTTTACTGCTTCGAATCAATATTTTCTGTCGGTTTTAGCCTGTTTTCTCGGTTTAAGTTTGTTTTGGGATAAAACGGGTTTAAGTTTTGGCTAAACAATACAAATTTATCCCGAGCTCTTACAATTAGTCAAATGCATTGGATTGTCACACATTCTGACCCTAGAAACAGTAAGAAAGCTGTTCACTGCTTCGAATCAATGTTTTCTCGATTTTAGCTTGTTTCGGGACAAAATGGGTAAAAGTGGTGTCTAAACACTGCAAATTCAACCCGAACTCATATAATTAGTCAAATGCATTGGATTGTTACATATTTTGACCTTAGAAAGAGTAAAATAGCTGTTTACTGCTTCGAATCAATGTTTCTCTCGGTTTTAGCCTGTTTTCTCGGTTTAAGCCTGTTTAGGATAAAACGGGTTTAAGTTTTGGCTAAACACTACAAATTCATCCCGAGCTCTTACAATTACTCAAATGCATTGGATTGTCACACATTCTGACCATAGAAACAGTAACAAAGCTGTTTACTTCTTCGAATCAATGTTTTCTCGGTTTTAGCTTGTTTCGGGACAAAATGGGTATAAGTGGTGTCTAAACACTCCAAATTCAACATGAACACTTATAATTAGTCAAATGTATTGGATTGTTACATATTTTGACCCTAGAAAGAGTAATATAGCTGTTTACTGCTTCGAATCAATGTTTTCTCTCGGTTTTAGCCTGTTTTCTCGGTTTAAGCGTGTTTTGGGATAAAACGGGTTTAAGTGTTGTCTAAACACTCGAAATTCATCCCGAGCTCTTACAATTAGTCAAATGCATTGGTAACATAGCTGTTTACTGCTTCTAATCAATGTTTTCTCTCGGTTTTAGCCTCTTTTCTTGGTTTAAGCATGTTTTGGGATAAAACGGGTTTAAGTGTTGTCTAAACACTCCAAATTTATTCCGGACTCTAACAATTAGTCAAATGCATTGGATTGTCACACATTCTGTCCCTAGAAACAGTAACAAAGCTGTTTACTGCTTCGAATCATTGTTTTCTCGGTTTTAGCCTATTTCATGACAAAATGGGTAAAAGTGGTGTTTAAACACTCCAAATTCAACAGGAACTCTTATAATTACTCAAATGCATTAGGTTGTTACATATTTTGACCCTAGAAAGAGTAATATAGCTGTTTACTGCTTCGAATCAATGTTTTCTCTCGGTTTTAGCCTGTTTTCTCGGTTTAAGCGTGTTTTTGGATAAAACGGGTTTAAGTGTTGTCTAATAGAAGTCTTCATGAGCCCAATCCACCAAAGAGATCCTCCAACGGTCGCCATTCATCTCGATCCTTCCTTTGTAGCCGTTGGAGCAAGTTGTAAGAGAGAAGAGGAGATCACATGTTAGAATAAGGAGATGTCGCTTTCTCCTCATATTAGTGTGCATAGGATCCTAAGAGAATATCCTATTTGTATATGTCTTTAAATAGTTTGTAAGTATCATACTAATAGAAGTAAGAAAAGAGTTTATTCTCTTTCTCCAACACTCTCTCTCTCAATCGTTCACTCTCCTCACTCTTTACACGATTTCACTCTCTTCCATAATCTCTTGATTACTCTACTCTCAAACTTACATGGTATCAGAGCAGATTTGATTCTGTTCTTGCCTCAAATCTCCATCACTCCCTTCCGCATTCTCTTTCTTGTTCTTGAAATTTCTTGTTCTTGAATCTTCTTTCTTTAACCGTTGGACAATAGCTTTAACCAACGGTCTCTTCATCTTTTTCCATGGAAACTACCAAAACTCTCATTGTTCCAGTTACTCTCAAGGGAGAGAATTACTTACTGTGGGCTAGAACCACAAAGACAGCCCTATGCGGCCGAGGACTTTGGTCCCATGTTGAGACGAGCGAAGCTCCTAGTGGCGAGACCACCAAAGACGGCAAGGATCTTGTCGATGAGAAGAACAAGTGGTTTCAAGAAGATCAGGGAGTCCTAGCTATCATTCAAAACTCCCTAGATGCACCTATACTTGAAGCTTACTCTTATTGCGAGACAGCAAAAGACTTGTGGGACACTCTCAAGAATGTTTTTGGGAATGTTACAAATGTAAACCGAATTTTTGAGATTAAGAGGGCCATCAACAACCTCAACCAAGAAGACATGGAGTTCACCAAGCACTTTGGGAAGTTTAGGTCCCTTTGGGCTGAACTAGAGATGCTCCGGCCGGCGACTATAGATCCGGCCATTCTGAATGAGAGGCGTGAACAAGATAAGGTGTTCGGCCTTCTCTTGACCTTGAACCCCTCCTACAATGACCTTATCAAGCATATTCTACGGTCGGACAAGCTCCCTAGCCTTGATGATGTCTGTAACCAAATTCAAAAGGAGCATGGCTCCATGGGATTGTTTGGCGGCAAGGGAGAACTTGTGACCGCTAACAAAGCTGAGACGGCATCAGCAAACAAGGGCTACTACAAGCCGGAGGACAAGAACAACCCGCCATTTTGTGAGCATTGTAAGAAGCTTGGTCACTTCAAGAGCCGCTGCTGGATTCTACACCCTCATCTAGCACCACCGCCGGGTACCATCCGAGGTGGACGACCAAACCGCGGAGGACCACCGAGAGCTCATCAAGCAGTAGCCATGGGGGAGTCATCAATCTCTGAGCAACCTCAACAAGTGACCAGTGGAACTGCTCTTGCTGCAGCATCGTCCGAGCTGGTAAGGCGGTCCGACCTTGATGCGCTCATCAAAGCCATCAAAGAGGCCACCGGTAAGGCGTTTCTTGCCTCAAACAAAATTAAACCCCTCATAGTTGATTCTGGTGCATCCCATCACATGATTAGTGATTCTAGGCTAATTAGTGATATTAAACCTGCTAATGGTAATGTGATAATAGCAAATGGTGAGAAAGTACCAGTTAAAGGCATTGGAAACTTGAAACTATTTGATAAGGAGACTAAGGCATTTTATATGCCAAACTTTACTTCTAACTTGCTATCAGTTAAGAGAGCCACTACTGATTTAAATTGTTATGCTATATTTGGTCCTAACAATGTTCATTTTCAGGATATTGAGACAAGTAAGGTTCTTGGTCAAGGAGGATCCAAGGATGACCTCTATGTGCTTGAGGACTTGAACTTATCTTCTAATGCATCTTGTTTTAATTCGGTTATTATGAAACCTAGTGATTCTATTTTACATGCTAGGCTAGGACACCCTCACACAAGAGCTTTATCTTTAATATTTCCTAATGTTTCTTTTCAAAATGATGAGTGTGAGGCTTGTATTCTTGGTAAACATTGCAAGGCTGTTTTTCCTAAATCTATTACTATTTATGAAAAATGTTTTGATTTAATTCATTCTGATGTTTGGACATCTCCTTGCTTATCTAGAGATAATCAAAAGTATTTTGTGACTTTTATTGATGAAAAATCAAAATATACTTGGATAACTTTACTTCCCTCTAAGGATAGAGTCCTTGAGGCCTTTACTAATTTTCAAAATTATGTCACTAACCACTTTCATGCCAAGATTAAAATTTTGAGATCAGATAATGGTGGAGAGTACACAAGCCATGCCTTTAAGCAATATCTAGCCAAACATGGAATTCTTCATCAAACTAGCTGTCCTTACACACCACAACAAAATGGAGTGGCTGAGAGAAAGAATAGGCATCTCATGGAAGTAGCAAGGTCTATGATGTTTCACACAAGGGTTCCAAAGAGGTTTTGGGGAGATGCTGTGCTAGCCGCTTGTTATCTTATTAACCGCACACCAACAAAGATCCTAAAGGATGTGTCTCCATTTGAGGTATTAACGAATGACAAACCTACATTTGATCACTTACGAGTGTTTGGTTGTGTGTGCTATGTGTTGCGACCAGGTGAGCTAAGAGACAAGCTTGATGCAAAGAGTACAAAGGCTATGTTTCTTGGCTACTCTACCACACAAAAGGGGTATAAGTGCTATGAACCTACAACAAGGAGGGTTCTAGTATCTCGTGATGTCAAGTTCATGGAGACACAAGGTTTTTACGATGAGAAGAATTGGGATGAGCTCCGTAACCTCTCTGATTCACCATCTGATCGGACGCGCAACCTCCGAGTAATCCTTGAGCGACTAGGTCTTGAAAACGATCGGATCACTACCGAGTCAGCCAGACCAGCATCACCAGAGCAACCTGAGCCATTTACTGAGCCTGAGCCTGCTACACATGCCGATGACCATACTGAGCAGCATGAGGAAGCACCCGAGTCACTCGCGGACAACACGGCCGAAACAACCGAGGAGACGGCTGAACAGCTTGAGGAGATCATTACTCCAGGACGAGCCAACTCCGAAGCTGGGGCTATAGTTCCTCTTCGGCGCAGCCAACGTATTAGGTATCCTCCTAGTCATTGGAAGAACACCCGTGTGTACTACAACAACATGGCCGTTGCTCATCCGATTCAGGCCGTGTGCACCTTGGCTCATTTTCCGATAGAGCATCAAGTGTTTCTTGGCCATATTGATGAGGATTGGATCCCCAAGACCTATGATGAGGCTAAGCAGCACAAAGTATGGAGAGATGCAGTGGATGCCGAGAATACGGCCATGGTGCAAAATCATACATGGGACGAGGCTGACTTACCCAAGGGCAAGAAGGCTGTCACCTCTCGGTATATCTTCACAATCAAATATAAGAGCAATGGGGAGATTGAACGCCACAAAGCCCGCCTAGTCGCACGAGGGTTCACGCAAACGTATGGGGAGGACTATCTTGATACGTTTGCTCCGGTGGCTAAGCTTCACACGGTTCGAGTTGTACTCTCTCTCGCCACCAACCTCGACTGGGAACTTTGGCAAATGGACGTGAAGAACGCCTTCTTGCAAGGAGAACTGGAGGATGAAGTGTATATGCGACCACCACCGGGTTTGGAGGATACTATTGGTCCGGGAAAGGTCTTGAAACTCAACAAAGCTATCTATGGCTTGAAGCAGTCACCAAGGGCTTGGTATCACAAGCTTAGCACCACACTCCTTGACAAAGGCTTTCGCAAATCCGAAGCTGACCACACCTTGTTCACCTTACCAAGCGCCAAAGGTATAGTAGTCATTCTAGTGTATGTTGATGATATCATCATCACTGGAAGTGACTCGGTAGGTATTCAAGACTCTAAAACATTCTTGAAATCAGTTTTTGATATTAAAGATCTTGGAGAGTTGAAATACTTTCTTGGGATAGAAGTTTATAGATCAAATGAAGGGTTATTGTTGTCTCAAAGAAAGTATGCACTAGACTTATTGAGTGAAACAGGAAAACTAGGAGCTAAGGCAGTAACAACGCCCCTAGAAGAGAATTACAAGGATGGAGGACAGGGGGAGCTTGACACCGCTCCATTCGAGGACGTTAGCCTCTACCGGCGGCTAGTCGGTAAGCTCATTTATTTGACTATCACACGGCCTGACATTTGCTTTGCCGTGAACCAGGTAAGCCAGCATATGAAGAACCCCACCGTGCACCATTGGAACATGCTGACACGGATCCTCAAGTACATCAAGGGCTCACCCGGCCAAGGCATATGGATGGGACGCAACAAGAGCACTGAGTTGGTAGGCTACTGCGACGCTGACTATGCCGGAGATCGTGGGGACCGACGCTCAACCACAGGCTATTGCACGTTCCTTGGAGGGAACCTGGTCACATGGAAGAGCAAGAAGCAAAAGGTCGTCTCACTCTCAAGTGCCGAATCCGAGTATAGAGCTATGAGGAAGCTAACGACGGAGCTAATGTGGCTGAAGATGTTACTCAAGGATCTTGGAATAGAATCAACAAAGCCGATCACCATGCACTGTGATAACGAAGCAGCCATTCATATAGCAACCAATTCAGTGTTCCATGAGCGGACCAAGCACATTGAAGTGGATTGCCATAAGGTCCGAGAACAAATCAAGCTTGGAGTTGTCTTACCTTGCCATACCGAAAGCAAAGAACAACTTGCAGACGTCCTGACTAAAGCTGCGAGCCCCCAAGTGTGTGAATACATCCATCCTAAGCTTGGCCTCCTAAACCTCACTCGGCCATGACTTGCTTTGTTTTGGCGCCTACACTCTTTTTCCCTTAAGTATAGTTTTCCCAAGAGGTTTTTCTATACTAAGGTTTTTAATGAGGTGGGTGCCTATGTTGTCAAGCTTGACTAGTTCCCCAAGTCAAGCTTGAGGGGGAGTATGAACCGGCACACACACTTGTCCGTACGACCGTACGGACGTCCGTACGACCAACCAACGGGCCATCCTCAAATAGAAGTCTTCATGAGCCCAATCCACCAAAGAGATCCTCCAACGGTCGCCATTCATCTCGATCCTTCCTTTGTAGCCGTTGGAGCAAGTTGTAAGAGAGAAGAGGAGATCACATGTTAGAATAAGGAGATGTCGCTTTCTCCTCATATTAGTGTGCATAGGATCCTAAGAGAATATCCTATTTGTATATGTCTTTAAATAGTTTGTAAGTATCATACTAATAGAAGTAAGAAAAGAGTTTATTCTCTTTCTCCAACACTCTCTCTCTCAATCGTTCACTCTCCTCACTCTTTACACGATTTCACTCTCTTCCATAATCTCTTGATTACTCTACTCTCAAACTTACACATTCTAACCCTAGAAATAGTAACAATGCTGTTTTCTGCTTCGAATCAATGTTTTCTTTGTTTTAGCCTGTTTCGGGACAAAATGGGTATAATTGGTGTCTAAACACTCCAAATTCAGCCTGAACTCTTATCATAAGTCAAATGCATTGGATTGTTACATATTTTGACCCTAGAAAGAGTAACATATCTGTTTACTGCTTCGAATCAATGTTTTCTCTCGATTTTAGCCTGTTTTCTCGGTTTAAGCCTGTTTTGGGATAAAACGAGTTTAAGTGTTGTCTAAACACTCCAAATTCATCCTGAACTCTTACAATTAGTAAAATTCATTAGATTGTCACACATTCTAACCCTAGAAATAGTAACAAAGCTGTTTACTGCTTCTAATCAATGTTTTCTTTGTTTTAGCCTGTTTCGGGACAAAATGGGTATAATTGGTGTCTAAACACTCCAAATTCAACCTGAACTCTTATCATAAGTCAAATGTATTGGATTGTTACATATTTTGACCCTAGAAAGAGTAACATATCTGTTTACTGCTTCGAATCAATGTTTTCTCTCGGTTTTAGCCTGTTTTCTTGGTTTAAGCCTGTTTTGGGATAAAACGGGTTTAAGTGTTGACTAAACACTCCAAATTCATCTCGAACTCTTACTATTAGTAAAATGCATTTGACTGTCACACATTCTGACCCTAGAAAGACTAACAAAGCTGTTTACTGCTTTGAATCAATGTTTTCTCGGTGTTAGCCTGTTTCGGGACACAATGGGTATAAGTGGTGCCTAAACACTCCAAATTAAACTCGAACTCTTATAATTAATCAAATGCATTGGATTGTTACATATTTTGACCCTATAAAGAGTAACATAGCTGTTTCCTGCTTCTAATCAATGTTTTCTCTCGGTTTTAGCCTCTTTTCTTGGTTTAAGCATGTTTTGGGATAAAACGGGTTTAAGTGTTGTCTAAACACTCCAAATTTATTCCGGACCCTAACATTTAGTAAAATGCATTTGACTGTCACACATTCTAACCCTAGAAATAGTAACAATGCTGTTTTCTGCTTCGAATCAATGTTTTCTTTGTTTTAGCCTGTTTCGGGACAAAATGGGTATAATTGGTGTCTAAACACTCCAAATTCAGCCTGAACTCTTATCATAAGTCAAATGCATTGGATTGTTACATATTTTGACCCTAGAAAGAGTATCATATCTGTTTACTGCTTCGAATCAATGTTTTCTCTCGATTTTAGCCTGTTTTCTCGGTTTAAGCCTGTTTTGGGATAAAACGAGTTTAAGTGTTGTCTAAACACTCCAAATTCATCCTGAACTCTTACAATTAGTAAAATTCATTAGATTGTCTCACATTCTAACCCTAGAAATAGTAACAAAGCTGTTTACTGCTTCTAATCAATGTTTTCTTTGTTTTAGCCTGTTTCGGGACAAAATGGGTATAATTGGTGTCTAAACACTCCAAATTCAACCTGAACTCTTATCATAAGTCAAATGTATTGGATTGTTACATATTTTGACCCTAGAAAGAGTAACATATCTGTTTACTGCTTCGAATCAATGTTTTCTCTCGGTTTTAGCCTGTTTTCTTGGTTTAAGCCTGTTTTGGGATAAAACGGGTTTAAGTGTTGACTAAACACTCCAAATTCATCTCGAACTCTTACTATTAGTAAAATGCATTTGACTGTCACACATTCTGACCCTAGAAAGACTAACAAAGCTGTTTACTGCTTTGAATCAATGTTTTCTCGGTGTTAGCCTGTTTCGGGACACAATGGGTATAAGTGGTGCCTAAACACTCCAAATTAAACTCGAACTCTTATAATTAATCAAATGCATTGGATTGTTACATATTTTGACCCTATAAAGAGTAACATAGCTGTTTACTGCTTCTAATCAATGTTTTCTCTCGGTTTTAGCCTCTTTTCTTGGTTTAAGCATGTTTTGGGATAAAACGGGTTTAAGTGTTGTCTAAACACTCCAAATTTATTCCGGACCCTAACATTTAGTAAAATTCATTTGACTGTCACACATTCTAACCCTAGAAATAGTAACAAAGCTGTTTACTGCTTCGAATCAATGTTTTCTTTGTTTTAGCCTGTTTCGGGACAAAATGGGTATAATTGGTGTCTAAACACTCCAAATTCAGCCTGAACTCTTATCATAAGTCAAATGCATTGGATTGTTACATATTTTGACCCTAGAAAGAGTAACTTATCTGTTTACTGCTTCGAATCAATGTTTTCTCTCGACTTTAGCCTGTTTTCTCGGTTTAAGCCTGTTTTGGGATAAAACGGGTTTAAGTGTTGTCTAAACACTCCAAATTCATCCTGAACTCTTACAATTAGTAAAATTCATTAGATTGTCACACATTCTAACCCTAGAAATAGTAACAAAGCTGTTTACTGCTTCGAATCAATGTTTTCTTGGTTTTAGCCTGTTTCGGGACAAAATGGGTATAATTGGTGTCTAAACACTCCAAATTCAACCTGAACTCTTATCATAAGTCAAATGCATTGGATTGTTACATATTTTGACCCTAGAAAGAGTAACATATCTGTTTACTGCTTCGAATCAATGTTTTCTCTCGGTTTTAGCCTGTTTTCTCGGTTTAAGCCTGTTTTAGAAATGGGTTTAAGTGTTGTCTAAACACTCCAAATTCATCTCGAAATCTTACTATTAGTAAAATGCATTTGACTGTCACACATTCTAACCCTAGCAATAGTAACAAAGCTGTTTACTGCTTCTAATCAATGTTTTCTTTGTTTTAGCCTGTTTCGGGACAAAATGGGTATAATTGGTGTCTAAACACTCCAAATTCAACCTGAACTCTTATCATAAGTCAAATGCATTGGATTGTTACATATTTTGACCCTAGAAAGAGTAACATATCTGTTTACTGCTTCGAATCAATGTTTTCTCTCGGTTTTAGCCTGTTTTCTTGGTTTAAGCCTGTTTTGGGATAAAACGGGTTTAAGTGTTGACTAAACACTCCAAATTCATCTCGAACTCTTACTATTAGTAAAATGCATTTGACTGTCACACATTCTGACCCTAGAAATAGTAACAAAGCTGTTTACTGCTTCTAATCAATGTTTTCTTTGTTTTAGCCTGTTTCGGGACAAAATGGGTATAATTGGTGTCTAAACACTCCAAATTCAGCCTGAACTCTTATCATAAGTCAAATGCATTGGATTGTTACATATTTTGACCCTAGAAAGAGTAACATATCTGTTTACTGCTTCGAATCAATGTTTTCTCTCGACTTCAGCCTGTTTTCTCGGTTTAAGCCTGTTTTGGGATAAAACGGGTTTAAGTGTTGTCTAAACACTCCAAATTCATCCTGAACTCTTACAATTAGTAAAATTCATTAGATTTTCACACATTCTAACCCTAGAAATAGTAACAAAGCTGTTTACTGCTTCGAATCAATGTTTTCCTTGTTTTAGCCTGTTTCGGGACAAAATGGGTATAATTGGTGTCTAAACACTCCAAATTCAACCTGAACTCTTATCATAAGTCAAATGCATTGGATTGTTACATATTTTGACCCTAGAAAGAGTAACATATCTGTTTACTGCTTCGAATCAATGTTTTCTCTCGATTTTAGCCTGTTTTCTCGGTTTAAGCCTGTTTTGGGATAAAACGGGTTTAAGTGTTGTCTAAACACTCCAAATTCATCCTGAACTCTTACAATTAGTAAAATTCATTAGATTGTCACACATTCTAACCCTAGAAATAGTAACAAAGCTGTTTACTGCTTCGAATCAATGTTTTCTTGGTTTTAGCCTGTTTCGGGACAAAATGGGTATAATTGGTGTCTAAACACTCCAAATTCAACCTGAACTCTTATTATAAGTCAAATGCATTGGATTGTTACATATTTTGACCCTAGAAAGAGTAACATATCTGTTTACTGCTTCGAATCAATGTTTTCTCTCGACTTTAGCCTGTTTTCTCGGTTTAAGCCTGTTTTGGGATAAAACGGGTTTAAGTGTTGTCTAAACACTCCAAATTCATCCTGAACTCTTACAATTAGTAAAATTCATTAGATTGTCACACATTCTAACCCTAGAAATAGTAACAAAGCTGTTTACTGCTTCGAATCAATGTTTTCTTGGTTTTAGCCTGTTTCGGGACAAAATGGGTATAATTGGTGTCTAAACACTCCAAATTCAACCTGAACTCTTATCATAAGTCAAATGCATTGGATTGTTACATATTTTGACCCTAGAAAGAGTAACATATCTGTTTACTGCTTCGAATCAATGTTTTCTCTCGACTTTAGCCTGTTTTCTCGGTTTAAGCCTGTTTTGGGATAAAACGGGTTTAAGTGTTGTCTAAACACTCCAAATTCATCCTGAACTCTTACAATTAGTAAAATTCATTAGATTGTCACACATTCTAACCCTAGAAATAGTAACAAAGCTGTTTACTGCTTCGAATTAATGTTTTCCTTGTTTTAGCCTGTTTCGGGACAAAATGGGTATAATTGGTGTCTAAACACTCCAAATTCAACCTGAACTCTTATCATAAGTCAAATGCATTGGATTGTTACATATTTTGACCCTAGAAAGAGTAACATATCTGTTTACTGCTTCGAATCAATGTTTTCTCTCGGTTTTAGCCTGTTTTCTCGGTTTAAGCCTGTTTTAGAAATGGGTTTAAGTGTTGTCTAAACACTCCAAATTCATCTCGAAATCTTACTATTAGTAAAATGCATTTGACTGTCACACATTCTAACCCTAGAAATAGTAACAAAGCTGTTTACTGCTTCTAATCAATGTTTTCTTTGTTTTAGCCTGTTTCGGGACAAAATGGGTATAATTGGTGTCTAAACACTCCAAATTCAACCTGAACTCTTATCATAAGTCAAATGCATTGGATTGTTACATATTTTGACCCTAGAAAGAGTAACATATCTGTTTACTGCTTCGAATCAATGTTTTCTCTCGGTTTTAGCCTGTTTTCTTGGTTTAAGCCTGTTTTGGGATAAAACGGGTTTAAGTGTTGACTAAACACTCCAAATTCATCTCGAACTCTTACTATTAGTAAAATGCATTTGACTGTCACACATTCTGACCCTAGAAAGACTAACAAAGCTGTTTACTGCTTTGAATCAATGTTTTCTCGGTGTTAGCCTGTTTCGGGACACAATGGGTATAAGTGGTGCCTAAACACTCCAAATTAAACTCGAACTCTTATAATTAATCAAATGCATTGGATTGTTACATATTTTGACCCTATAAAGAGTAACATAGCTGTTTACTGCTTCTAATCAATGTTTTCTCTCGGTTTTAGCCTCTTTTCTTGGTTTAAGCATGTTTTGGGATAAAACGGGTTTAAGTGTTGTCTAATTACTCCAAATTCATTTCGAAATCTTACTATTAGTAAAATACATTTGACTGTCACACATTCTAACCCTAGAAATAGTAACAAAGCTGTTTACTGCTTCGAATCAATGTTTTCTTTGTTTTAGCCTGTTTCGGGACAAAATGGGTATAATTGGTGTCTAAACACTCCAAATTCAGCCTGAACTCTTATCATAAGTCAAATGCATTGGATTGTTACATATTTTGACCCTAGAAAGAGTAACATATCTGTTTACTGCTTCGAATCAATGTTTTCTCTCGACTTTAGCCTGTTTTCTCGGTTTAAGCCTGTTTTGGGATAAAACGGGTTTAAGTGTTGTCTAAACACTCCAAATTCATCCTGAACTCTTACAATTAGTAAAATTCTTTAGATTGTCACACATTCTAACCCTAGAAATAGTAACAAAGCTGTTTACTGCTTCGAATCAATGTTTTCCTTGTTTTAGCCTGTTTCGGGACAAAATGGATATAATTGGTGTCTAAACACTCCAAATTCAACCTGAACTCTTATCATAAGTCAAATGCATTGGATTGTTACATATTTTGACCCTAGAAAGAGTAACATATCTGTTTACTGCTTCGAATCAATGTTTTCTCTCGGTTTTAGCCTGTTTTCTCGGTTTAAGCCTGTTTTAGAATACAATGGGTTTAAGTGTTGTCTAAACACTCCAAATTCATCTCGAAATCTTACTATTAGTAAAATGCATTTGACTGTCACACATTCTAACCCTAGAAATAGTAACAAAGCTGTTTAATGCTTCTAATCAATGTTTTCTTTGTTTTAGCCTGTTTCGGGACAAAATGGGTATAATTGGTGTCTAAACACTCCAAATTCAACCTGAACTCTTATCATAAGTCAAATGCATTGGATTGTTACATATTTTGACCCTAGAAAGAGTAACATATCTGTTTACTGCTTCGAATCAATGTTTTCTCTCGGTTTTAGCCTGTTTTCTTGGTTTAAGCCTGTTTTGGGATAAAACGGGTTTAAGTGTTGACTAAACACTCCAAATTCATCTCGAACTCTTACTATTAGTAAAATGCATTTGACTGTCACACATTCTGACCCTAGAAAGACTAACAAAGCTGTTTACTGCTTTGAATCAATGTTTTCTCGGTGTTAGCCTGTTTCGGGACACAATGGGTATAAGTGGTGCCTAAACACTCCAAATTAAACTCGAACTCTTATAATTAATCAAATGCATTGGATTGTTACATATTTTGACCCTATAAAGAGTAACATAGCTGTTTACTGCTTCTAATCAATGTTTTCTCTCGGTTTTAGCCTCTTTTCTTGGTTTAAGCATGTTTTGGGATAAAACGGGTTTAAGTGTTGTCTAATTACTCCAAATTCATTTCGAAATCTTACTATTAGTAAAATACATTTGACTGTCACACATTCTAACCCTAGAAATAGTAACAAAGCTGTTTACTGCTTCGAATCAATGTTTTCTTTGTTTTAGCCTGTTTCGGGACAAAATGGGTATAATTGGTGTCTAAACACTCCAAATTCAGCCTGAACTCTTATCATAAGTCAAATGCATTGGATTGTTACATATTTTGACCCTAGAAAGAGTAACATATCTGTTTACTGCTTCGAATCAATGTTTTCTCTCGACTTTAGCCTGTTTTCTCGGTTTAAGCCTGTTTTGGGATAAAACGGGTTTAAGTGTTGTCTAAACACTCCAAATTCATCCTGAACTCTTACAATTAGTAAAATTCATTAGATTGTCACACATTCTAACCCTAGAAATAGTAACAAAGCTGTTTACTGCTTCGAATCAATGTTTTCTTTGTTTTAGCCTGTTTCGGGACAAAATGGGTATAATTGGTGTCTAAACACTCCAAATTCAACCTGAACTCTTATCATAAGTCAAATGCATTGGATTGTTACATATTTTGACCCTAGAAAGAGTAACATATCTGTTTACTGCTTCGAATCAATGTTTTCTCTCGGTTTTAGCCTGTTTTCTTGGTTTAAGCCTGTTTTGGGATAAAACGGGTTTAAGTGTTGACTAAACACTCCAAATTCATCTCGAACTCTTACTATTAGTAAAATGCATTTGACTGTCACACATTCTGACCCTAGAAAGACTAACAAAGCTGTTTACTGCTTTGAATTAATGTTTTCTCGGTGTTAGCCTTTTTCGAGACATAATGGGTATAAGTGGTGCCTAAACACTCCAAATTAAACTCGAACTCTTATAATTAATCAAATGCATTGGATTGTTACATATTTTGACCCTATAAAAAGTAACATAGCTGTTTACTGCTTCTAATCAATGTTTTCTCTCGGTTTTAGCCTCTTTTCTTGGTTTAAGCATGTTTTGGGATAAAACGGGTTTAAGTGTTGTCTAAACTGTAAGACTTTGTAGAATAAAGAAGAGAATCAAGAGATTGATGAGAGATATCGGTAGACAAAGAGAATGAGGAAGAAGAAAAGATTAGGTTATTGTTCCATAAGAATACATATTACAATGTAGGCTAAAGTCTATATATATCAAGGGAAAATTAGGGCTACACCCTCTACCAACCGATCGTATAAGTGATAGGGACAAGGAGAGAGATAGAACTAATCCCAACGGTGATAGTGACCCGTCCTAGTCTCCTTAAACACAACATAACCCGTGACTCCACTTGTTCCTCCTCTCTAACGGCTACAAGCGACATTCTAGATCCTTCTCATGGGCCTAAGGAGAGCAGGCCTCCTCATTGTCTTTACACACTTACATGACTCGGCCTTATTGCTTGGTTGTACGGACGGCCCCATAATTGTACGGACGGCCATGGCTGCCTTAGGCTTATTCTCTTGATCAATACTCCCCCTCAAGCTTAGCCGAGTGAAATGGCTAAGCTTGGAACCCGTGAAGCAGCACCTCATTAAAAACCTTGACTTAGAAAACCTCATGGGACAAAACCAAGTCAAGGGAAAAAGAGTGTGCTGTCCACGGATTAGGGAAGCTTGATCATGGCCGTGTAATGTCTACAAGTCCAAGTTTGCTGTAGATGTGATCACAAACCTTGGAGCTTGCAGACTTGGTGAAGATGTCAGCTAGCTGATCTTGACTCCTTGTGTGGCATGGTAACACCACTCCTTCTTCAATCTTCTCTCTCACCTTGTGGCAATCGCTTTCTATGTGCTTGGTCCTCTCATGAAAGACTGAGTTTGTGGCAATGTGGATAGCCGCTTCATTGTCGCAGTGCATGGTCATGGGCTGCTTTGTCTCGATGCCTAAGTCCTTGAGTAGGCCCTTCAGCCATGTCATCTCGTTAGTGAGCTTCCTCATAGCTCTATACTCGGCCTCGGCGCTAGAGCATGAAACCACCTTTTGTTTCTTAGACCTCCATGTAACCAAGTTGCCTCCAACAAACGTGCAGTACCCAGTGGTGGATCTCCTATCCAGCGTGTCGCCATTGTAATCCGCATCACAATAGCCAACGATTTCGGTGTTGTCATTCTTGCCCATCCAAATACCTTGACCCGGACTGCCCTTGAGATAGCTTAGGATCCTTTCGACTTGACTCCATTGGTACTTGCTTGGTGCCTTCATATGTTGGCTAACCTGATTCACAGCATAGGATATGTCAGGTCGTGTGATAGTAAGGTATATCAGCTTACCTACAAGCCGGCGGTAGCGTGTGACGTCTAAGAATGGCTCGTCCATTGGTTCCTTAGGTCGGCCTTCTTTTGCCCGTAAGCTCTCCCCCTTTCGCTTGAGCTGGTAATCTTCATCAAGGGGCGTAGCAACCGGAGACACACCAAGCTTGCCAGTCTCCTCTAACAAGTCAAGAGTAAACTTGCGTTGTGAGAGGAAGAGTCCTTCCGGTGAGCGACAAATCTCAATACCAAGAAAGTATTTGAGTTCCCCAAGGTCCTTGATGTCAAATACCGACTTGAGAGAGTCCTTGGTGTCCTGAATGGCCGCCTTATCATCACCAGTCACGATGATGTCGTCGACGTATATGAGCACCACCACCCAACCAATAGAGGTGCGACGCGTGAAGAGAGTATGATCAGCCTCCGATCGCGTAAAACCATCAGTCTTGAGAGTGGAGCTTAGTTTGTGGTACCACGCTCGTGGGGACTGCTTAAGGCCATAGATGGCCTTACGTAGCCTCAAGACTTTTCCGGGTGTAACCATGTCTTCAAGGCCGGGAGGAGGCGTCATGTACACTTCTTCATCAAGTTCACCTTGAAGGAAGGCGTTCTTCACATCCATCTGCCATAAGTCCCATGAGAGGTTGACAGCAAGAGACAGCACAACCCGAACCGTATGGAGCTTGGCCACGGGTGCAAAGGTGTCCGTGTAGTCCGCGCCATAGGTTTGGGTGAAGCCACGGGCCACTAACCTGGCTTTATGCCGTTCAATGTCACCATTGCTCAAATACTTTATGGTAAACACCCATTTGGAGCTAACTGCCCGCTTGCCTTGAGGAAGATCCGATTCGTCCCACGTATGATTCCGGATCATGGCGCCAGTTTCATTCTTGACCGCATCTAACCAAACTTGATGTTCCTTAGCTTCATCATATGTCTGCGGGATCCAATTGGCGTCCACTTGGCCGAAGAAAGCTTGGTGATCAGCAGGTAACAGCTCAAGGGAACAAACGGACTGAATGGGATGAGCGACAGCTTGGCTGTTGTAATAGACACGCTTGTTCTTCCAAGTGGAGGGATCTGATCGAGGTCTGGTGCTCCGACGCAGGACTGGTGCCGGAAGTGGATCCACGCTAGGCAACACGGTGGACGTACCGTCCGTAGGGGCCGTCTCCGTGTTTTCCTCGGTAGAGGCCGCCGCCGGAGCATGCGTGTCCGTTGTAGGGCCAGGGACGGGAACACCGGTTATGGGTAGGCCAGACCCGAGAGATTCACCATCTTGGGCTGAACCATTGTCATTTGCATCTCCTTGGTCAGACCCACCATCGGTAGAAATTTGACTTAGTGTTGGCCGCACGGCACCCGTTGGTGGAGATGGGTTGCCAAGGTGATCAAGAAGGAACCGTAGACTCGAAGCTCGGTCATTAGGTGAGTGAGAGAGATCTTTAAGGCTGTTCCAATCCCTCTTGTCATGGTAGCCCACATGTTCTAGAAACCGGACGTCTCGAGAGACATATAGTCGACTTGTGGCCGGATCATAACATTTGTACCCCTTTTGTGTGGTGGAGTAGCCAATGAACATACACTTTGTACTTTTGGCATCCAGCTTACTCCTTTGTTCTCCTGGTACTAACACAAAACAAACACAGCCGAAAACTCGTAAGTGATCAAGAGATGGTTTAAATTTGTTTAGTACTTCAAATGGAGATAAGTCATGAAGAACTCTAGTTGGTGTTCGGTTGATTAGGTAGCATGCAGTCATCACGGCATCACCCCAATATCGTTTAGGAACACTCGAATGGAACATGATTGCCCGCGCCACTTCCATGAGGTGCCGGTTCTTCCTCTCGGCCACACCATTTTGTTGTGGCGTGTAGGGACAACTAGTTTGATGGAGAATGCCATGCTTGGAGAGATGTTCTTTGAACTTGCAACTTGTGTATTCCCCCCCATTATCAGACCTAAGTACCTTAAGTTTAGCATTGAAGTGATTAGTCACATAATTTTGAAAATTGATAAAGGCATCAAATACTCTATCTTTAGATGGCAACAAGGTAATCCAAGTGTATTTTGATTTTTCATCAATAAAAGTCACAAAATACTTGTTATTATCTCTAGATAGGCATGGTGATGTCCAAACATCTGAGTGAACCAAATCAAAACAATTCTCATAAATAGTAGTTGACTTAGGAAAGATAGACTTGCAATGTTTTCCAAGAATACAAGGTTCACAAGTAGAATTATCAAAAGAAATATTAGGAAACATCAACCCTAAAGCACGTGAATGTGGGTGGCCGAGCCTAGCATGCCACACCATATTCGAATCAACAACAAAACAAGACTTAGTAGAGGATAAATTTGGATCGGTTTTCTCTAGGACATAGAGATCTCCACTCCCTTGCCCTTCTCCAAGAACCTTTCCAGTCTCAATATCCTGAAAATAAACATTGTTAGGACCAAAGATTGCATAACAATTCAAATCATTTGTGGCCCTCTTAACCGATAGTAAATTGGAGGTAAAGGTAGGCATAAAGAAAGCTTTTGAGGTTTTATCAAATAGTTTCAAGTCCCCTATTCCCTTTACTGGTATTTGTTCTCCATTTGCAATAACAACATTTCCTAAGGCCGGTTTTATGTTGTCAATTAAACTAGGGTTACTAATCATATGATGTGAGGCTCCCGAGTCAATAACAAGCGATTTGCTAGGCCTAGAAGTAAAGAAAGAGATACCAGACTCCTTGAGTGAAGCAATGGAGCGGATGAGAGCCTCAAGGTCTGACTTCCTCACCACATCTCCGTAGGCTGCGGTCATGGCCACCTCATCTCCCTGCTTTGATGATCCGGCTCCTTTATCGCTAACCGCTTCCTTTGAGAGGTTGGCTTTGAACTTGGCCGGCTTGAGATGAGGATGGAGAACCCAGCACTTGTCTTTCAGATGACCCCGCTTCTTGCAGTGGTCGCACACCAACAACTTCCTCTCCTCTTGCTTGTACATTCCTTTGTTGGCCGAAGCAAGCTCCCCCTTACCGCTAAACAAATCAAGGGATCCTTGCTCTTTCTGAATTTGGGAGCAAATATCCTCAAAGGAGGGGAGCTTCTCTGCCCTTAGGATGTGCTTCAAGAGGTCGTTGAAGGACGGGTTCAAGGTAAGTAGGAGTCCGAAGACTTTGTCTTGCTCCTTTCTTTCGTTTAGCACACTTGCCTCAAGTGTACTTGGCCGCAACATGTCCAGCTCGGACCATAGTGCACGGAACTTACCAAGATGCTTAGTGAACTCCACATCATCTTGGTTAAGATCATTTATGGCCTTCTTGACCTCAAAGACTCTAGTCATGTTAGAGACATTACCATACACGCCTTTAAGTGTTTCCCACAGTTCCTTGGCCGTCTCGCAATATGAGTAGGCCTCAAGGATAGGCGTGTCCAGAGAGTTTTGGAGAACAGATAGGACAACTTGGTCTTCTTGGAACCATTTGGCCTTCCTCTCGCTCTCTTCCTCCGCTTCCGCCTCGGAAGCGTCCTCTCCTTTGGGGTTTTTCTTTGGGACATAGTCGGACTCGACATGACTCCAAAGGCCACGACCTCCAAGGGCGGTTCTTGTGGTTCTTGTCCACAGCAAGTAGTTTGTCCCCTTTAGGACAACCGGTGAAACAATGGGCTTGGCGTTTTCCATGGTCGGATTTCTATGGACCGATGGGTAAAGCTTTTACCCGGAGAATAAATGGGATGCGAGTAAGAAGAAACGAAGATAAGGAGACTAGAGTGTAGAAATGAGTAGGAGAATGAGATTAGACTGTAGAGAATCGAAGAACTTGCTCTGATACCATGTAAGACTTTGTAGAATAAAGAAGAGAATCAAGAGATTGATGAGAGATATCGGTAGACAAAGAGAATGAGGAAGAAGAAAAGATTAGGTTATTGTTCCATAAGAATACATATTACAATGTAGGCTAAAGTCTATATATATCAAGGGAAAATTAGGGCTACACCCTCTACCAACCGATCGTATAAGTGATAGGGACAAGGAGAGAGATAGAACTAATCCCAACGGTGATAGTGACCCGTCCTAGTCTCCTTAAACACAACATAACCCGTGACTCCACTTGTTCCTCCTCTCTAACGGCTACAAGCGACATTCTAGATCCTTCTCATGGGCCTAAGGAGAGCAGGCCTCCTCATTGTCTTTACACACTTACATGACTCGGCCTTATTGCTTGGTTGTACGGACGGCCCCATAATTGTACGGACGGCCATGGCTGCCTTAGGCTTATTCTCTTGATCAATATAAACACTCCAAATTTATTCCGGACCCTAACAATTAGTCAAATGTATTGGATTTTCACACATTCTGACCCTAGAAACAGTAACAATGCTGTTTACTGCTTCGAATCATTGTTTTCTCGGTTTTAGCCTATTTCATGACAAAATGGGTAAAAGTGGTGTTTAAACACTCCAAATTCAACAGGAACTCTTATAATTACTCAAATGCATTAGATTGTTACATATTTTGACCCTAGAAAGAGTAACATATCTGTTTACTGCTTCGAATCAATGTTTTCTCTCGGTTTTAGCCTGTTTTCTCGGTTTAAGCCTGTTTTAGGATACAACGGGTTTAAGTGTTTTCTAAACACTCCAAATTCATCTCGAAATCTTACTATTAGTAAAATGCATTTGACTGTCACACATTCTAACCCTAGAAATAGTAACAAAGCTGTTTACTGCTTCCAATCAATGTTTTCTTGGTTTTAGCCTGTTTCGGGACAAAATTGGTATAATTGGTGTCTAAACACTGCAAATTCAACCTGAACTCTTATCATAAGTCAAATGCATTGGATTGTTACATATTTTGACCCTAGAAAGAGTAACATATCTGTTTACTGCTTCGAATCAATGTTTTCTCTCGACTTTAGCCTGTTTTCTCGGTTTAAGCCTGTTTTGGGATAAAACGGGTTTAAGTGTTGTCTAAACACTCCAAATTCATCCTGAACTCTTACAATTAGTAAAATTCATTAGATTGTCACACATTCTAACCCTAGAAATAGTAACAAAGCTGTTTACTGCTTCGAATCAATGTTTTCCTTGTTTTAGCCTGTTTCGGGACAAAATGGGTATAATTGGTGTCTAAACACTCCAAATTCAACCTGAACTCTTATCATAAGTCAAATGCATTGGATTGTTACATATTTTGACCCTAGAAAGAGTAACATATCTGTTTACTGCTTCGAATCAATGTTTTCTCTCGGTTTTAGCCTGTTTTCTCGGTTTAAGCCTGTTTTAGAAATGGGTTTAAGTGTTGTCTAAACACTCCAAATTCATCTCGAAATCTTACTATTAGTAAAATGCATTTGACTGTCACACATTCTAACCCTAGAAATAGTAACAAAGCTGTTTACTGCTTCTAATCAATGTTTTCTTTGTTTTAGCCTGTTTCGGGACAAAATGGGTATAATTGGTGTCTAAACACTCCAAATTCAACCTGAACTCTTATCATAAGTCAAATGCATTGGATTGTTACATATTTTGACCCTAGAAAGAGTAACATATCTGTTTACTGCTTCGAATCAATGTTTTCTCTCGGTTTTAGCCTGTTTTCTTGGTTTAAGCCTGTTTTGGGATAAAACGGGTTTAAGTGTTGACTAAACACTCCAAATTCATCTCGAACTCTTACTATTAGTAAAATGCATTTGACTGTCACACATTCTGACCCTAGAAAGACTAACAAAGCTGTTTACTGCTTTGAATCAATGTTTTCTCGGTGTTAGCCTGTTTCGGGACACAATGGGTATAAGTGGTGCCTAAACACTCCAAATTAAACTCGAACTCTTATAATTAATCAAATGCATTGGATTGTTACATATTTTGACCCTATAAAGAGTAACATAGCTGTTTACTGCTTCTAATCAATGTTTTCTCTCGGTTTTAGCCTCTTTTCTTGGTTTAAGCATGTTTTGGGATAAAACGGGTTTAAGTGTTGTCTAATTACTCCAAATTCATTTCGAAATCTTACTATTAGTAAAATACATTTGACTGTCACACATTCTAACCCTAGAAATAGTAACAAAGCTGTTTACTGCTTCGAATCAATGTTTTCTTTGTTTTAGCCTGTTTCGGGACAAAATGGGTATAATTGGTGTCTAAACACTCCAAATTCAGCCTGAACTCTTATCATAAGTCAAATGCATTGGATTGTTACATATTTTGACCCTAGAAAGAGTAACATATCTGTTTACTGCTTCGAATCAATGTTTTCTCTCGACTTTAGCCTGTTTTCTCGGTTTAAGCCTGTTTTGGGATAAAACGGGTTTAAGTGTTGTCTAAACACTCCAAATTCATCCTGAACTCTTACAATTAGTAAAATTCTTTAGATTGTCACACATTCTAACCCTAGAAATAGTAACAAAGCTGTTTACTGCTTCGAATCAATGTTTTCCTTGTTTTAGCCTGTTTCGGGACAAAATGGATATAATTGGTGTCTAAACACTCCAAATTCAACCTGAACTCTTATCATAAGTCAAATGCATTGGATTGTTACATATTTTGACCCTAGAAAGAGTAACATATCTGTTTACTGCTTCGAATCAATGTTTTCTCTCGGTTTTAGCCTGTTTTCTCGGTTTAAGCCTGTTTTAGAATACAATGGGTTTAAGTGTTGTCTAAACACTCCAAATTCATCTCGAAATCTTACTATTAGTAAAATGCATTTGACTGTCACACATTCTAACCCTAGAAATAGTAACAAAGCTGTTTAATGCTTCTAATCAATGTTTTCTTTGTTTTAGCCTGTTTCGGGACAAAATGGGTATAATTGGTGTCTAAACACTCCAAATTCAACCTGAACTCTTATCATAAGTCAAATGCATTGGATTGTTACATATTTTGACCCTAGAAAGAGTAACATATCTGTTTACTGCTTCGAATCAATGTTTTCTCTCGGTTTTAGCCTGTTTTCTTGGTTTAAGCCTGTTTTGGGATAAAACGGGTTTAAGTGTTGACTAAACACTCCAAATTCATCTCGAACTCTTACTATTAGTAAAATGCATTTGACTGTCACACATTCTGACCCTAGAAAGACTAACAAAGCTGTTTACTGCTTTGAATCAATGTTTTCTCGGTGTTAGCCTGTTTCGGGACACAATGGGTATAAGTGGTGCCTAAACACTCCAAATTAAACTCGAACTCTTATAATTAATCAAATGCATTGGATTGTTACATATTTTGACCCTATAAAGAGTAACATAGCTGTTTACTGCTTCTAATCAATGTTTTCTCTCGGTTTTAGCCTCTTTTCTTGGTTTAAGCATGTTTTGGGATAAAACGGGTTTAAGTGTTGTCTAATTACTCCAAATTCATTTCGAAATCTTACTATTAGTAAAATACATTTGACTGTCACACATTCTAACCCTAGAAATAGTAACAAAGCTGTTTACTGCTTCGAATCAATGTTTTCTTTGTTTTAGCCTGTTTCGGGACAAAATGGGTATAATTGGTGTCTAAACACTCCAAATTCAGCCTGAACTCTTATCATAAGTCAAATGCATTGGATTGTTACATATTTTGACCCTAGAAAGAGTAACATATCTGTTTACTGCTTCGAATCAATGTTTTCTCTCGACTTTAGCCTGTTTTCTCGGTTTAAGCCTGTTTTGGGATAAAACGGGTTTAAGTGTTGTCTAAACACTCCAAATTCATCCTGAACTCTTACAATTAGTAAAATTCATTAGATTGTCACACATTCTAACCCTAGAAATAGTAACAAAGCTGTTTACTGCTTCGAATCAATGTTTTCTTTGTTTTAGCCTGTTTCGGGACAAAATGGGTATAATTGGTGTCTAAACACTCCAAATTCAACCTGAACTCTTATCATAAGTCAAATGCATTGGATTGTTACATATTTTGACCCTAGAAAGAGTAACATATCTGTTTACTGCTTCGAATCAATGTTTTCTCTCGGTTTTAGCCTGTTTTCTTGGTTTAAGCCTGTTTTGGGATAAAACGGGTTTAAGTGTTGACTAAACACTCCAAATTCATCTCGAACTCTTACTATTAGTAAAATGCATTTGACTGTCACACATTCTGACCCTAGAAAGACTAACAAAGCTGTTTACTGCTTTGAATTAATGTTTTCTCGGTGTTAGCCTTTTTCGAGACATAATGGGTATAAGTGGTGCCTAAACACTCCAAATTAAACTCGAACTCTTATAATTAATCAAATGCATTGGATTGTTACATATTTTGACCCTATAAAAAGTAACATAGCTGTTTACTGCTTCTAATCAATGTTTTCTCTCGGTTTTAGCCTCTTTTCTTGGTTTAAGCATGTTTTGGGATAAAACGGGTTTAAGTGTTGTCTAAACACTCCAAATTTATTCCGGACCCTAACAATTAGTCAAATGTATTGGATTTTCACACATTCTGACCCTAGAAACAGTAACAATGCTGTTTACTGCTTCGAATCATTGTTTTGTCGGTTTTAGCCTATTTCATGACAAAATGGGTAAAAGTGGTGTTTAAACACTCCAAATTCAACAGGAACTCTTATAATTACTCAAATGCATTAGATTGTTACATATTTTGACCCTAGAAAGAGTAACATATCTGTTTACTGCTTCGAATCAATGTTTTCTCTCGGTTTTAGCCTGTTTTCTCGGTTTAAGCCTGTTTTAGGATACAACGGGTTTAAGTGTTTTCTAAACACTCCAAATTCATCTCGAAATCTTACTATTAGTAAAATGCATTTGACTGTCACACATTCTAACCCTAGAAATAGTAACAAAGCTGTTTACTGCTTCCAATCAATGTTTTCTTGGTTTTAGCCTGTTTCGGGACAAAATTGGTATAATTGGTGTCTAAACACTGCAAATTCAACCTGAACTCTTATCATAAGTCAAATGCATTGGATTGTTACATATTTTGACCCTAGAAAGAGTAACATATCTGTTTACTGCTTCGAATCAATGTTTTCTCTCGGTTTTAGCGTGTTTTCTTGGTTTAAGCCTGTTTTGGGATAAAACGGGTTTAAGTGTTGACTAAACACTCCAAATTCATCTCGAACTCTTACTATTAGTAAAATGCATTTGACTGTCACACATTCTGACCCTAGAAAGACTAACAAAGCTGTTTACTGCTTTGAATCAATGTTTTCTCGGTGTTAGCCTGTTTCGGGACACAATGGGTATAAGTGGTGCCTAAACACTCCAAATTAAACTCGAACTCTTATAATTAATCAAATGCATTGGATTGTTACATATTTTGACCCTATAAAGAGTAACATAGCTGTTTACTGCTTCTAATCAATGTTTTCTCTCGGTTTTAGCCTCTTTTCTTGGTTTAAGCATGTTTTGGGATAAAACGGGTTTAAGTGTTGTCTAATTACTCCAAATTCATTTCGAAATCTTACTATTAGTAAAATACATTTGACTGTCACACATTCTAACCCTAGAAATAGTAACAAAGCTGTTTACTGCTTCGAATCAATGTTTTCTTTGTTTTAGCCTGTTTCGGGACAAAATGGGTATAATTGGTGTCTAAACACTCCAAATTCAGCCTGAACTCTTATCACAAGTCAAATGCATTGGATTGTTACATATTTTGACCCTAGAAAGAGTAACATATCTGTTTACTGCTTCGAATCAATGTTTTCTCTCGACTTTAGCCTGTTTTCTCGGTTTAAGCCTGTTTTGGGATAAAACGGGTTTAAGTGTTGTCTAAACACTCCAAATTCATCCTGAACTCTTACAATTAGTAAAATTCATTAGATTGTCACACATTCTAACCCTAGAAATAGTAACAAAGCTGTTTACTGCTTCGAATCAATGTTTTCTTTGTTTTAGCCTGTTTCGGGACAAAATGGGTATAATTGGTGTCTAAACACTCCAAATTCAACCTGAACTCTTATCATAAGTCAAATGCATTGGATTGTTACATATTTTGACCCTAGAAAGAGTAATATATCTGTTTACTGCTTCGAATCAATGTTTTCTCTTGGTTTTAGCCTGTTTTCTTGGTTTAAGCCTGTTTTGGGATAAAACGGGTTTAAGTGTTGACTAAACACTCCAAATTCATCTCGAACTCTTACTATTAGTAAAATGCATTTGACTGTCACACATTCTGACCCTAGAAAGACTAACAAAGCTGTTTACTGCTTTGAATTAATGTTTTCTCGGTGTTAGCCTGTTTCGAGACATAATGGGTATAAGTGGTGCCTAAACACTCCAAATTAAACTCTAACTCTTATAATTAATCAAATGCATTGGATTGTTACATATTTTGACCCTATAAAAAGTAACATAGCTGTTTACTGCTTCTAATCAATGTTTTCTCTCGGTTTTAGCCTCTTTTCTTGGTTTAAGCATGTTTTGGGATAAAACGGGTTTAAGTGTTGTCTAAACACTCCAAATTTATTCCGGACCCTAACAATTAGTCAAATGTATTGGATTTTCACACATTCTGACCCTAGAAACAGTAACAATGCTGTTTACTGCTTCGAATCATTGTTTTCTCGGTTTTAGCCTATTTCATGACAAAATGGGTAAAAGTGGTGTTTAAACACTCCAAATTCAACAGGAACTCTTATAATTACTCAAATGCATTAGATTGTTACATATTTTGACCCTAGAAAGAGTAACATATCTGTTTACTGCTTCGAATCAATGTTTTCTCTCGGTTTTAGCCTGTTTTCTCGGTTTAAGCCTGTTTTAGGATACAACGGGTTTAAGTGTTTTCTAAACACTCCAAATTCATCTCGAAATCTTACTATTAGTAAAATGCATTTGACTGTCACACATTCTAACCCTAGAAATAGTAACAAAGCTGTTTACTGCTTCCAATCAATGTTTTCTTGGTTTTAGCCTGTTTCGGGACAAAATTGGTATAATTGGTGTCTAAACACTGCAAATTCAACCTGAACTCTTATCATAAGTCAAATGCATTGGATTGTTACATATTTTGACCCTAGAAAGAGTAACATATCTGTTTACTGCTTCGAATCAATGTTTTCTCTCGGTTTTAGCCTGTTTTCTCGGTTTAAGCCTGTTTTAGGATACAACGGGTTTAAGTGTTGATTAAACACTCCAAATTCATTTCGAACTCTTACTATTAGTAAAATGCATTTGACTGTCACACATTCTGACCCTAGAAAGACTAACAAAGCTGTTTATTGCTTTGAATCAATGTTTTCTCGGTGTTAGCCTGTTTCGGGACAAAATGAGTATAAGTGGTGCCTAAACACTCCAAATTAAACTCGAACTCTTACAATTAATCAAATGCATTGGATTGTTACATATTTTGACCCTTTAAAGAGTAACATAGCTGTTTACTGCTTCTAATCAATGTTTTCTCTCGGTTTTAGCCTCTTTTCTTGGTTTAAGCATGTTTTGGGATAAAACGGGTTTAAGTGTTGTCTAAACACTCCATATTTATTCCGGACCCTAACATTTAGTCAAATGAATTGGATTGTCACACATTCTGACCCTAGAAACAGTAACAAAGCTGTTTACTGCTTCGAATCATTGTTTTCTTGGTTTTAGCCTATTTCATGACAAAATGGGTAAAAGTGGTGTTTAAACACTCCAAATTCAACAGGAACTCTTATAATTACTCAAATGCATTAGATTGTTACATATATTGACCCTAGAAAGAGTAACATATCTGTTTACTGCTTCGAATCAATGTTTTCTCTCGGTTTTAGCCTGTTTTCTCGGTTTAAGCCTGTTTTAGGATACAACGGGTTTAAGTGTTGTCTAAACACTCCAAATTCATCTCGAAATCTTACTACTAGTAAAATACATTTGACTGTCACACATTCTAACCCTAGAACCTGTTTACTGCTTCTAATCAATGTTTTCTTGGTTTTAGCCTGTTTCGGGACAAAATGGGTATAATTGGTGTCTAAACACTCCAAATTCAACCTGAACTCTTATCATAAGTCAAATGCATTGGATTGTTACATATTTTGACCCTAGAAAGAGTAACATATCTGTTTACTGCTTCGAATCAATGTTTTCTCTCGGTTTTAGCCTGTTTTCTTGGTTTAAGCCTGTTTTGGGATAAAACGGGTTTAAGTGTTGACTAAACACTCCAAATTCATCTCGAACTCTTACTATTAGTAAAATGCATTTGACTGTCACACATTCTGACCCTAGAAAGACTAACAAAGCTGTTTACTGCTTTGAATCAATATTTTCTCGGTGTTAGCCTTTTTCGGGACACAATGGGTATAAGTGGTGCCTAAACACTCCAAATTAAACTCGAACTCTTATAATTAATCAAATGCATTGGATTGTTACATATTTTGACCCTATAAAGAGTAACATAGCTGTTTCCTGCTTCTAATCAATGTTTTCTCTCGGTTTTAGCCTCTTTTCTTGGTTTAAGCATGTTTTGGGATAAAACGGGTTTAAGTGTTGTCTAAACACTCCAAATTTATTCCGGACCCTAACATTTAGTAAAATGCATTTGACTGTCACACATTCTAACCCTAGAAATAGTAACAAAGCTGTTTACTGCTTCGAATCAATGTTTTCTTTGTTTTAGCCTGTTTCGGGACAAAATGGGTATAATTGGTGTCTAAACACTCCAAATTCAACCTGAACTCTTATCATAAGTCAAATGTATTGGATTGTTACATATTTTGACCCTAGAAAGAGTAACATATCTGTTTACTGCTTCGAATCAATGTTTTCTCTCGGTTTTAGCCTGTTTTCTTGGTTTAAGCCTGTTTTGGGATAAAACGGGTTGAAGTGTTGACTAAACACTCCAAATTCATCTCGAACTCTTACTATTAGTAAAATGCATTTGACTGTCACACATTCTGACCCTAGAAAGACTAACAAAGCTGTTTACTGCTTTGAATCAATGTTTTCTCGGTGTTAGCCTGTTTCGGGACACAATGGGTATAAGTGGTGCCTAAACACTCCAAATTGTAAGTTTGAGAGTAGAGTAATCAAGAGATTATGGAAGAGAGTGAAATCGTGTAAAGAGTGAGGAGAGTGAACGATTGAGAGAGAGAGTGTTGGAGAAAGAGAATAAACTCTTTTCTTACTTCTATTAGTATGATACTTACAAACTATTTAAAGACATATACAAATAGGATATTCTCTTAGGATCCTATGCACACTAATATGAGGAGAAAGCGACATCTCCTTATTCTAACATGTGATCTCCTCTTCTCTCTTACAACTTGCTCCAACGGCTACAAAGGAAGGATCGAGATGAATGGCGACCGTTGGAGGATCTCTTTGGTGGATTGGGCTCATGAAGACTTCTATTTGAGGATGGCCCGTTGGTTGGTCGTACGGACGTCCGTACGGTCGTACGGACAAGTGTGTGTGCCGGTTCATACTCCCCCTCAAGCTTGACTTGGGGAACTAGTCAAGCTTGACAACATAGGCACCCACCTCATTAAAAACCTTAGTATAGAAAAACCTCTTGGGAAAACTATACTTAAGGGAAAAAGAGTGTAGGCGCCAAAACAAAGCAAGTCATGGCCGAGTGAGGTTTAGGAGGCCAAGCTTAGGATGGATGTATTCACACACTTGGGGGCTCGCAGCTTTAGTCAGGACGTCTGCAAGTTGTTCTTTGCTTTCGGTATGGCAAGGTAAGACAACTCCAAGCTTGATTTGTTCTCGGACCTTATGGCAATCCACTTCAATGTGCTTGGTCCGCTCATGGAACACTGAATTGGTTGCTATATGAATGGCTGCTTCGTTATCACAGTGCATGGTGATCGGCTTTGTTGATTCTATTCCAAGATCCTTGAGTAACATCTTCAGCCACATTAGCTCCGTCGTTAGCTTCCTCATAGCTCTATACTCGGATTCGGCACTTGAGAGTGAGACGACCTTTTGCTTCTTGCTCTTCCATGTGACCAGGTTCCCTCCAAGGAACGTGCAATAGCCTGTGGTTGAGCGTCGGTCCCCACGATCTCCGGCATAGTCAGCGTCGCAGTAGCCTACCAACTCAGTGCTCTTGTTGCGTCCCATCCATATGCCTTGGCCGGGTGAGCCCTTGATGTACTTGAGGATCCGTGTCAGCATGTTCCAATGGTGCACGGTGGGGTTCTTCATATGCTGGCTTACCTGGTTCACGGCAAAGCAAATGTCAGGCCGTGTGATAGTCAAATAAATGAGCTTACCGACTAGCCGCCGGTAGAGGCTAACGTCCTCGAATGGAGCGGTGTCAAGCTCCCCCTGTCCTCCATCCTTGTAATTCTCTTCTAGGGGCGTTGTTACTGCCTTAGCTCCTAGTTTTCCTGTTTCACTCAATAAGTCTAGTGCATACTTTCTTTGAGACAACAATAACCCTTCATTTGATCTATAAACTTCTATCCCAAGAAAGTATTTCAACTCTCCAAGATCTTTAATATCAAAAACTGATTTCAAGAATGTTTTAGAGTCTTGAATACCTACCGAGTCACTTCCAGTGATGATGATATCATCAACATACACTAGAATGACTACTATACCTTTGGCGCTTGGTAAGGTGAACAAGGTGTGGTCAGCTTCGGATTTGCGAAAGCCTTTGTCAAGGAGTGTGGTGCTAAGCTTGTGATACCAAGCCCTTGGTGACTGCTTCAAGCCATAGATAGCTTTGTTGAGTTTCAAGACCTTTCCCGGACCAATAGTATCCTCCAAACCCGGTGGTGGTCGCATATACACTTCATCCTCCAGTTCTCCTTGCAAGAAGGCGTTCTTCACGTCCATTTGCCAAAGTTCCCAGTCGAGGTTGGTGGCGAGAGAGAGTACAACTCGAACCGTGTGAAGCTTAGCCACCGGAGCAAACGTATCAAGATAGTCCTCCCCATACGTTTGCGTGAACCCTCGTGCGACTAGGCGGGCTTTGTGGCGTTCAATCTCCCCATTGCTCTTATATTTGATTGTGAAGATATACCGAGAGGTGACAGCCTTCTTGCCCTTGGGTAAGTCAGCCTCGTCCCATGTATGATTTTGCACCATGGCCGTATTCTCGGCATCCACTGCATCTCTCCATACTTTGTGCTGCTTAGCCTCATCATAGGTCTTGGGGATCCAATCCTCATCAATATGGCCAAGAAACACTTGATGCTCTATCGGAAAATGAGCCAAGGTGCACACGGCCTGAATCGGATGAGCAACGGCCATGTTGTTGTAGTACACACGGGTGTTCTTCCAATGACTAGGAGGATACCTAATACGTTGGCTGCGCCGAAGAGGAACTATAGCCCCAGCTTCGGAGTTGGCTCGTCCTGGAGTAATGATCTCCTCAAGCTGTTCAGCCGTCTCCTCGGTTGTTTCGGCCGTGTTGTCCGCGAGTGACTCGGGTGCTTCCTCATGCTGCTCAGTATGGTCATCGGCATGTGTAGCAGGCTCAGGCTCAGTAAATGGCTCAGGTTGCTCTGGTGATGCTGGTCTGGCTGACTCGGTAGTGATCCGATCGTTTTCAAGACCTAGTCGCTCAAGGATTACTCGGAGGTTGCGCGTCCGATCAGATGGTGAATCAGAGAGGTTACGGAGCTCATCCCAATTCTTCTCATCGTAAAAACCTTGTGTCTCCATGAACTTGACATCACGAGATACTAGAACCCTCCTTGTTGTAGGTTCATAGCACTTATACCCCTTTTGTGTGGTAGAGTAGCCAAGAAACATAGCCTTTGTACTCTTTGCATCAAGCTTGTCTCTTAGCTCACCTGGTCGCAACACATAGCACACACAACCAAACACTCGTAATTGATCAAATGTAGGTTTGTCATTCGTTAATACCTCAAATGGAGACACATCCTTTAGGATCTTTGTTGGTGTGCGGTTAATAAGATAACAAGCGGCTAGCACAGCATCTCCCCAAAACCTCTTTGGAACCCTTGTGTGAAACATCATAGACCTTGCTACTTCCATGAGATGCCTATTCTTTCTCTCAGCCACTCCATTTTGTTGTGGTGTGTAAGGACAGCTAGTTTGATGAAGAATTCCATGTTTGGCTAGATATTGCTTAAAGGCATGGCTTGTGTACTCTCCACCATTATCTGATCTCAAAATTTTAATCTTGGCATGAAAGTGGTTAGTGACATAATTTTGAAAATTAGTAAAGGCCTCAAGGACTCTATCCTTAGAGGGAAGTAAAGTTATCCAAGTATATTTTGATTTTTCATCAATAAAAGTCACAAAATACTTTTGATTATCTCTAGATAAGCAAGGAGATGTCCAAACATCAGAATGAATTAAATCAAAACATTTTTCATAAATAGTAATAGATTTAGGAAAAACAGCCTTGCAATGTTTACCAAGAATACAAGCCTCACACTCATCATTTTGAAAAGAAACATTAGGAAATATTAAAGATAAAGCTCTTGTGTGAGGGTGTCCTAGCCTAGCATGTAAAATAGAATCACTAGGTTTCATAATAACCGAATTAAAACAAGATGCATTAGAAGATAAGTTCAAGTCCTCAAGCACATAGAGGTCATCCTTGGATCCTCCTTGACCAAGAACCTTACTTGTCTCAATATCCTGAAAATGAACATTGTTAGGACCAAATATAGCATAACAATTTAAATCAGTAGTGGCTCTCTTAACTGATAGCAAGTTAGAAGTAAAGTTTGGCATATAAAATGCCTTAGTCTCCTTATCAAATAGTTTCAAGTTTCCAATGCCTTTAACTGGTACTTTCTCACCATTTGCTATTATCACATTACCATTAGCAGGTTTAATATCACTAATTAGCCTAGAATCACTAATCATGTGATGGGATGCACCAGAATCAACTATGAGGGGTTTAATTTTGTTTGAGGCAAGAAACGCCTTACCGGTGGCCTCTTTGATGGCTTTGATGAGCGCATCAAGGTCGGACCGCCTTACCAGCTCGGACGATGCTGCAGCAAGAGCAGTTCCACTGGTCACTTGTTGAGGTTGCTCAGAGATTGATAACTCCCCCATGGCTACTGCTTGATGAGCTCTCGGTGGTCCTCCGCGGTTTGGTCGTCCACCTCGGATGGTACCCGGCGGTGGTGCTAGATGAGGGTGTAGAATCCAGCAGCGGCTCTTGAAGTGACCAAGCTTCTTACAATGCTCACAAAATGGCGGGTTGTTCTTGTCCTCCGGCTTGTAGTAGCCCTTGTTTGCTGATGCCGTCTCAGCTTTGTTAGCGGTCACAAGTTCTCCCTTGCCGCCAAACAATCCCATGGAGCCATGCTCCTTTTGAATTTGGTTACAGACATCATCAAGGCTAGGGAGCTTGTCCGACCGTAGAATATGCTTGATAAGGTCATTGTAGGAGGGGTTCAAGGTCAAGAGAAGGCCGAACACCTTATCTTGTTCACGCCTCTCATTCAGAATGGCCGGATCTATAGTCGCCGGCCGGAGCATCTCTAGTTCAGCCCAAAGGGACCTAAACTTCCCAAAGTGCTTGGTGAACTCCATGTCTTCTTGGTTGAGGTTGTTGATGGCCCTCTTAATCTCAAAAATTCGGTTTACATTTGTAACATTCCCAAAAACATTCTTGAGAGTGTCCCACAAGTCTTTTGCTGTCTCGCAATAAGAGTAAGCTTCAAGTATAGGTGCATCTAGGGAGTTTTGAATGATAGCTAGGACTCCCTGATCTTCTTGAAACCACTTGTTCTTCTCATCGACAAGATCCTTGCCGTCTTTGGTGGTCTCGCCACTAGGAGCTTCGCTCGTCTCAACATGGGACCAAAGTCCTCGGCCGCATAGGGCTGTCTTTGTGGTTCTAGCCCACAGTAAGTAATTCTCTCCCTTGAGAGTAACTGGAACAATGAGAGTTTTGGTAGTTTCCATGGAAAAAGATGAAGAGACCGTT
This sequence comes from Camelina sativa, assembly GCF_030686135.1. Lineage (NCBI taxonomy): Eukaryota > Viridiplantae > Streptophyta > Magnoliopsida > Brassicales > Brassicaceae > Camelina > Camelina sativa. The sequence goes on from NC_141885.1 coordinate 9,792,498, forward strand.
GGTTAAAGCTATTGTCCAACGGTTAAAGAAAGAAGATTCAAGAACAAGAAATTTCAAGAACAAGAAAGAGAATGCGGAAGGGAGTGATGGAGATTTGAGGCAAGAACAGAATCAAATCTGCTCTGATACCATGTAAGTTTGAGAGTAGAGTAATCAAGAGATTATGGAAGAGAGTGAAATCGTGTAAAGAGTGAGGAGAGTGAACGATTGAGAGAGAGAGTGTTGGAGAAAGAGAATAAACTCTTTTCTTACTTCTATTAGTATGATACTTACAAACTATTTAAAGACATATACAAATAGGATATTCTCTTAGGATCCTATGCACACTAATATGAGGAGAAAGCGACATCTCCTTATTCTAACATGTGATCTCCTCTTCTCTCTTACAACTTGCTCCAACGGCTACAAAGGAAGGATCGAGATGAATGGCGACCGTTGGAGGATCTCTTTGGTGGATTGGGCTCATGAAGACTTCTATTTGAGGATGGCCCGTTGGTTGGTCGTACGGACGTCCGTACGGTCGTACGGACAAGTGTGTGTGCCGGTTCATACAAATTAAACTCGAACTCTTATAATTAATCAAATGCATTGGATTGTTACATATTTTGACCCTATAAAGAGTAACATAGCTGTTTACTGCTTCTAATCAATGTTTTCTCTCGGTTTTAGCCTCTTTTCTTGGTTTAAGCATGTTTTGGGATAAAACGGGTTTAAGTGTTGTCTAAACACTCCAAATTTATTCCGGACCCTAACATTTAGTAAAATGCATTTGACTGTCACACATTCTAACCCTAGAAATAGTAACAAAGCTGTTTACTGCTTCGAATCAATGTGTTCTTTGTTTTAGCCTGTTTCGGGACAAAATGGGTATAATTGGTGTCTAAACACTCCAAATTCAACCTGAACTCTTATCATAAGTCAAATGCATTGGATTGTTACATATTTTGACCCTAGAAAGAGTAACATATCTGTTTACTGTTTCGAATCAATGTTTTCTCTCGATTTTAGCCTGTTTTCTCGGTTTAAGCCTGTTTTGGGATAAAACGGGTTTAAGTGTTGTCTAAACACTCCAAATTCATCCTGACCTCTTACAATTAGTAAAATTCATTAGATTGTCACACACTCTAACCCTAGAAATAGTAACAAAGCTGTTTACTGCTTCGAATCAATGTTTTCTTGGTTTTAGCCTGTTTCGGGACAAAATGGGTATAATTGGTGTCTAAACACTCCAAATTCAACCTGAACTCTTATCATAAGTCAAATGCATTGGATTGTTACATATTTTGACCCTAGAAAGAGTAACATATCTGTTTACTGCTTCGAATCAATGTTTTCTCTCGACTTTAGCCTGTTTTCTCGGTTTAAGCCTGTTTTGGGATAAAACGGGTTTAAGTGTTGTCTAAACACTCCAAATTCATCCTGAACTCTTACAATTAGTAAAATTCATTAGATTGTCACACATTCTAACCCTAGAAATAGTAACAAAGCTGTTTACTGCTTCGAATCAATGTTTTCCTTGTTTTAGCCTGTTTCGGGACAAAATGGGTATAATTGGTGTCTAAACACTCCAAATTTAACCTGAACTCTTATAATTACTCAAATGCATTAGATTGTTACATATTTTGACCCTAGAAAGAGTAACATATCTGGTTACTGCTTCGAATCAATGTTTTCTCTCGGTTTTAGCCTGTTTTCTTGGTTTAAGCCTGTTTTGGGATAAAACGGGTTTAAGTGTTGACTAAACACTCCAAATTCATCTCAAACTCTTACTATTAGTAAAATGCATTTGACTGTCACACATTCTGACCCTAGAAAGACTAACAAAGCTGTTTACTGCTTTGAATCAATGTTTTCTCGGTGTTAGCCTGTTTCGGGACACAATGGGTATAAGTGGTGCCTAAACACTCCAAATTAAACTCGAACTCTTATAATTAATCAAATGCATTGGATTGTTACATATTTTGACCCTATAAAGAGTAACATAGCTGTTTACTGCTTCTAATCAATGTTTTCTCTCGGTTTTAGCCTCCTTTCTTGGTTTAAGCATGTTTTGGGATAAAACGGGTTTAAGTGTTGTCTAAACACTCCAAATTTATTCCGGACCCTAACATTTAGTAAAATGCATTTGACTGTCACACATTCTAACCCTAGAAATAGTAACAAAGCTGTTTACTGCTTCTAATCAATGTTTTCTTTGTTTTAGCCTGTTTCGGGACAAAATGGGTATAATTGGTGTCTAAACACTCCAAATTCAACCTGAACTTTTATCATAAGTCAAATGCATTGGATTGTTACATATTTTGACCCTAGAAAGAGTAACATATCTGGTTACTGCTTCGAATCAATGTTTTCTCTCGGTTTTAGCCTGTTTTCTTGGTTTAAGCCTGTTTTGGGATAAAACGGGTTTAAGTGTTGACTAAACACTCCAAATTCATCTCAAACTCTTACTATTAGTAAAATGCATTTGACTGTCACACATTCTGACCCTAGAAAGACTAACAAAGCTGTTTACTGCTTTGAATCAATGTTTTCTCGGTGTTAGCCTGTTTCGGGACACAATGGGTATAAGTGGTGCCTAAACACTCCAAATTAAACTCGAACTCTTATAATTAATCAAATGCATTGGATTGTTACATATTTTGACCCTATAAAGAGTAACATAGCTGTTTACTGCTTCTAATCAATGTTTTCTCTCGGTTTTAGCCTCCTTTCTTGGTTTAAGCATGTTTTGGGATAAAACGGGTTTAAGTGTTGTCTAAACACTCCAAATTTATTCCGGACCCTAACAATTAGTCAAATGTATTGGATTTTCACACATTCTGACCCTAGAAACAGTAACAATGCTGTTTACTGCTTCGAATCATTGTTTTCTCGGTTTTAGCCTATTTCATGACAAAATGGGTAAAAGTGGTGTTTAAACACTCCAAATTCAACAGGAACTCTTATAATTACTCAAATGCATTAGATTGTTACATATTTTGACCCTAGAAAGAGTAACATATCTGTTTACTGCTTCGAATCAATGTTTTCTCTCGGTTTTAGCCTGTTTTCTCGGTTTAAGCCTGTTTTAGGATACAACGGGTTTAAGTGTTTTCTAAACACTCCAAATTCATCTCGAAATCTTACTATTAGTAAAATGCATTTGACTGTCACACATTCTAACCCTAGAAATAGTAACAAAGCTGTTTACTGCTTCCAATCAATGTTTTCTTGGTTTTAGCCTGTTTCGGGACAAAATTGGTATAATTGGTGTCTAAACACTGCAAATTCAACCTGAACTCTTATCATAAGTCAAATGCATTGGATTGTTACATATTTTGACCCTAGAAAGAGTAACATATCTGTTTACTGCTTCGAATCAATGTTTTCTCTCGGTTTTAGCCTGTTTTCTCGGTTTAAGCCTGTTTTAGGATACAACGGGTTTAAGTGTTGATTAAACACTCCAAATTCATCTCGAACTCTTACTATTAGTAAAATGCATTTGACTGTCACACATTCTGACCCTAGAAAGACTAACAAAGCTGTTTATTGCTTTGAATCAATGTTTTCTCGGTGTTAGCCTGTTTCGGGACAAAATGAGTATAAGTGGTGCCTAAACACTCCAAATTAAACTCGAACTCTTACAATTAATCAAATGCATTGGATTGTTACATATTTTGACCCTTTAAAGAGTAACATAGCTGTTTACTGCTTCTAATCAATGTTTTCTCTCGGTTTTAGCCTCTTTTCTTGGTTTAAGCATGTTTTGGGATAAAACGGGTTTAAGTGTTGTCTAAACACTCCAAATTTATTCCGGACCCTAACATTTAGTCAAATGAATTGGATTGTCACACATTCTGACCCTAGAAACAGTAACAAAGCTGTTTACTGCTTCGAATCATTGTTTTCTTGGTTTTAGCCTATTTCATGACAAAATGGGTAAAAGTGGTGTTTAAACACTCCAAATTCAACAGGAACTCTTATAATCACTCAAATGCATTAGATTGTTACATATATTGACCCTAGAAAGAGTAACATATCTGTTTACTGCTTCGAATCAATGTTTTCTCTCGGTTTTAGCCTGTTTTCTCGGTTTAAGCCTGTTTTAGGATACAACGGGTTTAAGTGTTGTCTAAACACTCCAAATTCATCTCGAAATCTTACTACTAGCAAAATGCATTTGACTGTCACACATTCTAACCCTAGAAATTGTAACAAAGCTGTTTACTGCTTCTAATCAATGTTTTCTTGGTTTTAGCCTGTTTCGGGACAAAATGGGTATAATTGGTGTCTAAACACTCCAAATTCAACCTGAACTCTTATCATAAGTCAAATGCATTGGATTGTTACATATTTTGACCCTAGAAAGAGTAACATATCTGTTTACTGCTTCGAATCAATGTTTTCTCTCGGTTTTAGCCTGTTTTCTTGGTTTAAGCCTGTTTTGGGATAAAACGGGTTTAAGTGTTGACTAAACACTCCAAATTCATCTCGAACTCTTACTATTAGTAAAATGCATTTGACTGTCACACATTCTGACCCTAGAAAGACTAACAAAGCTGTTTACTGCTTTGAATCAATATTTTCTCGGTGTTAGCCTGTTTCGGGACACAATGGGTATAAGTGGTGCCTAAACACTCCAAATTAAACTCGAACTCTTATAATTAATCAAATGCATTGGATTGTTACATATTTTGACCCTATAAAGAGTGACATAGCTGTTTCCTGCTTCTAATCAATGTTTTCTCTCGGTTTTAGCCTCTTTTCTTGGTTTAAGCATGTTTTGGGATAAAACGGGTTTAAGTGTTGTCTAAACACTCCAAATTTATTCCGGACCCTAACATTTAGTAAAATGCATTTGACTGTCACACATTCTAACCCTAGAAATAGTAACAAAGCTGTTTACTGCTTCTAATCAATGTTTTCTTTGTTTTAGCCTGTTTCGGGACAAAATGGGTATAATTGGTGTCTAAACACTCCAAATTCAACCTGAACTTTTATCATAAGTCAAATGCATTGGATTGTTACATATTTTGACCCTAGAAAGAGTAACATATCTGGTTACTGCTTCGAATCAATGTTTTCTCTCGGTTTTAGCCTGTTTTCTTGGTTTAAGCCTGTTTTGGGATAAAACGGGTTTAAGTGTTGACTAAACACTCCAAATTCATCTCAAACTCTTACTATTAGTAAAATGCATTTGACTGTCACACATTCTGACCCTAGAAAGACTAACAAAGCTGTTTACTGCTTTGAATCAATGTTTTCTCGGTGTTAGCCTGTTTCGGGACACAATGGGTATAAGTGGTGCCTAAACACTCCAAATTAAACTCGAACTCTTATAATTAATCAAATGCATTGGATTGTTACATATTTTGACCCTATAAAGAGTAACATAGCTGTTTACTGCTTCTAATCAATGTTTTCTCTCGGTTTTAGCCTCCTTTCTTGGTTTAAGCATGTTTTGGGATAAAACGGGTTTAAGTGTTGTCTAAACACTCCAAATTTATTCCGGACCCTAACAATTAGTCAAATGTATTGGATTTTCACACATTCTGACCCTAGAAACAGTAACAATGCTGTTTACTGCTTCGAATCATTGTTTTCTCGGTTTTAGCCTATTTCATGACAAAATGGGTAAAAGTGGTGTTTAAACACTCCAAATTCAACAGGAACTCTTATAATTACTCAAATGCATTAGATTGTTACATATTTTGACCCTAGAAAGAGTAACATATCTGTTTACTGCTTCGAATCAATGTTTTCTCTCGGTTTTAGCCTGTTTTCTCGGTTTAAGCCTGTTTTAGGATACAACGGGTTTAAGTGTTGTCTAAACACTCCAAATTCATCTCGAAATCTTACTACTAGCAAAATGCATTTGACTGTCACACATTCTAACCCTAGAAATTGTAACAAAGCTGTTTACTGCTTCTAATCAATGTTTTCTTGGTTTTAGCCTGTTTCGGGACAAAATGGGTATAATTGGTGTCTAAACACTCCAAATTCAACCTGAACTCTTATCATAAGTCAAATGCATTGGATTGTTACATATTTTGACCCTAGAAAGAGTAACATATCTGTTTACTGCTTCGAATCAATGTTTTCTCTCGGTTTTAGCCTGTTTTCTTGGTTTAAGCCTGTTTTGGGATAAAACGGGTTTAAGTGTTGACTAAACACTCCAAATTCATCTCGAACTCTTACTATTAGTAAAATGCATTTGACTGTCACACATTCTGACCCTAGAAAGACTAACAAAGCTGTTTACTGCTTTGAATCAATATTTTCTCGGTGTTAGCCTGTTTCGGGACACAATGGGTATAAGTGGTGCCTAAACACTCCAAATTAAACTCGAACTCTTATAATTAATCAAATGCATTGGATTGTTACATATTTTGACCCTATAAAGAGTGACATAGCTGTTTCCTGCTTCTAATCAATGTTTTCTCTCGGTTTTAGCCTCTTTTCTTGGTTTAAGCATGTTTTGGGATAAAACGGGTTTAAGTGTTGTCTAAACACTCCAAATTTATTCCGGACCCTAACATTTAGTAAAATGCATTTGACTGTCACACATTCTAACCCTAGAAATAGTAACAAAGCTGTTTACTGCTTCTAATCAATGTTTTCTTTGTTTTAGCCTGTTTCGGGACAAAATGGGTATAATTGGTGTCTAAACACTCCAAATTCAACCTGAACTTTTATCATAAGTCAAATGCATTGGATTGTTACATATTTTGACCCTAGAAAGAGTAACATATCTGGTTACTGCTTCGAATCAATGTTTTCTCTCGGTTTTAGCCTGTTTTCTTGGTTTAAGCCTGTTTTGGGATAAAACGGGTTTAAGTGTTGACTAAACACTCCAAATTCATCTCAAACTCTTACTATTAGTAAAATGCATTTGACTGTCACACATTCTGACCCTAGAAAGACTAACAAAGCTGTTTACTGCTTTGAATCAATGTTTTCTCGGTGTTAGCCTGTTTCGGGACACAATGGGTATAAGTGGTGCCTAAACACTCCAAATTAAACTCGAACTCTTATAATTAATCAAATGCATTGGATTGTTACATATTTTGACCCTATAAAGAGTAACATAGCTGTTTACTGCTTCTAATCAATGTTTTCTCTCGGTTTTAGCCTCCTTTCTTGGTTTAAGCATGTTTTGGGATAAAACGGGTTTAAGTGTTGTCTAAACACTCCAAATTTATTCCGGACCCTAACAATTAGTCAAATGTATTGGATTTTCACACATTCTGACCCTAGAAACAGTAACAATGCTGTTTACTGCTTCGAATCATTGTTTTCTCGGTTTTAGCCTATTTCATGACAAAATGGGTAAAAGTGGTGTTTAAACACTCCAAATTCAACAGGAACTCTTATAATTACTCAAATGCATTAGATTGTTACATATTTTGACCCTAGAAAGAGTAACATATCTGTTTACTGCTTCGAATCAATGTTTTCTCTCGGTTTTAGCCTGTTTTCTCGGTTTAAGCCTGTTTTAGGATACAACGGGTTTAAGTGTTTTCTAAACACTCCAAATTCATCTCGAAATCTTACTATTAGTAAAATGCATTTGACTGTCACACATTCTAACCCTAGAAATAGTAACAAAGCTGTTTACTGCTTCCAATCAATGTTTTCTTGGTTTTAGCCTGTTTCGGGACAAAATTGGTATAATTGGTGTCTAAACACTGCAAATTCAACCTGAACTCTTATCATAAGTCAAATGCATTGGATTGTTACATATTTTGACCCTAGAAAGAGTAACATATCTGTTTACTGCTTCGAATCAATGTTTTCTCTCGGTTTTAGCCTGTTTTCTCGGTTTAAGCCTGTTTTAGGATACAACGGGTTTAAGTGTTGATTAAACACTCCAAATTCATCTCGAACTCTTACTATTAGTAAAATGCATTTGACTGTCACACATTCTGACCCTAGAAAGACTAACAAAGCTGTTTATTGCTTTGAATCAATGTTTTCTCGGTGTTAGCCTGTTTCGGGACAAAATGAGTATAAGTGGTGCCTAAACACTCCAAATTAAACTCGAACTCTTACAATTAATCAAATGCATTGGATTGTTACATATTTTGACCCTTTAAAGAGTAACATAGCTGTTTACTGCTTCTAATCAATGTTTTCTCTCGGTTTTAGCCTCTTTTCTTGGTTTAAGCATGTTTTGGGATAAAACGGGTTTAAGTGTTGTCTAAACACTCCAAATTTATTCCGGACCCTAACATTTAGTCAAATGAATTGGATTGTCACACATTCTGACCCTAGAAACAGTAACAAAGCTGTTTACTGCTTCGAATCATTGTTTTCTTGGTTTTAGCCTATTTCATGACAAAATGGGTAAAAGTGGTGTTTAAACACTCCAAATTCAACAGGAACTCTTATAATCACTCAAATGCATTAGATTGTTACATATATTGACCCTAGAAAGAGTAACATATCTGTTTACTGCTTCGAATCAATGTTTTCTCTCGGTTTTAGCCTGTTTTCTCGGTTTAAGCCTGTTTTAGGATACAACGGGTTTAAGTGTTGTCTAAACACTCCAAATTCATCTCGAAATCTTACTACTAGCAAAATGCATTTGACTGTCACACATTCTAACCCTAGAAATTGTAACAAAGCTGTTTACTGCTTCTAATCAATGTTTTCTTGGTTTTAGCCTGTTTCGGGACAAAATGGGTATAATTGGTGTCTAAACACTCCAAATTCAACCTGAACTCTTATCATAAGTCAAATGCATTGGATTGTTACATATTTTGACCCTAGAAAGAGTAACATATCTGTTTACTGCTTCGAATCAATGTTTTCTCTCGGTTTTAGCCTGTTTTCTTGGTTTAAGCCTGTTTTGGGATAAAACGGGTTTAAGTGTTGACTAAACACTCCAAATTCATCTCGAACTCTTACTATTAGTAAAATGCATTTGACTGTCACACATTCTGACCCTAGAAAGACTAACAAAGCTGTTTACTGCTTTGAATCAATATTTTCTCGGTGTTAGCCTGTTTCGGGACACAATGGGTATAAGTGGTGCCTAAACACTCCAAATTAAACTCGAACTCTTATAATTAATCAAATGCATTGGATTGTTACATATTTTGACCCTATAAAGAGTGACATAGCTGTTTCCTGCTTCTAATCAATGTTTTCTCTCGGTTTTAGCCTCTTTTCTTGGTTTAAGCATGTTTTGGGATAAAACGGGTTTAAGTGTTGTCTAAACACTCCAAATTTATTCCGGACCCTAACATTTAGTAAAATGCATTTGACTGTCACACATTCTAACCCTAGAAATAGTAACAAAGCTGTTTACTGCTTCTAATCAATGTTTTCTTTGTTTTAGCCTGTTTCGGGACAAAATGGGTATAATTGGTGTCTAAACACTCCAAATTCAACCTGAACTTTTATCATAAGTCAAATGCATTGGATTGTTACATATTTTGACCCTAGAAAGAGTAACATATCTGGTTACTGCTTCGAATCAATGTTTTCTCTCGGTTTTAGCCTGTTTTCTTGGTTTAAGCCTGTTTTGGGATAAAACGGGTTTAAGTGTTGACTAAACACTCCAAATTCATCTCAAACTCTTACTATTAGTAAAATGCATTTGACTGTCACACATTCTGACCCTAGAAAGACTAACAAAGCTGTTTACTGCTTTGAATCAATGTTTTCTCGGTGTTAGCCTGTTTCGGGACACAATGGGTATAAGTGGTGCCTAAACACTCCAAATTAAACTCGAACTCTTATAATTAATCAAATGCATTGGATTGTTACATATTTTGACCCTATAAAGAGTAACATAGCTGTTTACTGCTTCTAATCAATGTTTTCTCTCGGTTTTAGCCTCCTTTCTTGGTTTAAGCATGTTTTGGGATAAAACGGGTTTAAGTGTTGTCTAAACACTCCAAATTTATTCCGGACCCTAACATTTAGTAAAATGCATTTGACTGTCACACATTCTAACCCTAGAAATAGTAACAAAGCTGTTTACTGCTTCTAATCAATGTTTTCTTTGTTTTAGCCTGTTTCGGGACAAAATGGGTATAATTGGTGTCTAAACACTCCAAATTCAACCTGAACTTTTATCATAAGTCAAATGCATTGGATTGTTACATATTTTGACCCTAGAAAGAGTAACATATCTGGTTACTGCTTCGAATCAATGTTTTCTCTCGGTTTTAGCCTGTTTTCTTGGTTTAAGCCTGTTTTGGGATAAAACGGGTTTAAGTGTTGACTAAACACTCCAAATTCATCTCAAACTCTTACTATTAGTAAAATGCATTTGACTGTCACACATTCTGACCCTAGAAAGACTAACAAAGCTGTTTACTGCTTTGAATCAATGTTTTCTCGGTGTTAGCCTGTTTCGGGACACAATGGGTATAAGTGGTGCCTAAACACTCCAAATTAAACTCGAACTCTTATAATTAATCAAATGCATTGGATTGTTACATATTTTGACCCTATAAAGAGTAACATAGCTGTTTACTGCTTCTAATCAATGTTTTCTCTCGGTTTTAGCCTCCTTTCTTGGTTTAAGCATGTTTTGGGATAAAACGGGTTTAAGTGTTGTCTAAACACTCCAAATTTATTCCGGACCCTAACAATTAGTCAAATGCATTTGACTGTCACACATTCTAACCCTAGAAATAGTAACAAAGCTGTTTACTGCTTCGAACCAATGTTTTCTTTGTTTTAGCCTGTTTCGGGACAAAATGGGTATAATTGGTGTCTAAACACTCCAAATTCAACCTGAACTCTTATCATAAGTCAAATGCATTGGATTGTTACATATTTTGACCCTAGAAAGAGTAACATATCTGTTTACTGTTTCGAATCAATGTTTTCTCTCGATTTTAGCCTGTTTTCTCGGTTTAAGCCTGTTTTGGGATAAAACGGGTTTAAGTGTTGTCTAAACACTCCAAATTCATCCTGAACTCTTACAATTAGTAAAATTAATTAGATTGTCACACATTCTAACCCTAGAAATAGTAACAAAGCTGTTTACTGCTTCGAATCAATGTTTTCTTGGTTTTAGCCTGTTTCGGGACAAAATGGGTATAATTGGTGTCTAAACATTCCAAATTCAACCTGAACTCTTATCATCAGTCAAATGCATTGGATTGTTACATATTTTGACCCTAGAAAGAGTAACATATCTGTTTACTGCTTCGAATCAATGTTTTCTCTCGACTTTAGCCTGTTTTCTCGGTTTAAGCCTGTTTTGGGATAAAACGGGTTTAAGTGTTGTCTAAACACTCCAAATTCATCCTGAACTCTTACAATTAGTAAAATTCATTAGATTGTCACACATTCTAACCCTAGAAATAGTAACAAAGCTGTTTACTGCTTCGAATCAATGTTTTCTTTGTTTTAGCCTGTTTCGGGACAAAATGGGTATAATTGGTGTCTAAACACTCCAAATTCAACCTGAACTCTTATCATAAGTCAAATGCATTGGATTGTTACATATTTTGACCCTAGAAAGAGTAACATATCTGTTTACTGCTTCGAATCAATGTTTTCTCTCGGTTTTAGCCTGTTTTTTCGGTTTAAGCCTGTTTTAGAATACAATGGGTTTAAGTGTTGTCTAAACACTCCAAATTCATCTCGAAATCTTATTATTAGTAAAATGCATTTGACTGTCACACATTCTAACCCTAGAAATAGTAACAAAGCTGTTTACTGCTTCTAATCAATGTTTTCTTTGTTTTAGCCTGTTTCGGGACAAAATGGGTATAATTGGTGTCTAAACACTCCAAATTCAACCTGAACTCTTATCATAAGTCAAATGCATTGGATTGTTACATATTTTGACCCTAGAAAGAGTAACATATCTGTTTACTGCTTCGAATCAATGTTTTCTCTCGGTTTTAGCCTGTTTTCTTGGTTTAAGCCTGTTTTGGGATAAAACGGGTTTAGGTGTTGACTAAACACTCCAAATTCATCTCGAACTCTTACTATTAGTAAAATGCATTTGACTGTCACACATTCTGACCCTAGAAAGACTAACAAATCTGTTTACTGCTTTGAATCAATGTTTTCTCGGTGTTAGTCTGTTTCGGGACACAATGGGTATAAGTGGTGCCTAAACACTCCAAATTAAACTCGAACTCTTATAATTAATCAAATGCATTGGATTGTTACATATTTTGACCCTATAAAGAGTAACATAGCTGTTTACTGCTTCTAATCAATGTTTTCTCTCGGTTTTAGCCTCTTTTCTTGGTTTAAGCATGTTTTGGGATAAAACGGGTTTAAGTGTTGTCTAAACACTCCAAATTTATTCCGGACCCTAACATTTAGTAAAATGCATTTGACTGTCACACATTCTAACCCTAGAATTAGTAACAAAGCTGTTTACTGCTTCGAATCAATGTTTTCTTTGTTTTAGCCTGTTTCGGGACAAAATGGGTATAATTGGTGTCTAAACACTCCAAATTCAACCTAAACTCTTATCATAAGTCAAATGCATTGGATTGTTACATATTTTGACCCTAGAAAGAGTAACATATCTGTTTACTGTTTCGAATCAATGTTTTCTCTCGATTTTAGCCTGTTTTCTCGGTTTAAGCCTATTTTGGGATAAAACGGGTTTAAGTGTTGTCTAAACACTCCAAATTCATCCTGAACTCTTACAATTAGTAAAATTCATTAGATTGTCACACATTCTAACCCTAGAAATAGTAACAAAGCTGTTTACTGCTTCGAATCAATGTTTTCTTGGTTTTAGCCTGTTTCTGGACAAAATGGGTATAATTGGTGTCTAAACACTCCAAATTCAACCTGAACTCTTATCATAAGTCAAATGCATTGGATTGTTACATATTTTGACCCTAGAAAGAGTAACATATCTGTTTACTGCTTCGAATCAATGTTTTCTCTCGGTTTTAGCCTGTTTTCTTGGTTTAAGCCTGTTTTGGGATAAAACGGGTTTAAGTGTTGACTAAATACTCCAAATTCATCTCGAACTCTTACTATTAGTAAAATGCATTTGACTGTCACACATTCTGACCCTAGAAAGACTAACAAAGCTGTTTACTGCTTTGAATCAATGTTTTCTCGGTGTTAGCCTGTTTAGGGACACAATGGGTATAAGTGGTGCCTAAACACTCCAAATTCAACTCGAACTCTTATAATTAATCAAATGCATTGGATTGTTACATATTTTGACCCTAGAAAGAGTAACATATCTGTTTACTGCTTCGAATCAATGTTTTCTCTCAGTTTTAGCCTGTTTTCTTGGTTTAAGCCTGTTTTGGGATAAAACGGGTTTAAGTGTTGACTAAACACTCCAAATTCATCTCGAACTCTTACTATTAGTAAAATGCATTTGACTGTCACACATTCTGACCCTAGAAAGACTAACAAAGCTGTTTACTGCTTTGAATCAATGTTTTCTCGGTGTTAGCCTGTTTCGGGACACAATGGGTATAAGTGGTGCCTAAACACTCCAAATTAAACTCGAACTCTTATAATTAATCAAATGCATTGGATTGTTACATATTTTGACCCTATAAAGAGTAACATAGCTGTTTACTGCTTCTAATCAATGTTTTCTCTCGGGTTTAGCTTCTTTTCTTGGTTTAAGCATGTTTTGGGATAAAACGGGTTTAAGTGTTGTCTAAACACTCCAAATTTATTCCGGACCCTAACATTTAGTAAAATGCATTTGACTGTCACACATTCTAACCCTAGAAATAGTAACAAAGCTGTTTACTGCTTCGAATCAATGTTTTCTTTGTTTTAGCCTGTTTCGGGACAAAATGGGTATAATTGGTGTCTAAACACTCCAAATTCAACCTGAACTCTTATCATAAGTCAAATGCATTGGATTGTTACATATTTTGACCCTAGAAAGAGTAACATATCTGTTTACTGTTTCGAATCAATGTTTTCTCTCGATTTTAGCCTGTTTTCTCGGTTTAAGCCTGTTTTGGGATAAAACGGGTTTAAGTGTTGTCTAAACACTCCAAATTCATCCTGAACTCTTACAATTAGTAAAATTCTTTAGATTGTCACACACTCTAACCCTAGAAATAGTAACAAAGCTGTTTACTGCTTCGAATCAATGTTTTCTTGGTTTTAGCCTGTTTCGGGACAAAATGGGTATAATTTGTGTCTAAACACTCCAAATTCAACCTGAACTCTTATCATAAGTCAAATGCATTGGATTGTTACATATTTTGACCCTAGAAAGAGTAACATATCTGTTTACTGCTTCGAATCAATGTTTTCTCTCGACTTTAGCCTGTTTTCTCGGTTTAAGCCTGTTTTGGGATAAAACGGGTTTAAGTATTGTCTAAACACTCCAAATTCATCCTGAACTCTTACAATTAGTAAAATTCATTAGATTGTCACACATTCTAACCCTAGAAATAGTAACAAAGCTGTTTACTGCTTCGAATCAATGTTTTCCTTGTTTTAGCCTGTTTCGGGACAAAATGGGTATAATTGGTGTCTAAACACTCCAAATTTAACCTGAACTCTTATCATAAGTCAAAAGCATTGGATTGTTACATATTTTGACCCTAGAAAGAGTAACATATCTGTTTACTGCTTCGAATCAATGTTTTCTCTCGGTTTTAGCCTGTTTTCTCGGTTTAAGCCTGTTTTAGAAATGGGTTTAAGTGTTGTCTAAACACTCCAAATTCATCCTGAACTCTTACAATTAGTAAAATTCATTAGATTGTCACACACTCTAACCCTAGAAATAGTAACAAAGCTGTTTACTGCTTCGAATCAATGTTTTCTTGGTTTTAGCCTGTTTCGGGACAAAATAGGTATAATTGGTGTCTAAACACTCCAAATTCAACCTGAACTCTTATCATAAGTCAAATTCATTGGATTGTTACATATATTGACCCTAGAAAGAGTAACATATCTGTTTACTGCTTCGAATCAATGTTTTCTCTCGACTTTAGCCTGTTTTCTCGGTTTAAGCCTGTTTTGGGATAAAACGGGTTTAAGTATTGTCTAAACACTCCAAATTCATCCTGAACTCTTACAATTAGTAAAATTCATTAGATTGTCACACATTCTAACCCTAGAAATAGTAACAAAGCTGTTTACTGCTTCGAATCAATGTTTTCTTTGTTTTAGCCTGTTTCGGGACAAAATGGGTATAATTGGTGTCTAAACACTCCAAATTCAACCTGAACTCTTATCATAAGTCAAATGCATTGGATTGTTACATATTTTGACCCTAGAAAGAGTAACATATCTGTTTACTGCTTCGAATCAATGTTTTCTCTCGGTTTTAGCCTCTTTTCTTGGTTTAAGCATGTTTTGGGATAAAACGGGTTTAAGTGTTGTCTAAACACTCCAAATTTATTCCGGACCCTAACATTTAGTAAAATGCATGTGACTGTCACACATTCTAACCCTAGAAATAGTAACAAAGCTGTTTACTGCTTCGAATCAATGTTTTCTTTGTTTTAGCCTGTTTCGGGACAAAATGGGTATAATTGGTGTCTAAACACTCCAAATTCAACCTGAACTCTTATCATAAGTCAAATGCATTGGATTGTTACATATTTTGACCCTAGAAAGAGTAACATATCTGTTTACTGCTTCGAATCAATGTTTTCTCTCGATTTTAGCCTGTTTTCTCGGTTTAAGCCTGTTTTGGGATAAAACGGGTTTAAGTGTTGTCTAAACACTCCAAATTCATCCTGAACTCTTACAATTAGTAAAATTCATTAGATTGTCACACATTCTAACCCTAGAAATAGTAACAAAGCTGTTTACTGCTTCGAATCAATGTTTTCTTGGTTTTAGCCTGTTTCGGGACAAAATGGGTATAATTGGTGTCTAAACACTCCAAATTCAACCTGAACTCTTATCATAAGTCAAATGCATTGGATTGTTACATATTTTGACCCTAGAAAGAGTAACATATCTGTTCACTGCTTCGAATCAATGTTTTCTCTCGATTTTAGCCTGTTTTCTCGGTTTAAGCCTGTTTTGGGATAAAACGGGTTTAAGTGTTGTCTAAACACTCCAAATTCATCCTGAACTCTTACAATTAGTAAAATTAATTAGATTGTCACACATTCTAACCCTAGAAATAGTAACAAAGCTGTTTACTGCTTCGAATCAATGTTTTCTTGGTTTTAGCCTGTTTCGGGACAAAATGGGTATAATTGGTGTCTAAACATTCCAAATTCAACCTGAACTCTTATCATAAGTCAAATGCATTGGATTGTTACATATTTTGACCCTAGAAAGAGTAACATATCTGTTTACTGCTTCGAATCAATGTTTTCTCTCGACTTTAGCCTGTTTTCTCGGTTTTAGCCTGTTTTGGGATAAAACGGGTTTAAGTGTTGTCTAAACACTCCAAATTAATCCTGAACTCTTACAATTAGTAAAATTCATTAGATTGTCACACATTCTAACCCTAGAAATAGTAACAAAGCTGTTTACTGCTTCGAATCAATGTTTTCTTTGTTTTAGCCTGTTTCGGGACAAAATGGGTATAATTGGTGTCTAAACACTCCAAATTCAACCTGAACTCTTATCATAAGTCAAATGCATTGGATTGTTACATATTTTGACCCTAGAAAGAGTAACATATCTGTTTACTGCTTCGAATCAATGTTTTCTCTCGGTTTTAGCCTGTTTTCTTGGTTTAAACCTGTTTTGGGATAAAACGGGTTTAAGTGTTGACTAAACACTCCAAATTCATCTCGAACTTTTACTATTAGTAAAATGCATTTGACTGTCACACATTCTGACCCTAGAAAGACTAACAAAGCTGTTTACTGTTTTGAATCAATGTTTTCTCGGTGTTAGCCTGTTTCGGGACACAATGGGTATAAGTGGTGCCTAAACACTCCAAATTAAACTCGAACTCTTATAATTAATCAAATGCATTGGATTGTTACATATTTTGACCCTAGAAAGAGTAACATATCTGTTTACTGCGTCGAATCAATGTTTTCTCTCGATTTTAGCCTGTTTTCTCGGTTTAAGCCTGTTTTGGGATAAAACGGGTTTAAGTGTTATCTAAACACTCCAAATTCATCCTGAACTCTTACAATTAGTAAAATTCATTAGATTGTCACACATTCTAACCCTAGAAATAGTAACAAAGCTGTTTACTGCTTCGAATCAATGTTTTCTTTGTTTTAGCCTGTTTCGGGACAAAATGGGTATAATTGGTGTCTAAACACTCCAAATTCAACCTGAACTCTTATCATAAGTCAAATGCATTGGATTGTTACATATTTTGACCCTAGAAAGAGTAACATATCTGTTTACTGCTTCGAATCAATGTTTTCTCTCGATTTTAGCCTGTTTTCTCGGTTTAAGCCTGTTTTGGGATAAAACGGGTTTAAGTGTTGTCTAAACACTCCAAATTCATCCTGAACTCTTACAATTAGTAAAATTCATTAGATTGTCACACATTCTAACCCTAGAAATAGTAACAAAGCTGTTTACTGCTTCGAATCAATGTTTTCTTGGTTTTAGCCTGTTTCGGGACAAAATGGGTATAATTGGTGTCTAAACACTCCAAATTCAACCTGAACTCTTATCATAAGTCAAATGCATTGGATTGTTACATATTTTGACCCTAGAAAGAGTAACATATCTGTTCACTGCTTCGAATCAATGTTTTCTCTCGATTTTAGCCTGTTTTCTCGGTTTAAGCCTGTTTTGGGATAAAACGGGTTTAAGTGTTGTCTAAACACTCCAAATTCATCCTGAACTCTTACAATTAGTAAAATTAATTAGATTGTCACACATTCTAACCCTAGAAATAATAACAAAGCTGTTTACTGCTTCGAATCAATGTTTTCTTGGTTTTAGCCTGTTTCGGGACAAAATGGGTATAATTGGTGTCTAAACATTCCAAATTCAACCTGAACTCTTATCATAAGTCAAATGCATTGGATTGTTACATATTTTGACCCTAGAAAGAGTAACATATCTGTTTACTGCTTCGAATCAATGTTTTCTCTCGACTTTAGCCTGTTTTCTCGGTTTAAGCCTGTTTTGGGATAAAACGGGTTTAAGTGTTGTCTAAACACTCCAAATTAATCCTGAACTCTTACAATTAGTAAAATTCATTAGATTGTCACACATTCTAACCCTAGAAATAGTAACAAAGCTGTTTACTGCTTCGAATCAATGTTTTCTTTGTTTTAGCCTGTTTCGGGACAAAATGGGTATAATTGGTGTCTAAACACTCCAAATTCAACCTGAACTCTTATCATAAGTCAAATGCATTGGATTGTTACATATTTTGACCCTAGAAAGAGTAACATATCTGTTTACTGCTTCGAATCAATGTTTTCTCTCGGTTTTAGCCTGTTTTCTTGGTTTAAACCTGTTTTGGGATAAAACGGGTTTAAGTGTTGACTAAACACTCCAAATTCATCTCGAACTTTTACTATTAGTAAAATGCATTTGACTGTCACACATTCTGACCCTAGAAAGACTAACAAAGCTGTTTACTGTTTTGAATCAATGTTTTCTCGGTGTTAGCCTGTTTCGGGACACAATGGGTATAAGTGGTGCCTAAACACTCCAAATTAAACTCGAACTCTTATAATTAATCAAATGCATTGGATTGTTACATATTTTGACCCTAGAAAGAGTAACATATCTGTTTACTGCGTCGAATCAATGTTTTCTCTCGATTTTAGCCTGTTTTCTCGGTTTAAGCCTGTTTTGGGATAAAACGGGTTTAAGTGTTGTCTAAACACTCCAAATTCATCCTGAACTCTTACAATTAGTAAAATTCATTAGATTGTCACACATTCTAACCCTAGAAATAGTAACAAAGCTGTTTACTGCTTCGAATCAATGTTTTCTTGGTTTTAGCCTGTTTCGGGACAAAATTGGTATAATTGGTGTCTAAACACTCCAAATTCAACCTGAACTCTTATCATAAGTCAAATGCATTGGATTGCTACATATTTTGACCCTAGAAAGAGTAACATATCTGTTTACTGCTTCGAATCAATGTTTTCTCTCGATTTTAGCCTGTTTTCTTGGTTTAAGCCTGTTTTGGGATAAAACGGGTTTAAGTGTTGTCTAAACACTCCAAATTAATCCTGAACTCTTACAATTAGTAAAATTCATTAGATTGTCACACATTCTAACCCTAGAAATAGTAACAAAGCTGTTTACTGCTTCGAATCAATGTTTTCTTTGTTTTAGCCTGTTTCGGGACAAAATGGGTATAATTGGTGTCTAAACACTCCAAATTCAACCTGAACTCTTATCATAAGTCAAATGCATTGGATTGTTACATATTTTGACCCTAGAAAGAGTAACATATCTGTTTACTGCTTCGAATCAATGTTTTCTCTCGGTTTTAGCCTGTTTTCTTGGTTTAAACCTGTTTTGGGATAAAACGGGTTTAAGTGTTGACTAAACACTCCAAATTCATCTCGAACTTTTACTATTAGTAAAATGCATTTGACTGTCACACATTCTGACCCTAGAAAGACTAACAAAGCTGTTTACTGTTTTGAATCAATGTTTTCTCGGTGTTAGCCTGTTTCGGGACACAATGGGTATAAGTGGTGCCTAAACACTCCAAATTAAACTCGAACTCTTATAATTAATCAAATGCATTGGATTGTTACATATTTTGACCCTAGAAAGAGTAACATATCTGTTTACTGCGTCGAATCAATGTTTTCTCTCGATTTTAGCCTGTTTTCTCGGTTTAAGCCTGTTTTGGGATAAAACGGGTTTAAGTGTTGTCTAAACACTCCAAATTCATCCTGAACTCTTACAATTAGTAAAATTCATTAGATTGTCACACATTCTAACCCTAGAAATAGTAACAAAGCTGTTTACTGCTTCGAATCAATGTTTTCTTTGTTTTAGCCTGTTTCGGGACAAAATGGGTATAATTGGTGTCTAAACACTCCAAATTCAACCTGAACTCTTATCATAAGTCAAATGCATTGGATTGTTACATATTTTGACCCTAGAAAGAGTAACATATCTGTTTACTGCTTCGAATCAATGTTTTCTCTCGATTTTAGCCTGTTTTCTCGGTTTAAGCCTGTTTTGGGATAAAACGGGTTTAAGTGTTGTCTAAACACTCCAAATTCATCCTGAACTCTTACAATTAGTAAAATTCATTAGATTGTCACACATTCTAACCCTAGAAATAGTAACAAAGCTGTTTACTGCTTCGAATCAATGTTTTCTTGGTTTTAGCCTGTTTCGGGACAAAATGGGTATAATTGGTGTCTAAACACTCCAAATTCAACCTGAACTCTTATCATAAGTCAAATGCATTGGATTGTTACATATTTTGACCCTAGAAAGAGTAACATATCTGTTCACTGCTTCGAATCAATGTTTTCTCTCGATTTTAGCCTGTTTTCTCGGTTTAAGCCTGTTTTGGGATAAAACGGGTTTAAGTGTTGTCTAAACACTCCAAATTCATCCTGAACTCTTACAATTAGTAAAATTAATTAGATTGTCACACATTCTAACCCTAGAAATAGTAACAAAGCTGTTTACTGCTTCGAATCAATGTTTTCTTGGTTTTAGCCTGTTTCGGGACAAAATGGGTATAATTGGTGTCTAAACATTCCAAATTCAACCTGAACTCTTATCATAAGTCAAATGCATTGGATTGTTACATATTTTGACCCTAGAAAGAGTAACATATCTGTTTACTGCTTCGAATCAATGTTTTCTCTCGATTTTAGCCTGTTTTCTTGGTTTAAGCCTGTTTTGGGATAAAACGGGTTTAAGTGTTGTCTAAACACTCCAAATTCATCCTGAACTCTTACAATTAGTAAAATTCATTAGATTGTCACACATTCTAACCCTAGAAATAGTAACAAAGCTGTTTACTGCTTCGAATCAATGTTTTCTTTGTTTTAGTCTGTTTCGGGACAAAATGGGTATAATTGGTGTCTAAACACTCCAAATTCAACCTGAACTCTTATCATAAGTCAAATGCATTGGATTGTTACATATTTTGAACCTAGAAAGAGTAACATATCTGTTTACTGCTTCGAATCAATGTTTTCTCTCGGTTTTAGCCTGTTTTCTTGGTTTAAGCCTGTTTTGGGATAAAACGGGTTTAAGTGTTGACTAAACACTCCAAATTCATCTCGAACTCTTACTATTAGTAAAATGCATTTGACTGTCACACATTCTGACCATAGAAAGACTAACAAAGCTGTTTACTGCTTTGAATCAATGTTTTCTCGGTGTTAGCCTGTTTCGGGACATAATGGGTATAAGTGGTGCCTAAACACTCCAAATTAAACTCGAACTCTTATAATTAATCAAATGCATTGGATTGTTACATATTTTGACCCTAGAAAGAGTAACATATCTGTTTACTGCTTCGAATCAATGTTTTCTCTCGATTTTAGCCTGTTTTCTCGGTTTAAGCCTGTTTTGGGATAAAACGGGTTCAAGTGTTGTCTAAACACTCCAAATTCATCCTGAACTCTTACAATTAGTAAAATTCATTAGATTGTCACACATTCTAACCCTAGAAATAGTAACAAAGTATTAGAATGTACCAAGGAGGAGAGAGGAGAGGCCGGTAAGGCCGAGCCTTGGAAGAAGAGAAGAAAGGCCGGAAAGGCCATGTAAAGGCCGGTAAGGCCATGTCCGTGTCCGTGAGCGACCATGTACCGTGTCCGGTACCATGTACCGTGTCCGTGAACGGACCCATGTCCGGTGAGCGGCCAGTTAGGCCGTGAACACATTGAAGAGAAGGCCCGTCCGTACAGGCCCGTCCGTACAGGCCCGTCCGTACAGGCCCGTCCGTACGATGAAGAGAAGGCCCGTCCGTACGGTCTCGGCCCTTAGGCCTGCGCTCGGTCCAGTAGATAGAGAGGCCGAGTTTGAGAGGAGGAAAGCGAGGCCCTACAAGAGAGAGAGGCTTATGGGAAGATCACATGTGCCCTTGGTTGGTGAAGGAAGGAAAGGTCACTCTCACCAACACCAAATTATTGATCAAAAGAATAAGCCTAAGGCAGCCATGGCCGTCCGTACGAGTGTTGAATATGGGCTGTCCGTACAAGTGTGGTGAAATGGCCGAGTCTTCTAGTGATAAGGAATGGAGAGGAGGCCTGAAGCCCACTAGAAGGATCGAGAAGCACATTATAACCGTTAGAGAGAAGGGAAGGAAATAGTCACATGTTTGGTAAGGATGGGCTGTCGCTTTCACCTTGGGATGTAGTGTGTCTCTCTCCTAATGTCCCTATCCCACTTGTGTGTCTCGGTCAAGGGAGTAGCCCTAGTTTGTGTTTCCTTAAATAGGCTCATAGCCACCTTGTATTATTGATGATTATGGAACAATAACCTAATCTTTTCTTCTTCCTCATTCTCTTTGTCTACCGATATCTCTCATCAATCTCTTGATTCTCTTCTTTATTCTACAAAGTCTTACATGGTATCAGAGCAAGTTCTTCGATTCTCTACAGTCTAATCTCATTCTCCTACTCATTTCTACACTCTAGTCTCCTTATCTTCGTTTCTTCTTACTCGCATCTCTTTTATTCTCCGGGTAAAAGCTTTACCCATCGGTCCATAGAAATCCGACCATGGAAAACGCCAAGCCCATTGTTTCACCGATTGTCCTAAAGGGGACAAACTACTTGCTGTGGACAAGAACCACAAGAACCGCCCTTGGAGGTCGTGGCCTTTGGAGTCATGTCGAGTCCGACTATGTCCCAAAGAAAAACCCCAAAGGAGAGGACGCTTCCGAGGCGGAAGCGGAGGAAGAGAGCGAGAGGAAGGCCAAATGGTTCCAAGAAGACCAAGTTGTCCTATCTGTTCTCCAAAACTCTCTGGACACGCCTATCCTTGAGGCCTACTCATACTGCGAGACGGCCAAGGAACTGTGGGAAACACTTAAAGGCGTGTATGGTAATGTCTCTAACATGACTAGAGTCTTTGAGGTCAAGAAGGCCATAAACGACCTTAACCAAGATGATGTGGAGTTCACTAAGCATCTTGGTAAGTTCCGTGCACTATGGTCCGAGCTTGACATGTTGCGGCCAAGTACACTTGAGGCGAGTGTGCTAAACGAAAGGAAGGAGCAAGACAAGATCTTTGGACTCCTCCTTACCTTGAACCCATCCTTCAATGACCTCTTGAAGCACATCCTAAGGGCAGAGAAGCTTCCCTCCTTTGAAGATATTTGCTCCCAAATTCAGAAAGAACAAGGATCTCTTGATTTGTTTAGCGGTAAGGGGGAGCTTGCTACGGCCAACAAAGGAGTGTACAAGCAAGAGGAGAGGAAGGTGTGGGTATGCGACCACTGCAAGAAGCGGGGCCACCTGAAAGACAAATGCTGGGTTCTCCATCCTCATCTCAAGCCGGCCAAGTTCAAAGCCAACTTCTCAAAGGAAGCGGTTAGCGACAAGGGAGCCGGATCATCAAAGCAGGGAGATGAGGTGGCCATGACCGCAGCCTATGGAGATGTGGTGAGGAAGTCAGACCTTGAGGCTCTCATCCGCTCCATTGCCTCACTCAAGGAGTCTGGTATCTCTTTCTTTACCTCTAAGCCTAGTAAATCGCTTGTTATTGACTCGGGGGCTTCACATCATATGATTAGCAACCCTAGGTTAATTGACAACATAAAACCGGCTTTAGGGAATGTTGTTATTGCTAATGGAGATCAAATACCAGTAAAAGGGATAGGGGATTTGAAATTTTTTGATAAAACCTCAAAAGCTTTCTTTATGCCTACATTTACCTCCAATCTTCTATCGGTTAAGAGGGCCACAAATGATTTGAATTGTTATGCAATTTTTGGTCCTAACAGTGTTCATTTTCAGGATATTGAGACTGGAAAGGTTCTTGGAGAAGGGCAAGGGAGTGGAGATCTCTATGTCCTAGAGAAAACCGATCCAAATTTATCTTCTATTAAGTCTTGTTTTGTTGTTGATTCGAATATGGTGTGGCATGCTAGGCTAGGCCACCCTCATTCGCGTGCTTTAGGACTAATGTTTCCCAATATTTCTTTTGATAATTCTACTTGTGAACCTTGTATTCTTGGAAAACATTGCAAGTCTATCTTTCCTAAGTCAACTACTATTTATGAAAATTGTTTTGATTTAGTTCACTCAGATGTTTGGACTTCACCATGCCTATCTAGAGATAATAACAAGTATTTTGTGACTTTTATTGATGAAAAATCAAAATATACTTGGATTACCTTATTGCCTTCTAAAGATAGAGTGTTTGATGCCTTTGTCAACTTTCAAAACTATGTGACTAATCACTTTAATGCAAAACTTAAGGTACTTAGGTCTGATAATGGTGGAGAATACACAAGTTGCAAGTTTAAAGAACATCTCTCCAAGCATGGCATTCTCCATCAAACTAGTTGTCCCTACACGCCACAACAAAATGGTGTGGCCGAGAGAAAGAACCGGCATCTCATGGAAGTGGCGCGGGCAATCATGTTCCACTCTAGTGTTCCCAAACGATATTGGGGTGATGCTGTGATGACTGCATGCTATCTCATCAACCGGACACCAACCCGAGTTCTTCATGACTTATCTCCATTTGAAGTACTAAACAAATTTAAACCATCCCTTGATCACTTACGCGTTTTTGGTTGTATTTGTTTTGTGTTAGTACCAGGAGAACAAAGGAGTAAGCTGGATGCCAAGAGTACAAAGTGCATGTTCATTGGCTACTCTACCACACAAAAGGGGTACAAATGTTATGATCCGGCCACAAGTCGTCTATATGTCTCCCGAGATGTCCGGTTCCTAGAGAATGTGGGCTACTATGACAAGAAGGACTGGAACAACCTTAAAGACCTCTCTCACTCACCTAATGACCGAGCTTCAAGTCTAAGGTTCCTTCTTGATCACCTTGGCAACCCGTCTCCACCAACGGGTGTCGTGCAGCCTATGCTACGCCAAACTCCTACCGACGGTGGGTCTGACCAAGGAGATACGAATAACAATGTTTCAGCCCAAGATAGTGTGTCCCTTGAGTCTGGTCTACCCATAGCCGGTGTTCCTGTTCCTGGCCCTACACCGGACACACATGCTCCGGCAGCGGCTCCTACCGAGGAAAACACGGAGACGGTTCTTACGGACGGTACGTCAACGGAGTTGCCTAGGACGGATCCACCTCCTGCACCAGTCCTGCGTCGGAGCACCAGAACTCGATCTGACCCCTCCACTTGGAAGAACAAGCGTGTATATTACAACAGTCAAGCCGTCGCTCATCCCATCCAGTCCGTTTGTTCCCTTGAGCTGTTACCTTCTGATCACCAAGCTTTCTTTGGCCAAGTTGACGCCAATTGGATCCCGCAGACATATGATGAAGCCAAGGAGCATCAGGTTTGGTTAGATGCGGTCAAGGATGAAACCGGCGCCATGATCCGGAATCATACGTGGGACGAATCGGATCTTCCTCAAGGCAAGCGGGCAGTTAGCTCCAAATGGGTGTTCACCATAAAGTATTTGAGCAATGGTGACATTGAACGGCATAAAGCCCGGTTAGTGGCCCGTGGCTTCACCCAAACCTATGGTGCGGACTACACGGACACCTTTGCACCCGTGGCCAAGCTCCATACGGTTCGGGTTGTGCTGTCTCTTGCTGTCAACCTATCATGGGACTTATGGCAGATGGATGTGAAGAACGCCTTTCTTCAAGGTGAACTTGATGAAGAAGTGTACATGACGCCTCCTCCCGGCCTTGAAGACATGGTTACACCCGGAAAAGTCTTGAGACTACGTAAGGCCATCTATGGCCTTAAGCAGTCCCCACGAGCTTGGTACCACAAACTAAGCTCTACTCTCAAGACTTATGGTTTTAAGCGATCGGAGGCTGATCATACTCTCTTCACACGTCGCACCTCTATTGGTTGGGTGGTGGTGCTCATATACGTCGACGATATCATCGTGACTGGTGATGATAAGGCGGCCATTCAGGACACCAAGGACTCCCTCAAGTCGGCATTTGACATCAAGGACCTTGGGGAACTCAAATACTTTCTTGGTATTGAAATTTGTCGCTCACCGGAAGGACTCTTCCTCTCACAACGCAAGTACACTCTTGACTTGTTAGAGGAGACTGGCAAGCTTGGTGTGTCTCCGGTCGCTACGCCACTTGATGAAGACTACCAGCTCAAGCGAAAGGGGGAGAGCTTACGGGAAAAAGAAGGCCGACCTAAGGAACCAATGGACGAGCCATTCTTAGACGTCACACGCTACCGCCGGCTTGTAGGTAAGCTAATATACCTTACTATCACACGACCTGACATATGTTATGCTGTGAATCAGGTTAGCCAACATATGAAGGCACCAAGCAAGTACCAATGGAGTCAAGTCGAGAGGATCCTAAGCTATCTCAAGGGCAGTCCGGGTCAAGGTATTTGGATGGGCAAGAATGACAACACCGAGATTGTTGGCTACTGTGATGCGGATTACAATGGCGACACGCTGGATAGAAGATCCACTACTGGGTACTGCACGTTCGTTGGAGGCAACATGGTTACATGGAGGTCTAAGAAACAAAAGGTGGTTTCGTGCTCTAGCGCCGAGGCCGAGTATAGAGCTATGAGGAAGCTCACTAACGAGATGACATGGCTGAAGGGTCTACTCAAGGACTTAGGCATCGAAACAAAGCAGCCCATGACCATGCACTGCGACAATGAAGCGGCCATCCACATTGCCACAAACTCGGTCTTTCATGAGAGGACCAAGCACATAGAAAGCGATTGCCACAAGGTGAGAGAGAAGATTGAAGAAGGAGTGGTGTTACCATGCCACACAAGGAGTCAAGATCAGCTAGCTGACATCTTCACCAAGTCTGCAAGCTCCAAGGTTTGTGATCACATCTATAGCAAACTTGGACTTGTAGACATTACACGGCCATGATCAAGCTTCTCTAATCCGTGGACAGCACACTCTTTTTCCCTTGACTTGGTTTTGTCCCATGAGGTTTTCTAAGTCAAGGTTTTTAATGAGGTGCTGCTTCACGGGTTCCAAGCTTAGCCATTTCATTAGGCTAAGCTTGAGGGGGAGTATTGATCAAAAGAATAAGCCTAAGGCAGCCATGGCCGTCCGTACGAGTGTTGAATATGGGCTGTCCGTACAAGTGTGGTGAAATGGCCGAGTCTTCTAGTGATAAGGAATGGAGAGGAGGCCTGAAGCCCACTAGAAGGATCGAGAAGCACATTATAACCGTTAGAGAGAAGGGAAGGAAATAGTCACATGTTTGGTAAGGATGGGCTGTCGCTTTCACCTTGGGATGTAGTGTGTCTCTCTCCTAATGTCCCTATCCCACTTGTGTGTCTCGGTCAAGGGAGTAGCCCTAGTTTGTGTTTCCTTAAATAGGCTCATAGCCACCTTGTATTATTGATGATTATGGAACAATAACCTAATCTTTTCTTCTTCCTCATTCTCTTTGTCTACCGATATCTCTCATCAATCTCTTGATTCTCTTCTTTATTCTACAAAGTCTTACACAAATCGAGAATGTCACTTTCATCACTCTCTTCTTCTCTCTAACGGTCATATGACCTTGTATTCTCCTATATTAAGCTTTGTATTTCACCTCATATGTAACACAATACAACAATCTAATAGAAGAGAAACCGATTTCCTCTCTATACTTGTGTTCTTGTTTCATATTAACAATGTAGAGAGTTTAGGATTAGCGGTTAGGGGCTGCCCTTAAGGCAGCCTATTCTCTTCTCAAATCCACCTAAACTCTTCTTATTTACTGCTTTACTTAGCCTAGATTACTGATTCTTAATCCTCCTTCTCCTAAGTACACAAACTCTAAGTGTTGTGATACTAGAAGAGGATAAGTCTCAAACTAGTGCTTCTCCTAGTTAGGATCCGCTTACTCTCTAGTATTTGGGTTCTATCTAGCTTGTTTATGGGGAGTTCATCACAAGTTGATGTTCTCTCCTCCCCCTTGAGAATGAGTTAGTTTGTTGTGGGTAAAGGGGGATTCATTCACCAAGTGTTTGTCTACCCTCTCTTGTGAGCTTTGTCTCATAAATCCCAACATGGTATCAGAGCAGGATCTGTTCTTGGTGATTCAAACTCGTTCTCAAGTTAAATCTCTTAGGAGATAGCTTAGTTAAAGTTTTAAACTTAGCTTAGGTGTTAATTCGCTTAGCTTAGTTCTTTAAAGCTTTAACTTTGCTTTTGTTGTTAAAAACGATTCTCTTACAGCTCAATGTTGAGTAAGCTTGGTCTCTTATCTTGTTAGAATTTGTAGACCAAGTGAGTGAAGAGAAATCGAGTTTAAAAGCCTCATCCTTATGCTTTACCGATTTGGTAATAGTTTTGTCTAAATGGGGAAGTGATGAACCGATGAACAAATTATGTTGTTCAGGGTGAGGATTCACGGTTCTTGTGTGCTTGAATGAGCCACGAAATTCTTAGGATTTAGTTCTCTTAGGATTTAGTTAATTTTCCTCTAAAGGTTTAATTTTGCTTTTGTTAAATTTCCTTTAAAGGCTTAATTACTAAATCGCTTCTTCTTCTTCTCAAGGTTGAGAAAGCTTTGTTTCTGGCCATATGGTGTGTCCAGATTCGAGTTTGGGGAAGAGAGAGTTCTTGTTTTTAGCATGTATGGCCCGCTTGGTCAAATAGATTCAAGTTGGTCCAAGATGCATTCTTTTAACCAATGGACAAAAGGTTGTTCCAAAGGTGTTTCTTCTTTTATTTGAATTTTGAACATGGAAAGCATCTTCTATATGCTCTTTCGTGATCCTTGAAGGCATTAGACTCTTGGAGAACACCTGTTTAAGTGATTCTACCATGAGAAGTGTCCTAAACCTTTGGAGAAACTAATTTTCCATAAGGTCCATGTGTTTCAGCCATTAAAGCACCAAAAGAGATTGTCTTCTTGGTTGTTCTTGGCTGTCAAAGCTTCTGCAAACTCAAGAAAACAGAGTATAACTCTGTCCATAAGAACTCTTGAGCAAATTCTCTATTCTACTCTCCACTCACCTTATACTTCCGCCCATATACTCTACTATACTCTATACTCTTGGTTACTAATTCTCTGGTTACTTATTCTCTAAATTCTATTTTATTTTCAGTAATATTCTATATTCTCTATTCTCTAATCTCTAACAATCTCTTGTTTAGAATCTGTTCCATTGAATTTGGTTTCAGCTTCAGCCTTGAAGATTGTGTGGAGCTCGCCTACTATCTCAAGAAGAAGAAGTGGCGAGGTTGAAGGCTATAAGATAGCCATGAGGAGAGCGCAGCACAATGCCTGGAGTTAGAACCAAGGGCCACCAAGCCTTTGTTAAGCTGGTGGAAGGTGATGAATCAGTCCAAGAGCATGTGTGTTAGTGCCAAGTTGTTGATCGGATGTGCACAATGGTCTTTAGGAAAGGTGATGCACAAGGTTTCAACTGTTGATTGGATGTGCACAAGAACGGTGATGCACAAGGCTTCAACTGAGGTGATGAGGTTTCAGCCCATCATCAAGTAAAGGTTACGGGGGAGATCAAGTGACTTCAGACCGTACCTCACAGATTCTGCTCGGCCACAAGCAAAAGTCTTTACTTAAAGCTCAGCCGAAGCGTCTCAAAGATCGACTCGGACGAAACCCTTCCACTGCGATTCGGCTTCCGCGTTCTTCATTAAAGTTCGAGACCACAGAGTCATCTTGCCAGTGGAAGTGGAATCATACCAATCCGAGCAGCCGTTCGAAAGTTATGTCCGATTCAGTGGGCATGTGTCAGTCTGACAAATAAAACTGACCGGGTTTAAAACCATGGTTAGAGGAGCGGTCTCAAGGAGGAATTCCAAACCGCAACAGTGATCAACTCTCTCCCTCCTATCCATCAAAACACCATAAAGGCTGTGCTCTAAACTCTTCTCTATTTTAATTCATAAATTCATTACCTTAGCTTCATTACTAGTCTTTACTCTTTAATATGTTCTCTTAAATTGTCACACTTTTAGAAATTTTCTTTGATATTCCTCATAGCAAACACTTATTCTTTTCTTCTTTATCACTTGTTTAAGGGGTAAAGGAGACTATGAGAGCCTCAAAGAAACTCTAAAGGCGCAAGGATGGAGATCATAAGGAATGTGCTAAAGGCAAGGTGGGCTAAGGAGTAGGAGCGGTTCAAATCATGAAGAGAAGGGAGCTAGTTCTTTGCAAACCAAGGTCAAGGGACATCATGGATAGTGGAGTCTATACTCTTTTTCCCTTAACAAAGTTTTATCCCAAGAGGTTTTCTTTGTTGAGGTTTTTAATGAGGTAGATGACACTAGTCCACCCTTGATCTTTGGTCCCCATGGTGCCCTGCAGATCAAGCGTGCGGGGGAGTATTAGAATGTACCAAGGAGGAGAGAGGAGAGGCCGGTAAGGCCGAGCCTTGGAAGAAGAGAAGAAAGGCCGGAAAGGCCATGTAAAGGCCGGTAAGGCCATGTCCGTGTCCGTGAGCGACCATGTACCGTGTCCGGTACCATGTACCGTGTCCGTGAACGGACCCATGTCCGGTGAGCGGCCAGTTAGGCCGTGAACACATTGAAGAGAAGGCCCGTCCGTACAGGCCCGTCCGTACAGGCCCGTCCGTACAGGCCCGTCCGTACAGGCCCGTCCGTACGATGAAGAGAAGGCCCGTCCGTACGGTCTCGGCCCTTAGGCCTGCGCTCGGTCCAGTAGATAGAGAGGCCGAGTTTGAGAGGAGGAAAGCGAGGCCCTACAAGAGAGAGAGGCTTATGGGAAGATCACATGTGCCCTTGGTTGGTGAAGGAAGGAAAGGTCACTCTCACCAACACCAAATCGAGAATGTCACTTTCATCACTCTCTTCTTCTCTCTAACGGTCATATGACCTTGTATTCTCCTATATTAAGCTTTGTATTTCACCTCATATGTAACACAATACAACAATCTAATAGAAGAGAAACCGATTTCCTCTCTATACTTGTGTTCTTGTTTCATATTAACAATGTAGAGAGTTTAGGATTAGCGGTTAGGGGCTGCCCTTAAGGCAGCCTATTCTCTTCTCAAATCCACCTAAACTCTTCTTATTTACTGCTTTACTTAGCCTAGATTACTGATTCTTAATCCTCCTTCTCCTAAGTACACAAACTCTAAGTGTTGTGATACTAGAAGAGGATAAGTCTCAAACTAGTGCTTCTCCTAGTTAGGATCCGCTTACTCTCTAGTATTTGGGTTCTATCTAGCTTGTTTATGGGGAGTTCATCACAAGTTGATGTTCTCTCCTCCCCCTTGAGAATGAGTTAGTTTGTTGTGGGTAAAGGGGGATTCATTCACCAAGTGTTTGTCTACCCTCTCTTGTGAGCTTTGTCTCATAAATCCCAACACAAAGCTGTTTACTGCTTCGAATCAATGTTTTCTTGGTTTTAGCCTGTTTCGGGACAAAATGGGTATAATTGGTGTCTAAACACTCCAAATTCAACCTGAACTCTTATCATAAGTCAAATGCATTGGATTGTTACATATTTTGACCCTAGAAAGAGTAACATATCTGTTTACTGCTTCAAATCAATGTTTTCTCTCGATTTTAGCCTGTTTTCTCGGTTTAAGCCTGTTTTGGGATAAAACGGGTTTAAGTGTTGTCTAAACACTCCAAATTCATCCTGAACTCTTACAATTAGTAAAATTCATTAGATTGTCACACATTCTAACCCTAGAAATAGTAACAAAGCTGTTTACTGCTTCGAATCAATGTTTTCTTGGTTTTAGCCTGTTTCGGGACAAAATGGGTATAATTGGTGTCTAAACATTCCAAATTCAACCTGAACTCTTATCATAAGTCAAATGCATTGGATTGTTACATATTTTGACCCTAGAAAGAGTAACATATCTGTTTACTGCTTCGAATCAATGTTTTCTCTCGACTTTAGCCTGTTTTCTCGGTTTAAGCCTGTTTTGGGATAAAACGGGTTTAAGTGTTGTCTAAACACTCCAATTCATCCTGAACTCTTACAATTAGTAAAATTCATTAGATTGTCACACATTCTAACCCTAGAAATAGTAACAAAGCTGTTTACTGCTTCGAATCAATGTTTTCTTAGTTTTAGCCTGTTTCGGGACAAAATGGGTATAATTGGTATCTAAACACTCCAAATTCAACCTGAACTCTTATTATAAGTCAAATGCATTGGATTGTTACATATTTTGACCCTATAAAGAGTAACATAGCTGTTTACTGCTTCGAATCAATGTTTTCTCTCGGTTTTAGCCTCTTTTCTTGGTTTAAGCATGTTTTGGGATAAAACGGGTTTAAGTGTTGTCTAAACACTCCAAATTTATTCCGGACCCTAACATTTAGTAAAATGCATGTGACTGTCACACATTCTAACCCTAGAAATAGTAACAAAGCTGTCTACTGCTTCGAATCAATGTTTTCTTTGTTTTAGCCTGTTTCGGGACAAAATGGGTATAATTGGTGTCTAAACACTCCAAATTCAACCTGAACTCTTATCATAAGTCAAATGCATTGGATTGTTACATATTTTGACCCTAGAAAGAGTAACATATCTGTTTACTGCTTCGAATCAATGTTTTCTCTCGATTTTAGCCTGTTTTCTCGGTTTAAGCCTGTTTTGGGATAAAACGGGTTTAAGTGTTGTCTAAACACTCCAAATTCATCCTGAACTCTTACAATTAGTAAAATTCATTAGATTGTCACACATTCTAACCCTAGAAATAGTAACAAAGCTGTTTACTGCTTCGAATCAATGTTTTCTTGGTTTTAGCCTGTTTCGGGACAAAATGGGTATAATTGGTGTCTAAACACTCCAAATTCAACCTGAACTCTTATCATAAGTCAAATGCATTGGATTGTTACATATTTTGACCCTAGAAAGAGTAACATATCTGTTCACTGCTTCGAATCAATGTTTTCTCTCGATTTTAGCCTGTTTTCTCGGTTTAAGCCTGTTTTGGGATAAAACGGGTTTAAGTGTTGTCTAAACACTCCAAATTCATCCTGAACTCTTACAATTAGTAAAATTAATTAGATTGTCACACATTCTAACCCTAGAAATAGTAACAAAGCTGTTTACTGCTTCGAATCAATGTTTTCTTGGTTTTAGCCTGTTTCGGGACAAAATGGGTATAATTGGTGTCTAAACATTCCAAATTCAACCTGAACTCTTATCATAAGTCAAATGCATTGGATTGTTACATATTTTGACCCTAGAAAGAGTAACATATCTGTTTACTGCTTCGAATCAATGTTTTCTCTCGACTTTAGCCTGTTTTCTCGGTTTAAGCCTGTTTTGGATAAAACGGGTTTAAGTGTTGTCTAAACACTCCAAATTAATCCTGAACTCTTATAATTAGTAAAATTCATTAGATTGTCACACATTCTAACCCTAGAAATAGTAACAAAGCTGTTTACTGCTTCGAATCAATGTTTTCTTTGTTTTAGCCTGTTTCGGGACAAAATGGGTATAATTGGTGTCTAAACACTCCAAATTCAACCTGAACTCTTATCATAAGTCAAATGCATTGGATTGTTACATATTTTGACCCTAGAAAGAGTAACATATCTGTTTACTGCTTCGAATCAATGTTTTCTCTCGGTTTTAGCCTGTTTTCTTGGTTTAAACCTGTTTTGGGATAAAACGGGTTTAAGTGTTGACTAAACACTCCAAATTCATCTCGAACTTTTACTATTAGTAAAATGCATTTGACTGTCACACATTCTGACCCTAGAAAGACTAACAAAGCTGTTTACTGTTTTGAATCAATGTTTTCTCGGTGTTAGCCTGTTTCGGGACACAATGGGTATAAGTGGTGCCTAAACACTCCAAATTAAACTCGAACTCTTATAATTAATCAAATGCATTGGATTGTTACATATTTTGACCCTAGAAAGAGTAACATATCTGTTTACTGCTTCGAATCAATGTTTTCTCTCGATTTTAGCCTGTTTTCTCGGTTTAAGCCTGTTTTGGGATAAAACGGGTTCAAGTGTTGTCTAAACACTCCAAATTCATCCTGAACTCTTACAATTAGTAAAATTCATTAGATTGTCACACATTCTAACCCTAGAAATAGTAACAAAGCTGTTTACTGCTTCGAATCAATGTTTTCTTGGTTTTAGCCTGTTTCGGGACAAAATGGGTATAATTGGTGTCTAAACACTCCAAATTCAACCTGAACTCTTATCATAAGTCAAATGCATTGGATTGTTACATATTTTGACCCTAGAAAGAGTAACATATCTGTTTACTGCTTCAAATCAATGTTTTCTCTCGATTTTAGCCTGTTTTCTCGGTTTAAGCCTGTTTTGGGATAAAACGGGTTTAAGTGTTGTCTAAACACTCCAAATTCATCCTGAACTCTTACAATTAGTAAAATTCATTAGATTGTCACACATTCTAACCCTAGAAATAGTAACAAAGCTGTTTACTGCTTCGAATCAATGTTTTCTTGGTTTTAGCCTGTTTCGGGACAAAATGGGTATAATTGGTGTCTAAACATTCCAAATTCAACCTGAACTCTTATCATAAGTCAAATGCATTGGATTGTTACATATTTTGACCCTAGAAAGAGTAACATATCTGTTTACTGCTTCGAATCAATGTTTTCTCTCGATTTTAGCCTGTTTTCTCGGTTTAAGCCTGTTTTGGGATAAAACGGGTTCAAGTGTTGTCTAAACACTCCAAATTCATCCTGAACTCTTACAATTAGTAAAATTCATTAGATTGTCACACATTCTAACCCTAGAAATAGTAACAAAGCTGTTTACTGCTTCGAATCAATGTTTTCTTGGTTTTAGCCTGTTTCGGGACAAAATGGGTATAATTGGTGTCTAAACACTCCAAATTCAACCTGAACTCTTATCATAAGTCAAATGCATTGGATTGTTACATATTTTGACCCTAGAAAGAGTAACATATCTGTTTACTGCTTCAAATCAATGTTTTCTCTCGATTTTAGCCTGTTTTCTCGGTTTAAGCCTGTTTTGGGATAAAACGGGTTTAAGTGTTGTCTAAACACTCCAAATTCATCCTGAACTCTTACAATTAGTAAAATTCATTAGATTGTCACACATTCTAACCCTAGAAATAGTAACAAAGCTGTTTACTGCTTCGAATCAATGTTTTCTTGGTTTTAGCCTGTTTCGGGACAAAATGGGTATAATTGGTGTCTAAACATTCCAAATTCAACCTGAACTCTTATCATTATTGATCAAGAATAAGCCTATGGCGTCCGTACAGTCCGTACCGTCCGTACGTGCAAGCAATAAGGCCGAGTGAAGCACTAAGGCCGAGTCATCTATGTGTGAGGATAGTGAGGAGGCCTGCTTACCTTCAGCCCATGAGAAGGATCGAGAATCCCTTGTGTAGCCGTTAGGGAGAAAGCGCAAGTGGACAAGAGTGGAAGACTAGGACAAGTCGCTATCACCGATCACCTACCCCCTCTCTCTCCTAATTGTCGATTTCTTTTGTTTCTATTTTAGGTCATGTGGTCGCCCTAGCTGCCTCCCTATTTAAACCTTTGTCATGTGTTGTATTTGGTATATTCTACCTAATTCTAATCTATTATCACTCTCTTTCATACTATTCGCCACCAACTCTTCTTCTTCATTCTAAACCTCTCAAATCTCTCTAAGTCTTCCGCTTATTTCAACATGGTATCAGAGCTAGGTTGTCGTTCTTGATAACCTATCTCTTCTATTCTTCCATTCTTCATTCTTGTTCACTCGATTCTCAGTCCTATTTCTCTTTATTCTCCGGGTAAAAGCTTTGTCCATCGGTCCATAGCGGTTAAACCATGGAAAACGCCAAACCCATTGTCATGCCGGTTGTTCTCAAAGGAACAAACTACTTGCTGTGGACTAGAACCACAAGAACTGCCCTTGGAGGTCGTGGTCTTTGGAGTCATGTCGAGAGTGACTATGCTCCAAAACAAAACCTCAAAGGAGAAGATGAAGGCGCTTCCGAGGAGGAAGTAGAAGAAGAGAGCGAGAGGAAGGCCAAGTGGTTCCAAGAAGACCAAGTTGTCCTATCTGTTCTCCAAAACTCTCTTGACACACCAATCCTTGAGGCCTACTCATATTGCGAGACGGCCAAGGAGTTGTGGGAGACACTTAAAGGTGTCTATGGCAATATCTCCAACTTGACTCGGGTCTTTGAGGTCAAGAAGGCCATAAATGAGCTTAACCAAGATGATGTGGAGTTCACTAAACATCTTGGCAAGTTTCGAGCTTTATGGTCCGAGCTTGACATGTTGCGGCCGAGTACACTCGATCCGAGTGTGTTGACTGAAAGAAAGGAGCAAGACAAGATCTTTGGTCTCCTTCTTACTTTAAACCCATCCTTCAACGATCTCTTGAAGCACATCCTCAGGGCAGAGAAACTTCCCTCTTTTGAAGACATTTGTTCACAAATCCAAAGAGAGCAAGGTTCTCTTGACTTGTTTAGCGGTAAGGGGGAGCTTGCTACGGCTAATAAAGGAGTGTACAAGCAAGAGGAGAGGAAGGTGTGGATATGCGACCACTGCAAGAGGCGGGGTCACCTGAAAGACAAGTGCTGGGTCCTCCACCCTCATCTCAAACCGGCCAAGTTCAAAGCAAACCTCTCAAAGGAAGCGGTTAGCGACAAGGGAGCCGGGCCGTCAAAGCAAGGAGATGAGGCAGCCATGACCGCAGCCTATGGAGAAGTGGTTAGGAAATCAGACCTTGAGGCGCTCATCCGTTCCATTGCCTCACTCAAGGAGTCTGGTATCTCTTTCTTTACCTCTAAGCCTAGTAAATCTCTTGTCATAGACTCGGGTGCTTCTCACCACATGATTAGTAATCCTAGTCTAATTGACAATATAAAACCGGCTTTAGGAAATGTTATAATTGCAAATGGAGAACAAATACCAGTGAAAGGAATAGGGGACTTGAAACTATTTGATAAAACCACAAAAGCTTTCTTTATGCCTACCTTCACATCTAATCTTCTATCGGTTAAGAGAACCACTAATGATTTGAATTGTTATGCAATCTTTGGTCCTAATAGTGTTCATTTTCAGGATATTGAGACTGGAAAAGTTCTTGGAGAGGGACAAGGGAGTGGAGATCTCTATGTCCTAGAGAAAACCTCGCCAAGTTTATCTACTAAATCTTGTTTTGTTGTTAATTTGGATAGTGTGTGGCATGCTAGATTAGGCCATCCTCATTCTCGTGCCCTTGCTTTAATGTTACCAAGTGTTTCTTTTGATAGTTCAATGTGTGAGTCTTGTATTCTTGGTAAACATTGCAAATCTATTTTTCCCAAGTCTAAAACTATTTATGAGCATTGTTTTGATTTAGTGCACTCGGATGTGTGGACTTCACCATGCCTTTCTAGAGATAATAACAAATATTTTGTGACTTTTATTGATGAAAAATCTAAGTACACATGGATTACTTTGTTGCCTTCAAAGGATAGAGTGTTTGATGCTTTCATAAACTTTCAAAATTATGTTACTAATCATTTCAATGCTAAAATTAAGGTACTTAGATCAGACAATGGTGGAGAGTATACAAGTCACAAATTCAGAGAACACCTAGCAAAACACGGCATACTACACCAAACGAGTTGTCCCTATACGCCCCAACAAAATGGTGTGGCCGAGAGGAAGAACCGACATCTAATGGAGGTGGCACGGTCGATGATGTTCCATTCACACGTTACAAGGCGATATTGGGGTGATGCTGTGATGACAGCATGCTACTTGATCAATCGGACACCAACCAAAGTCCTTAATGACCTATCGCCATTTGAGGTATTGAATGGATTTAAACCATCTCTAGAGCACTTACGGGTCTTTGGGTGTGTTTCTTTTGTACTTGTGCCAGGAGAACAGCGGAGTAAGCTCGATCCCAAAAGCATAAGGTGTATGTTCATCGGCTACTCCACTACTCAAAAGGGATACAAGTGTTTTGACCCAAAGACAAGCCGGCTGTATGTATCAAGAGATGTTCGGTTCTTGGAAAATGTGGGTTATTTTGATAACAAAGACTGGAACAGCTTGAAGGATCTTTCATCATCACCAAATGATAGAGCCTCCAGCCTTAAGTTTCTCCTTGACCATCTCGGAAATCCGCCTACGGCCACAGCCCTTCCTCAGCCAGAACCCAACCCGAGCTCCATTGACCATACGCTCGAGCCGGAAGGTGCTATGCCCGAGATGATATCCCCGGACCATGAGATGCCCGAGCCAAACCAGAGCATGACCGAGGCACATGAGCTGCCCGAGCCAAACTCAAGCCTGACCGAGACACGACCTGATGCTGAACCGGTCATCGAAGATGTCACTCAGTCCAGCCAATCAGTGCCGCCAGCTCAACCAGCTCCACGACGAAGCACGCGTGTCCGGTCTCACCCCTCTACATGGAAAGATAAGAGGGTCTACTACAACAGTCAAGCCGTCGCACATCCTATCCAAGCCGTATGTTCGCTCGAGCTGCTTCCGACCGAGCACCAAGCCTTCTTCGGCCAAGTTGATGAACACTGGGTTCCCCAAACGTACGAGGAGGCCAAAGAACATAAGGTATGGGTAGATGCTGTGGAGGATGAAGCTGGTGCAATGATCAGAAATCACACATGGGATGAGGCTGACCTCCCCAAAGGGAAGAAGGCCGTAAGTTCAAAGTGGGTATTCACCATCAAGTTCTTGAGCACGGGAGAGATTGAAAGGCATAAGGCACGGCTGGTGGCCCGAGGGTTCACTCAAACCTATGGAGATGACTACACGGCAACGTTTGCTCCCGTGGCCAAATTGCATACCGTGCGAGTAGTGCTATCGGTGGCCGTGAACCTTTCTTGGGACTTATGGCAAATGGATGTGAAGAACGCGTTCCTCCAAGGCGAGCTAGATGAAGAAGTGTACATGACTCCTCCGCCTGGCCTTGAGGACATTGTTGCTCCCGGGAAGGTCTTACGGTTACGCAAGGCCATCTATGGCCTCAAACAGTCACCACGCGCCTGGTACCATAAGCTCAGCTCCACTCTTAAGGCGAATGGCTTTAGACGATCGGAGGCTGACCACACT
Source organism: Camelina sativa (assembly GCF_030686135.1). NCBI lineage: Eukaryota > Viridiplantae > Streptophyta > Magnoliopsida > Brassicales > Brassicaceae > Camelina > Camelina sativa. Next base: position 9,831,442 of record NC_141885.1, read on the forward strand.
CTTTTCACTCTCAAGACATCACTTGGCCTGGTTGTGGTGCTGGTTTATGTCGATGACATCATCGTGACTGGCGATGACAAGGCCGGTATTGTTGCCATTAAAGACTCTCTCAAGTCTGCCTTTGACATTAAGGACCTCGGAGAGCTCAAATACTTCCTCGGCATCGAAATCTGCCGTTCCCCGGAGGGTATCTTCCTCTCACAACGCAAGTATGCTCTTGACTTGCTTGCTGAGACAGGCAAACTTGGTACGGTTCCAGCTACTACACCACTGGATGAAGATTACCAGCTCAAGCGAAAGGGGGAGAGCATTCGGGCGAAGGAAGGCAAACCACGCGAACCATTGGACGAGCCGTTCCCGGACGTCACACGCTACCGACGGCTTGTAGGTAAGTTGATCTATTTAACTATCACACGACCTGATATCTCTTATGCTGTGAATCAGGTGAGTCAGCACATGCAAGCTCCAAGCAAGTATCAATGGAGTCAAGTGGAGAGGATTTTGAGCTATCTCAAGGGCAGCCCTGGTCAAGGCATTTGGATGGGTAAAAACGGCAACACTGAGATCGTGGGTTATTGTGATGCGGACTATAATGGAGACACATTGGATAGGCGGTCAACTACTGGATATTGCACCTTTGTTGGAGGAAACCTAGTTACATGGAGGTCTAAGAAGCAAAAGGTGGTGTCATGTTCAAGTGCCGAGGCTGAGTACCGAGCTATGAGGAAGCTAACTAATGAGATGACATGGTTGAAAGGTCTACTTAAGGATCTCGGCATTGAAACAAGACAGCCGATGACAATGCATTGTGACAATGAGGCAGCGATCCACATAGCCACTAACTCAGTCTTCCATGAACGGACCAAGCACATTGAGAGCGACTGCCACAAGGTTAGGGAGAGGATCGAAGAGGGAGCGGTTCTACCATGCCACACAAGGAGTCAAGACCAGCTAGCCGACATCTTCACCAAATCTGCAAGTCCCAAGGTTTGTGATTATATTCATAGCAAACTTGGACTTGTAGACATCACACGGCCGTGATCAACTTTCCTAATCCGTGGACAGCACACTCTTTTTCCCTTGGCTTAGTTTTGTCCCATGAGGTTTTCTAAGTCAAGGTTTTTAATGAGGTGCTGCTTCACGGGTTCCAAGCTTAGCCATTTCATCAGGCTAAGCTTGAGGGGGAGTATTGATCAAGAATAAGCCTATGGCGTCCGTACAGTCCGTACCGTCCGTACGTGCAAGCAATAAGGCCGAGTGAAGCACTAAGGCCGAGTCATCTATGTGTGAGGATAGTGAGGAGGCCTGCTTACCTTCAGCCCATGAGAAGGATCGAGAATCCCTTGTGTAGCCGTTAGGGAGAAAGCGCAAGTGGACAAGAGTGGAAGACTAGGACAAGTCGCTATCACCGATCACCTACCCCCTCTCTCTCCTAATTGTCGATTTCTTTTGTTTCTATTTTAGGTCATGTGGTCGCCCTAGCTGCCTCCCTATTTAAACCTTTGTCATGTGTTGTATTTGGTATATTCTACCTAATTCTAATCTATTATCACTCTCTTTCATACTATTCGCCACCAACTCTTCTTCTTCATTCTAAACCTCTCAAATCTCTCTAAGTCTTCCGCTTATTTCAACAATCATAAGTCAAATGCATTGGATTGTTACATATTTTGACCCTAGAAAGAGTAACATATCTGTTTACTGCTTCGAATCAATGTTTTCTCTCGACTTTAGCCTGTTTTCTCGGTTTAAGCCTGTTTTGGGATAAAACGGGTTTAAGTGTTGTCTAAACACTCCAATTCATCCTGAACTCTTACAATTAGTAAAATTCATTAGATTGTCACACATTCTAACCCTAGAAATAGTAACAAAGCTGTTTACTGCTTCGAATCAATGTTTTCTTTGTTTTAGCCTGTTTCGGGACAAAATGGGTATAATTGGTGTCTAAACACTCCAAATTCAACCTGAACTCTTATTATAAGTCAAATGCATTGGATTGTTACATATTTTGACCCTATAAAGAGTAACATAGCTGTTTACTGCTTCGAATCAATGTTTTCTCTCGGTTTTAGCCTCTTTTCTTGGTTTAAGCATGTTTTGGGATAAAACGGGTTTAAGTGTTGTCTAAACACTCCAAATTTATTCCGGACCCTAACATTTAGTAAAATGCATGTGACTGTCACACATTCTAACCCTAGAAATAGTAACAAAGCTGTCTACTGCTTCGAATCAATGTTTTCTTTGTTTTAGCCTGTTTCGGGACAAAATGGGTATAATTGGTGTCTAAACACTCCAAATTCAACCTGAACTCTTATCATAAGTCAAATGCATTGGATTGTTACATATTTTGACCCTAGAAAGAGTAACATATCTGTTTACTGCTTCGAATCAATGTTTTCTCTCGATTTTAGCCTGTTTTCTCGGTTTAAGCCTGTTTTGGGATAAAACGGGTTTAAGTGTTGTCTAAACACTCCAAATTCATCCTCAACTCTTACAATTAGTAAAATTCATTAGATTGTCACACATTCTAACCCTAGAAATAGTAACAAAGCTGTTTACTGCTTCGAATCAATGTTTTCTTGGTTTTAGCCTGTTTCGGGACAAAATGGGTATAATTGGTGTCTAAACACTCCAAATTCAACCTGAACTCTTATCATAAGTCAAATGCATTGGATTGTTACATATTTTGACCCTAGAAAGAGTAACATATCTGTTCACTGCTTCGAATCAATGTTTTCTCTCGATTTTAGCCTGTTTTCTCGGTTTAAGCCTGTTTTGGGATAAAACGGGTTTAAGTGTTGTCTAAACACTCCAAATTCATCCTGAACTCTTACAATTAGTAAAATTAATTAGATTGTCACACATTCTAACCCTAGAAATAGTAACAAAGCTGTTTACTACTTCGAATCAATGTTTTCTTGGTTTTAGCCTGTTTCGGGACAAAATGGGTATAATTGGTGTCTAAACATTCCAAATTCAACCTGAACTCTTATCATAAGTCAAATGCATTGGATTGTTACATATTTTGACCCTAGAAAGAGTAACATATCTGTTTACTGCTTCGAATCAATGTTTTCTCTCGACTTTAGCCTGTTTTCTCGGTTTAAGCCTGTTTTGGGATAAAACGGGTTTAAGTGTTGTCTAAACACTCCAATTCATCCTGAACTCTTACAATTAGTAAAATTCATTAGATTGTCACACATTCTAACCCTAGAAATAGTAACAAAGCTGTTTACTGCTTCGAATCAATGTTTTCTTTGTTTTAGCCTGTTTCGGGACAAAATGGGTATAATTGGTGTCTAAACACTCCAAATTCAACCTGAACTCTTATTATAAGTCAAATGCATTGGATTGTTACATATTTTGACCCTATAAAGAGTAACATAGCTGTTTACTGCTTCGAATCAATGTTTTCTCTCGGTTTTAGCCTCTTTTCTTGGTTTAAGCATGTTTTGGGATAAAACGGGTTTAAGTGTTGTCTAAACACTCCAAATTTATTCCGGACCCTAACATTTAGTAAAATGCATGTGACTGTCACACATTCTAACCCTAGAAATAGTAACAAAGCTGTCTACTGCTTCGAATCAATGTTTTCTTTGTTTTAGCCTGTTTCGGGACAAAATGGGTATAATTGGTGTCTAAACACTCCAAATTCAACCTGAACTCTTATCATAAGTCAAATGCATTGGATTGTTACATATTTTGACCCTAGAAAGAGTAACATATCTGTTTACTGCTTCGAATCAATGTTTTCTCTCGATTTTAGCCTGTTTTCTCGGTTTAAGCCTGTTTTGGGATAAAACGGGTTTAAGTGTTGTCTAAACACTCCAAATTCATCCTCAACTCTTACAATTAGTAAAATTCATTAGATTGTCACACATTCTAACCCTAGAAATAGTAACAAAGCTGTTTACTGCTTCGAATCAATGTTTTCTTGGTTTTAGCCTGTTTCGGGACAAAATGGGTATAATTGGTGTCTAAGCACTCCAAATTCAACCTGAACTCTTATCATAAGTCAAATGCATTGGATTGTTACATATTTTGACCCTAGAAAGAGTAACATATCTGTTCACTGCTTCGAATCAATGTTTTCTCTCGATTTTAGCCTGTTTTCTCGGTTTAAGCCTGTTTTGGGATAAAACGGGTTTAAGTGTTGTCTAAACACTCCAAATTCATCCTGAACTCTTACAATTAGTAAAATTAATTAGATTGTCACACATTCTAACCCTAGAAATAGTAACAAAGCTGTTTACTGCTTCGAATCAATGTTTTCTTGGTTTTAGCCTGTTTCGGGACAAAATGGGTATAATTGGTGTCTAAACATTCCAAATTCAACCTGAACTCTTATCATAAGTCAAATGCATTGGATTGTTACATATTTTGACCCTAGAAAGAGTAACATATCTGTTTACTGCTTCGAATCAATGTTTTCTCTCGACTTTAGCCTGTTTTCTCGGTTTAAGCCTGTTTTGGGATAAAACGGGTTTAAGTGTTGTCTAAACACTCCGAATTAATCCTGAACTCTTATAATTAGTAAGATTCATTAGATTGTCACACATTCTAACCCTAGAAATAGTAACAAAGCTGTTTACTGCTTCGAATCAATGTTTTCTTTGTTTTAGCCTGTTTCGGGACAAAATGGGTATAATTGGTGTCTAAACACTCCAAATTCAACCTGAACTCTTATCATAAGTCAAATGCATTGGATTGTTACATATTTTGACCCTAGAAAGAGTAACATATTATGAACCGGCACACACACTTGTCCGTACGACCGTACGGACGTCCGTACGACCAACCAACGGGCCATCCTCAAATAGAAGTCTTCATGAGCCCAATCCACCAAAGAGATCCTCCAACGGTCGCCATTCATCTCGATCCTTCCTTTGTAGCCGTTGGAGCAAGTTGCAAGAGAGAAGAGGAGATCACATGTTAGAATAAGGAGATGTCGCTTTCTCCTCATATTAGTGTGCATAGGATCCTAAGAGAATATCCTATTTGTATATGTCTTTAAATAGTTTGTAAGCATCATACTAATAGAAGCAAGAAAAGAGTTTATTCTCTTTCTCCAACACTCTCTCTCAATCGTTCACTCTCCTCACTCTTTACACGATTTCACTCTCTTTCATACTCTCTTCCATAATCTCTTGATTACTCTACTCTCAAACTTACATGGTATCAGAGCAGATTTGATTCTGTTCTTGCCTCAAATCTCCATCACTCCCTTCCGCATTCTCTTTCTTGTTCTTGAAATTTCTTGTTCTTGAATCTTCTTTCTTTAACCGTTGGACAATAGCTTTAACCAACGGTCTCTTCATCCTTTTCCATGGAAACTACCAAAACTCTCATTGTTCCAGTTACTCTCAAGGGAGAGAATTACTTACTGTGGGCTAGAACCACAAAGACAGCCCTATGCGGCCGAGGACTTTGGTCCCATGTTGAGACAAGCGAAGCTCCTAGTGGCGAGACCACCAAAGACGGCAAGGATCTTGTCGATGAGAAGAACAAGTGGTTTCAAGAAGATCAGGGAGTCCTAGCTATCATTCAAAACTCCCTAGATGCACCTATACTTGAAGCTTACTCTTATTGCGAGACAGCAAAAGACTTGTGGGACACTCTCAAGAATGTTTTTGGGAATGTTACAAATGTAAACCAAATTTTTGAGATTAAGAGGGCCATCAACAACCTCAACCAAGAAGACATGGAGTTCACCAAGCACTTTGGGAAGTTTAGGTCCCTTTGGGCTGAACTAGAGATGCTCCGGCCGGCGACTATAGATCCGGCCATTCTGAATGAGAGGCGTGAACAAGATAAGGTGTTCGGCCTTCTCTTGACCTTGAACCCCTCCTACAATGACCTTATCAAGCATATTCTACGGTCGGACAAGCTCCCTAGCCTTGATGATGTCTGTAACCAAATTCAAAAGGAGCATGGCTCCATGGGATTGTTTGGCGGCAAGGGAGAACTTGTGACCGCTAACAAAGCTGAGACGGCATCAGCAAACAAGGGCTACTACAAGCCGGAGGACAAGAACAACCCGCCATTTTGTGAGCATTGTAAGAAGCTTGGTCACTTCAAGAGCCGCTGCTGGATTCTACACCCTCATCTAGCACCACCGCCAGGTACCATCCGAGGTGGACGACCAAACCGCGGAGGACCACCGAGAGCTCATCAAGCAGTAGCCATGGGGGAGTCAATCTCTGAGCAGCCTCAACAAGTGACCAGTGGAACTGCTCTTGCTGCAGCATCGTCCGAGCTGGTAAGGCGGTCCGACCTTGATGCGCTCATCAAAGCCATCAAAGAGGCCACCGGTAAGGCGTTTCTTGCCTCAAACAAAATTAAACCCCTCATAGTTGATTCTGGTGCATCCCATCACATGATTAGTGATTCTAGGCTAATTAGTGATATTAAACCTGCTAATGGTAATGTAATAATAGCAAATGGTGAGAAAGTACCAGTTAAAGGCATAGGAAACTTGAAACTATTTGATAAGGAGACTAAGGCATTTTATATGCCAAACTTTACTTCTAACTTGCTATCAGTTAAGAGAGCCACTACTGATTTAAATTGTTATGCTATATTTGGTCCTAACAATGTTCATTTTCAGGATATTGAGACAAGTAAGGTTCTTGGTCAAGGAGGATCCAAGGATGACCTCTATGTGCTTGAGGACTTGAACTTATCTTCTAATGCATCTTGTTTTAATTCGGTTATTATGAAACCTAGTGATTCTATTTTACATGCTAGGCTAGGACACCCTCACACAAGAGCTTTATCCTTAATATTTCCTAATGTTTCTTTTCAAAATGATGAGTGTGAGGCTTGTATTCTTGGTAAACATTGCAAGGCTGTTTTCCCTAAATCTATTACTATTTATGAAAAATGTTTTGATTTAATTCATTCTGATGTTTGGACATCTCCTTGCTTATCTAGAGATAATCAAAAGTATTTTGTGACTTTTATTGATGAAAAATCAAAATATACTTGGATAACTTTGCTTCCCTCTAAGGATAGAGTCCTTGAGGCCTTTACTAATTTTCAAAATTATGTCACTAACCACTTTCATGCCAAGATTAAAATTTTGAGATCAGATAATGGTGGAGAGTACACAAGCCATGCCTTTAAACAATATCTAGCCAAACATGGAATTCTTCATCAAACTAGCTGTCCTTACACACCACAACAAAATGGAGTGGCTGAGAGAAAGAATAGGCATCTCATGGAAGTAGCAAGGTCTATGATGTTTCACACAAGGGTTCCAAAGAGGTTTTGGGGAGATGCTGTGCTAGCCGCTTGTTATCTTATTAACCGCACACCAACAAAGATCCTAAAGGATGTGTCTCCATTTGAGGTATTAACGAATGACAAACCTACATTTGATCACTTACGAGTGTTTGGTTGTGTGTGCTATGTGTTGCGACCAGGTGAGCTAAGAGACAAGCTTGATGCAAAGAGTACAAAGGCTATGTTTCTTGGCTACTCTACCACACAAAAGGGGTATAAGTGCTATGACCCTACAACAAGGAGGGTTCTAGTATCTCGTGATGTCAAGTGTAAGTTTGAGAGTAGAGTAATCAAGAGATTATGGAAGAGAGTATGAAAGAGAGTGAAATCGTGTAAAGAGTGAGGAGAGTGAACGATTGAGAGAGAGTGTTGGAGAAAGAGAATAAACTCTTTTCTTGCTTCTATTAGTATGATGCTTACAAACTATTTAAAGACATATACAAATAGGATATTCTCTTAGGATCCTATGCACACTAATATGAGGAGAAAGCGACATCTCCTTATTCTAACATGTGATCTCCTCTTCTCTCTTGCAACTTGCTCCAACGGCTACAAAGGAAGGATCGAGATGAATGGCGACCGTTGGAGGATCTCTTTGGTGGATTGGGCTCATGAAGACTTCTATTTGAGGATGGCCCGTTGGTTGGTCGTACGGACGTCCGTACGGTCGTACGGACAAGTGTGTGTGCCGGTTCATACTCCCCCTCAAGCTTGACTTGGGGAACTAGTCAAGCTTGAAAACATAGGCACCCACCTCATTAAAAACCTTAGTATAGAAAAACCTCTTGGGAAAACTATACTTAAGGGAAAAAGAGTGTAGGCGCCAAAACAAAGCAAGTCATGGCCGAGTGAGGTTTAGGAGGCCAAGCTTAGGATGGATGTATTCACACACTTGGGGGCTCGCCGCTTTAGTCAGGACGTCTGCAAGTTGTTCTTTGCTTTCGGTATGGCAAGGTAAGACAACTCCAAGCTTGATTTGTTCTCGGACCTTATGGCAATCCACTTCAATGTGCTTGGTCCGCTCATGGAACACTGAATTGGTTGCTATATGAATGGCTGCTTCGTTATCACAGTGCATGGTGATCGGCTTTGTTGATTCTATTCCAAGATCCTTGAGTAACATCTTCAGCCACATTAGCTCCGTCGTTAGCTTCCTCATAGCTCTATACTCGGATTCGGCACTTGAGAGTGAGACGACCTTTTGCTTCTTGCTCTTCCATGTGACCAGGTTCCCTCCAAGGAACGTGCAATAGCCTGTGGTTGAGCGTCGGTCCCCACGATCTCCGGCATAGTCAGCGTCGCAGTAGCCTACCAACTCGGTGCTCTTGTTGCGTCCCATCCATATGCCTTGGCCGGGTGAGCCCTTGATGTACTTGAGGATCCGTGTCAGCATGTTCCAATGGTGCACGGTGGGGTTCTTCATATGCTGGCTTACCTGGTTCACGGCAAAGCAAATGTCAGGCCGTGTGATAGTTAAATAAATGAGCTTACCGACTAGCCGCCGGTAGAGGCTAACGTCCTCGAATGGAGCGGTGTCAAGCTCCCCCTGTCCTCCATCCTTGTAATTCTCTTCTAGGGGCGTTGTTACTGCCTTAGCTCCTAGTTTTCCTGTTTCACTCAATAAGTCTAGTGCATACTTTCTTTGAGATAACAATAACCCTTCATTTGATCTATAAACTTCTATCCCAAGAAAGTATTTCAACTCTCCAAGATCTTTAATATCAAAAACTGATTTCAAGAATGTTTTAGAGTCTTGAATACCTACCGAGTCACTTCCAGTGATGATGATATCATCAACATACACTAGAATGACTACTATACCTTTGGCGCTTGGTAAGGTGAACAAGGTGTGGTCAGCTTCGGATTTGCGAAAGCCTTTGTCAAGAAGTGTGGTGCTAAGCTTGTGATACCAAGCCCTTGGTGACTGCTTCAAGCCATAGATAGCTTTGTTGAGTTTCAAGACCTTTCCCGGACCAATAGTATCCTCCAAACCCGGTGGTGGTCGCATATACACTTCATCCTCCAGTTCTCCTTGCAAGAAGGCGTTCTTCACGTCCATTTGCCAAAGTTCCCAGTCGAGGTTGGTGGCGAGAGAGAGTACAACTCGAACCGTGTGAAGCTTAGCCACCGGAGCAAACGTATCAAGATAGTCCTCCCCATACGTTTGCGTGAAACCTCGTGCGACGAGGCGGGCTTTGTGGCGTTCAATCTCCCCATTGCTCTTATATTTGATTGTGAAGATATACCGAGAGGTGACAGCCTTCTTGCCCTTGGGTAAGTCAGCCTCGTCCCATGTATGATTTTGCACCATGGCCGTATTCTCGGCATCCACTGCATCTCTCCATACTTTGTGCTGCTTAGCCTCATCATAGGTCTTGGGGATCCAATCCTCATCAATATGGCCAAGAAACACTTGATGCTCTATCGGAAAATGAGCCAAGGTGCACACGGCCTGAATCGGATGAGCAACGGCCATGTTGTTGTAGTACACACGGGTGTTCTTCCAATGACTAGGAGGATACTTGATACGTTGGCTGCGCCGAAGAGGAACTATAGCCCCAGCTTCGGAGTTGGCTCGTCCTGGAGTAATGATCTCCTCAAGCTGTTCAGCCGTCCCCTCGGTTGTTTCGGCCGTGTTGTCCGCGAGTGACTCGGGTGCTTCCTCATGCTGCTCAGTATGGTCATCAGCATGTGTAGCAGGCTCAGGCTCAGTAGATGGCTCAGGTTGTTCTGGTGATGCTGGTCTGGCTGACTCAGTAGTGATCCGATCGTTTTCAAGACCTAGTCGCTCAAGGATTACTCGGAGGTTGCGCGTCCGATCAGATGGTGAATCAGAGAGGTTACGGAGCTCATCCCAATTCTTCTCATCGTAAAAGCCTTGTGTCTCCATGAACTTGACATCACGAGATACTAGAACCCTCCTTGTTGTAGGGTCATAGCACTTATACCCCTTTTGTGTGGTAGAGTAGCCAAGAAACATAGCCTTTGTACTCTTTGCATCAAGCTTGTCTCTTAGCTCACCTGGTCGCAACACATAGCACACACAACCAAACACTCGTAAGTGATCAAATGTAGGTTTGTCATTCGTTAATACCTCAAATGGAGACACATCCTTTAGGATCTTTGTTGGTGTGCGGTTAATAAGATAACAAGCGGCTAGCACAGCATCTCCCCAAAACCTCTTTGGAACCCTTGTGTGAAACATCATAGACCTTGCTACTTCCATGAGATGCCTATTCTTTCTCTCAGCCACTCCATTTTGTTGTGGTGTGTAAGGACAGCTAGTTTGATGAAGAATTCCATGTTTGGCTAGATATTGTTTAAAGGCATGGCTTGTGTACTCTCCACCATTATCTGATCTCAAAATTTTAATCTTGGCATGAAAGTGGTTAGTGACATAATTTTGAAAATTAGTAAAGGCCTCAAGGACTCTATCCTTAGAGGGAAGCAAAGTTATCCAAGTATATTTTGATTTTTCATCAATAAAAGTCACAAAATACTTTTGATTATCTCTAGATAAGCAAGGAGATGTCCAAACATCAGAATGAATTAAATCAAAACATTTTTCATAAATAGTAATAGATTTAGGGAAAACAGCCTTGCAATGTTTACCAAGAATACAAGCCTCACACTCATCATTTTGAAAAGAAACATTAGGAAATATTAAGGATAAAGCTCTTGTGTGAGGGTGTCCTAGCCTAGCATGTAAAATAGAATCACTAGGTTTCATAATAACCGAATTAAAACAAGATGCATTAGAAGATAAGTTCAAGTCCTCAAGCACATAGAGGTCATCCTTGGATCCTCCTTGACCAAGAACCTTACTTGTCTCAATATCCTGAAAATGAACATTGTTAGGACCAAATATAGCATAACAATTTAAATCAGTAGTGGCTCTCTTAACTGATAGCAAGTTAGAAGTAAAGTTTGGCATATAAAATGCCTTAGTCTCCTTATCAAATAGTTTCAAGTTTCCTATGCCTTTAACTGGTACTTTCTCACCATTTGCTATTATTACATTACCATTAGCAGGTTTAATATCACTAATTAGCCTAGAATCACTAATCATGTGATGGGATGCACCAGAATCAACTATGAGGGGTTTAATTTTGTTTGAGGCAAGAAACGCCTTACCGGTGGCCTCTTTGATGGCTTTGATGAGCGCATCAAGGTCGGACCGCCTTACCAGCTCGGACGATGCTGCAGCAAGAGCAGTTCCACTGGTCACTTGTTGAGGCTGCTCAGAGATTGACTCCCCCATGGCTACTGCTTGATGAGCTCTCGGTGGTCCTCCGCGGTTTGGTCGTCCACCTCGGATGGTACCTGGCGGTGGTGCTAGATGAGGGTGTAGAATCCAGCAGCGGCTCTTGAAGTGACCAAGCTTCTTACAATGCTCACAAAATGGCGGGTTGTTCTTGTCCTCCGGCTTGTAGTAGCCCTTGTTTGCTGATGCCGTCTCAGCTTTGTTAGCGGTCACAAGTTCTCCCTTGCCGCCAAACAATCCCATGGAGCCATGCTCCTTTTGAATTTGGTTACAGACATCATCAAGGCTAGGGAGCTTGTCCGACCGTAGAATATGCTTGATAAGGTCATTGTAGGAGGGGTTCAAGGTCAAGAGAAGGCCGAACACCTTATCTTGTTCACGCCTCTCATTCAGAATGGCCGGATCTATAGTCGCCGGCCGGAGCATCTCTAGTTCAGCCCAAAGGGACCTAAACTTCCCAAAGTGCTTGGTGAACTCCATGTCTTCTTGGTTGAGGTTGTTGATGGCCCTCTTAATCTCAAAAATTCGGTTTACATTTGTAACATTCCCAAAAACATTCTTGAGAGTGTCCCACAAGTCTTTTGCTGTCTCGCAATAAGAGTAAGCTTCAAGTATAGGTGCATCTAGGGAGTTTTGAATGATAGCTAGGACTCCCTGATCTTCTTGAAACCACTTGTTCTTCTCATCGACAAGATCCTTGCCGTCTTTGGTGGTCTCGCCACTAGGAGCTTCGCTTGTCTCAACATGGGACCAAAGTCCTCGGCCGCATAGGGCTGTCTTTGTGGTTCTAGCCCACAGTAAGTAATTCTCTCCCTTGAGAGTAACTGGAACAATGAGAGTTTTGGTAGTTTCCATGGAAAAGGATGAAGAGACCGTTGGTTAAAGCTATTGTCCAACGGTTAAAGAAAGAAGATTCAAGAACAAGAAATTTCAAGAACAAGAAAGAGAATGCGGAAGGGAGTGATGGAGATTTGAGGCAAGAACAGAATCAAATCTGCTCTGATACCATGTAAGTTTGAGAGTAGAGTAATCAAGAGATTATGGAAGAGAGTATGAAAGAGAGTGAAATCGTGTAAAGAGTGAGGAGAGTGAACGATTGAGAGAGAGTGTTGGAGAAAGAGAATAAACTCTTTTCTTGCTTCTATTAGTATGATGCTTACAAACTATTTAAAGACATATACAAATAGGATATTCTCTTAGGATCCTATGCACACTAATATGAGGAGAAAGCGACATCTCCTTATTCTAACATGTGATCTCCTCTTCTCTCTTGCAACTTGCTCCAACGGCTACAAAGGAAGGATCGAGATGAATGGCGACCGTTGGAGGATCTCTTTGGTGGATTGGGCTCATGAAGACTTCTATTTGAGGATGGCCCGTTGGTTGGTCGTACGGACGTCCGTACGGTCGTACGGACAAGTGTGTGTGCCGGTTCATATCAAGTTCATGGAGACACAAGGCTTTTACGATGAGATGAATTGGGATGAGCTCCGTAACCTCTCTGATTCACCATCTGATCGGACGCGCAACCTCCGAGTAATCCTTGAGCGACTAGGTCTTGAAAACGATCGGATCACTACTGAGTCAGCCAGACCAGCATCACCAGAACAACCTGAGCCATCTACTGAGCCTGAGCCTGCTACACATGCTGATGACCATACTGAGCAGCATGAGGAAGCACCCGAGTCACTCGCGGACAACACGGCCGAAACAACCGAGGGGACGGCTGAACAGCTTGAGGAGATCATTACTCCAGGACGAGCCAACTCCGAAGCTGGGGCTATAGTTCCTCTTCGGCGCAGCCAACGTATCAAGTATCCTCCTAGTCATTGGAAGAACACCCGTGTGTACTACAACAACATGGCCGTTGCTCATCCGATTCAGGCCATGTGCACCTTGGCTCATTTTCCGATAGAGCATCAAGTGTTTCTTGGCCATATTGATGAGGATTGGATCCCCAAGACCTATGATGAGGCTAAGCAGCACAAAGTATGGAGAGATGCAGTGGATGCCGAGAATACGGCCATGGTGCAAAATCATACATGGGACGAGGCTGACTTACCCAAGGGCAAGAAGGCTGTCACCTCTCGGTATATCTTCACAATCAAATATAAGAGCAATGGGGAGATTGAACGCCACAAAGCCCGCCTCGTCGCACGAGGTTTCACGCAAACGTATGGGGAGGACTATCTTGATACGTTTGCTCCGGTGGCTAAGCTTCACACGGTTCGAGTTGTACTCTCTCTCGCCACCAACCTCGACTGGGAACTTTGGCAAATGGACGTGAAGAACGCCTTCTTGCAAGGAGAACTGGAGGATGAAGTGTATATGCGACCACCACCGGGTTTGGAGGATACTATTGGTCCGGGAAAGGTCTTGAAACTCAACAAAGCTATCTATGGCTTGAAGCAGTCACCAAGGGCTTGGTATCACAAGCTTAGCACCACACTTCTTGACAAAGGCTTTCGCAAATCCGAAGCTGACCACACCTTGTTCACCTTACCAAGCGCCAAAGGTATAGTAGTCATTCTAGTGTATGTTGATGATATCATCATCACTGGAAGTGACTCGGTAGGTATTCAAGACTCTAAAACATTCTTGAAATCAGTTTTTGATATTAAAGATCTTGGAGAGTTGAAATACTTTCTTGGGATAGAAGTTTATAGATCAAATGAAGGGTTATTGTTATCTCAAAGAAAGTATGCACTAGACTTATTGAGTGAAACAGGAAAACTAGGAGCTAAGGCAGTAACAACGCCCCTAGAAGAGAATTACAAGGATGGAGGACAGGGGGAGCTTGACACCGCTCCATTCGAGGACGTTAGCCTCTACCGGCGGCTAGTCGGTAAGCTCATTTATTTAACTATCACACGGCCTGACATTTGCTTTGCCGTGAACCAGGTAAGCCAGCATATGAAGAACCCCACCGTGCACCATTGGAACATGCTGACACGGATCCTCAAGTACATCAAGGGCTCACCCGGCCAAGGCATATGGATGGGACGCAACAAGAGCACCGAGTTGGTAGGCTACTGCGACGCTGACTATGCCGGAGATCGTGGGGACCGACGCTCAACCACAGGCTATTGCACGTTCCTTGGAGGGAACCTGGTCACATGGAAGAGCAAGAAGCAAAAGGTCGTCTCACTCTCAAGTGCCGAATCCGAGTATAGAGCTATGAGGAAGCTAACGACGGAGCTAATGTGGCTGAAGATGTTACTCAAGGATCTTGGAATAGAATCAACAAAGCCGATCACCATGCACTGTGATAACGAAGCAGCCATTCATATAGCAACCAATTCAGTGTTCCATGAGCGGACCAAGCACATTGAAGTGGATTGCCATAAGGTCCGAGAACAAATCAAGCTTGGAGTTGTCTTACCTTGCCATACCGAAAGCAAAGAACAACTTGCAGACGTCCTGACTAAAGCGGCGAGCCCCCAAGTGTGTGAATACATCCATCCTAAGCTTGGCCTCCTAAACCTCACTCGGCCATGACTTGCTTTGTTTTGGCGCCTACACTCTTTTTCCCTTAAGTATAGTTTTCCCAAGAGGTTTTTCTATACTAAGGTTTTTAATGAGGTGGGTGCCTATGTTTTCAAGCTTGACTAGTTCCCCAAGTCAAGCTTGAGGGGGAGTATGAACCGGCACACACACTTGTCCGTACGACCGTACGGACGTCCGTACGACCAACCAACGGGCCATCCTCAAATAGAAGTCTTCATGAGCCCAATCCACCAAAGAGATCCTCCAACGGTCGCCATTCATCTCGATCCTTCCTTTGTAGCCGTTGGAGCAAGTTGCAAGAGAGAAGAGGAGATCACATGTTAGAATAAGGAGATGTCGCTTTCTCCTCATATTAGTGTGCATAGGATCCTAAGAGAATATCCTATTTGTATATGTCTTTAAATAGTTTGTAAGCATCATACTAATAGAAGCAAGAAAAGAGTTTATTCTCTTTCTCCAACACTCTCTCTCAATCGTTCACTCTCCTCACTCTTTACACGATTTCACTCTCTTTCATACTCTCTTCCATAATCTCTTGATTACTCTACTCTCAAACTTACACATATCTGTTTACTGCTTCGAATCAATGTTTTCTCTCGGTTTTAGCCTGTTTTCTTGGTTTAAACCTGTTTTGGGATAAAACGGGTTTAAGTGTTGACTAAACACTCCAAATTCATCTCGAACTTTTACTATTAGTAAAATGCATTTGACTGTCACACATTCTGACCCTAGAAAGACTAACAAAGCTGTTTACTGTTTTGAATCAATGTTTTCTCGGTGTTAGCCTGTTTCGGGACACAATGGGTATAAGTGGTGCCTAAACACTCCAAATTAAACTCGAACTCTTATAATTAATCAAATGCATTGGATTGTTACATATTTTGACCCTAGAAAGAGTAACATATCTGTTTACTGCTTCGAATCAATGTTTTCTCTCGATTTTAGCCTGTTTTCTCGGTTTAAGCCTGTTTTGGGATAAAACGGGTTTAAGTGTTGTCTAAACACTCCAAATTCATCCTGAACTCTTACAATTAGTAAAATTCATTAGATTGTCACACATTCTAACCCTAGAAATAGTAACAAAGCTGTTTACTGCTTCGAATCAATGTTTTCTTGGTTTTAGCCTGTTTCGGGACAAAATGGGTATAACTGGTGTCTAAACACTCCAAATTCAACCTGAACTCTTATCATAAGTCAAATGCATTGGATTGTTACATATTTTGACCCTAGAAAGAGTAACATATCTGTTTACTGCTTCGAATCAATGTTTTCTCTCGATTTTAGCCTGTTTTCTTGGTTTAAGCCTGTTTTGGGATAAAACGGGTTTAAGTGTTGTCTAAACACTCCAAATTCATCCTGAACTCTTACAATTAGTAAAATTCATTAGATTGTCACACATTCTAACCCTAGAAATAGTAACAAAGGTGTTTACTGCTTCGAATCAATGTTTTCTTGGTTTTAGCCTGTTTCGGGACAAAATGGGTATAATTGGTGTCTAAACACTCCAAATTCAACCTGAACTCTTATCATAAGTCAAATGCATTGGATTGTTACATATTTTGACCCTAGAAAGAGTAACATATCTGTTTACTGCTTCGAATCAATGTTTTCTCTCGGTTTTAGCCTGTTTTCTTGGTTTAAGCCTGTTTTGGGATAAAACGGGTTTAAGTGTTGACTAAACACTCCAAATTCATCTCGAACTCTTACTATTAGTAAAATGCATTTGACTGTCACACATTCTGACCCTAGAAAGACTAACAAAGCTGTTTACTGCTTTGAATCAATGTTTTCTCGGTGTTAGCCTGTTTCGGGACACAATGGGTATAAGTGGTGCCTAAACACTCCAAATTAAACTCGAACTCTTATAATTAATCAAATGCATTGGATTGTTACATATTTTGACCCTAGAAAGAGTAACATATCTGTTTACTGCTTCGAATCATTGTTTTCTCTCGGTTTTAGCCTGTTTTCTTGGTTTAAGCCTGTTTTGGGATAAAACGGGTATAAGTGTTGACTAAACACTCCAAATTCATCTCGAACTCTTACTATTAGTAAAATGCATTTGACTGTCACACATTCTGACCCTAGAAAGACTAACAAAGCTGTTTACTGCTTTGAATCAATGTTTTCTCGGTGTTAGCCTGTTTCGGGACACAATGGGTATAAGTGGTGCCTAAACACTCCAAATTAAACTCGAACTCTTATAATTAATCAAATGCATTGGATTGTTACATATTTTGACCCTAGAAAGAGTAACATATCTGTTTACTGCTTCGAATCAATGTTTTCTCTCGGTTTTAGCCTGTTTTCTTGGTTTAAGCCTGTTTTGGGATAAAACGGGTTTAAGTGTTGACTAAACACTCCAAATTCATCTCGAACTCTTACTATTAGTAAAATGCATTTGACTGTCACACATTCTGACCCTAGAAAGACTAACAAAGCTGTTTACTGCTTTGAATCAATGTTTTCTCGGTGTTAGCCTGTTTCGGGACACAATGGGTATAAGTGGTGCCTAAACACTCCAAATTAAACTCGAACTCTTATAATTAATCAAATGCATTGGATTGTTACATATTTTGACCCTATAAAGAGTAACATAGCTGTTTACTGCTTCTAATCAATGTTTTCTCTCGGTTTTAGCCTCTTTTCTTGGTTTAAGCATGTTTAGGGATAAAACGGGTTTAAGTGTTGTCTAAACACTCCAAATTTATTCCGGACCCTAACATTTAGTAAAATGCATTTGACTGTCACACATTCTAACCCTAGAAATAGTAACAAAGCTGTTTACTGCTTCGAATCAATATTTTCTTTGTTTTAGCCTGTTTTGGGACAAAATGGGTATAATTGGTGTCTAAACACTCCAAATTCAACCTGAACTCTTATCATAAGTCAAATGCATTGGATTGTTACATATTTTGACCCTAGAAAGAGTAACATATCTGTTTACTGCTTCGAATCAATGTTTTCTCTCGATTTTAGCCTGTTTTCTCGGTTTAAGCCTGTTTTGGGATAAAAAGGGTTTAAGTGTTGTCTAAACACTCCAAATTCATCCTGAACTCTTACAATTAGTAACATTCATTAGATTGTCACACATTCTAACCCTAGAAATAGTAACAAAGGTGTTTACTGCTTCGAATCAATGTTTTCTTGGTTTTAGCCTGTTTCGGGACAAAATGGGTATAATTGGTGTCTAAACACTCCAAATTCAACCTGAACTCTTATCATAAGTCAAATGCATTGGATTGTTACATATTTTGACCCTAGAAAGAGTAACATATCTGTTTACTGCTTCGAATCAATGTTTTCTCTCGGTTTTAGCCTGTTTTCTTGGTTTAAGCCTGTTTTGGGATAAAACGGGTTTAAGTGTTGTCTAAACACTCCAAATTAATCCTGAACTCTTATAATTAGTAAAATTCATTAGATTGTCACACATTCTAACCCTAGAAATAGTAACAAAGCTGTTTACTGCTTCGAATCAATGTTTTCTTTGTTTTAGCCTGTTTCGGGACAAAATGGGTATAATTGGTGTCTAAACACTCCAAATTCAACCTGAACTCTTATCATAAGTCAAATGCATTGGATTGTTACATATTTTGACCCTAGAAAGAGTAACATATCTGTTTACTGCTTCGAATCAATGTTTTCTCTCGACTTTAGCCTGTTTTCTCGGTTTAAGCCTGTTTTGGGATAAAACGGGTTTAAGTGTTGTCTAAACACTCCAAATTAATCCTGAACTCTTATAATTAGTAAAATTCATTAGATTGTCAAACATTCTAACCCTAGAAATAGTAACAAAGCTGTTTACTGCTTCGAATCAATGTTTTCTTTGTTTTAGCCTGTTTCGGGACAAAATGGGTATAATTGGTGTCTAAACACTCCAAATTCAACCTGAACTCTTATCATAAGTCAAATGCATTGGATTGTTACATATTTTGACCCTAGAAAGAGTAACATATCTGTTTACTGCTTCGAATCAATGTTTTCTCTCGGTTTTATCCTGTTTTCTTGGTTTAAACCTGTTTTGGGATAAAACGGGTTTACGTGTTGACTAAACACTCCAAATTCATCTCGAACTTTTACTATTAGTAAAATGCATTTGACTGTCACACATTCTGACCCTAGAAAGACTAACAAAGCTGTTTACTGTTTTGAATCAATGTTTTCTCGGTGTTAGCCTGTTTCGGGACACAATGGGTATAAGTGGTGCCTAAACACTCCAAATTAAACTCGAACTCTTATAATTAATCAAATGCATTGGATTGTTACATATTTTGACCCTAGAAAGAGTAACATATCTGTTTACTGCTTCGAATCAATGTTTTCTCTCGATTTTAGCCTGTTTTCTCGGTTTAAGCCTGTTTTGGGATAAAACGGGTTTAAGTGTTGTCTAAACACTCCAAATTCATCCTGAACTCTTACAATTAGTAAAATTCATTAGATTGTCACACATTCTAACCCTAGAAATAGTAACAAAGCTGTTTACTGCTTCGAATCAATGTTTTCTTGGTTTTAGCCTGTTTCGGGACAAAATGGGTATAATTGGTGTCTAAACACTCCAAATTCAACCTGAACTCTTATCATAAGTCAAATGCATTGGATTGTTACATATTTTGACCCTAGAAAGAGTAACATATCTGTTTACTGCTTCGAATCAATGTTTTCTCTCGATTTTAGCCTGTTTTCTTGGTTTAAGCCTGTTTTGGGATAAAACGGGTTTAAGTGTTGTCTAAACACTCCAAATTCATCCTGAACTCTTACAATTAGTAAAATTCATTAGATTGTCACACATTCTAACCCTAGAAATAGTAACAAAGGTGTTTACTGCTTCGAATCAATGTTTTCTTGGTTTTAGCCTGTTTCGGGACAAAATGGGTATAATTGGTGTCTAAACACTCCAAATTCAACCTGAACTCTTATAATTAATCAAATGCATTGGATTGTTACATATTTTGACCCTAGAAAGAGTAACATATCTGTTTACTGCTTCGAATCAATGTTTTCTCTCGGTTTTAGCCTGTTTTCTTGGTTTAAGCCTGTTTTGGGATAAAACGGGTTTAAGTGTTGACTAAACACTCCAAATTCATCTCGAACTCTTACTATTAGTAAAATTCATTTGACTGTCACACATTCTGACCCTAGAAAGACTAACAAAGCTGTTTACTGCTTTGAATCAATGTTTTCTTGGTGTTAGCCTGTTTCGGGACACAATGGGTATAAGTGGTGCCTAAACACTCCAAATTAAACTCGAACTCTTATAATTAATCAAATGCATTGGATTGTTACATATTTTGATCCTATAAAGAGTAACATAGCTGTTTACTGCTTCTAATCAATGTTTTCTCTCGGTTTTAGCCTCTTTTCTTGGTTTAAGCATGTTTAGGGATAAAACGGGGTTAAGTGTTGTCTAAACACTCCAAATTTATTCCGGACCCTAACATTTAGTAAAATGCATTTGACTGTCACACATTCTAACCCTAGAAATAGTAACAAAGCTGTTTACTGCTTCGAATCAATATTTTCTTTGTTTTAGCCTGTTTTGGGACAAAATGGGTATAATTGGTGTCTAAACACTCCAAATTCAACCTGAACTCTTATCATAAGTCAAATGCATTGGATTGTTACATATTTTGACCCTAGAAAGAGTAACATATCTGTTTACTGCTTCGAATCAATGTTTTCTCTCGATTTTAGCCTGTTTTCTCGGTTTAAGCCTGTTTTGGGATAAAACGGGTTTAAGTGTTGTCTAAACACTCCAAATTCATCCTGAACTCTTACAATTAGTAAAATTCATTAGATTGTCACACATTCTAACCCTAGAAATAGTAACAAAGCTGTTTACTGCTTCGAATCAATGTTTTCTTGGTTTTAGCCTGTTTCAGGACAAAATGGGTATAATTGGTGTCTAAACACTCCAAATTCAACCTGAACTCTTATCATAAGTCAAATGTATTGGATTGTTACATATTTTGACCCTAGAAAGAGTAACATATCTGTTTACTGCTTCGAATCAATGTTTTCTCTCGATTTTAGCCTGTTTTCTTGGTTTAAGCCTGTTTTGGCATAAAACGGGTTTAAGTGTTGTCTAAACACTCCAAATTCATCCTGAACTCTTACAATTAGTAAAATTCATTAGATTGTCACACATTCTAACCCTAGAAATAGTAACAAAGCTGTTTACTGCTTCGAATCAATGTTTTCTTGGTTTTAGCCTGTTTCGGGACAAAATGGGTATAATTGGTGTCTAAACACTCCAAATTCAACCTGAACTCTTATCATAAGTCAAATGCATTGGATTGTTACATATTTTGACCCTAGAAAGAGTAACATATCTGTTTACTGCTTCGAATCAATGTTTTCTCTCGGTTTTAGCCTGTTTTCTTGGTTTAAGCCTGTTTTGGGATAAAACGGGTTTAAGTGTTGACTAAACACTCCAAATTCATCTCGAACTCTTACTATTAGTAAAATGCATTTGACTGTCACACATTCTGACCCTAGAAAGACTAACAAAGCTGTTTACTGCTTTGAATCAATGTTTTCTCGGTGTTAGCCTGTTTCGGGACACAATGGGTATAAGTGGTGCCTAAACACTCCAAATTAAACTCGAACTCTTATAATTAATCAAATGCATTGGATTGTTACATATTTTGACCCTAGAAAGAGTAACATATCTGTTTACTGCTTCGAATCATTGTTTTCTCTCGGTTTTAGCCTGTTTTCTTGGTTTAAGCCTGTTTTGGGATAAAACGGGTTTAAGTGTTGACTAAACACTCCAAATTCATCTCGAACTCTTACTATTAGTAAAATGCATTTGACTGTCACACATTCTGACCCTAGAAAGACTAACAAAGCTGTTTACTGCTTTGAATCAATGTTTTCTCGGTGTTAGCCTGTTTCGGGACACAATGGGTATAAGTGGTGCCTAAACACTCCAAATTAAACTCGAACTCTTATAATTAATCAAATGCATTGGATTGTTACATATTTTGACCCTAGAAAGAGTAACATATTCGTTTACAGCTTCGAATCAATGTTTTCTCTCGGTTTTAGCCTGTTTTCTTGGTTTAAGCCTGTTTTGGGATAAAACGGGTTTAAGTGTTGACTAAAAACTCCAAATTCATCTCGAACTCTTACTATTAGTAAAATGCATTTGACTGTCACACATTCTGACCCTAGAAAGACTAACAAAGCTGTTTACTGCTTTGAATCAATGTTTTCTTGGTGTTAGCCTGTTTCGGGACACAATGGGTATAAGTGGTGCCTAAACACTCCAAATTAAACTCGAACTCTTATAATTAATCAAATGCATTGGATTGTTACATATTTTGACCCTATAAAGAGTAACATAGCTGTTTACTGCTTCTAATCAATGTTTTCTCTCGGTTTTAGCCTCTTTTCTTGGTTTAAGCATGTTTAGGGATAAAACGGGTTTAAGTGTTGTCTAAACACTCCAAATTTATTCCCGACCCTAACATTTAGTAAAATGCATTTGACTGTCACACATTCTAACCCTAGAAATAGTAACAAAGCTGTTTACTGCTTCGAATCAATATTTTCTTTGTTTTAGCCTGTTTTGGGACAAAATGGGTATAATTGGTGTCTAAACACTCCAAATTAAACTCGAACTCTTATAATTAATCAAATGCATTGGATTGTTACATATTTTGACCCTAGAAAGAGTAACATATATTTTTACTGCTTCGAATCAATGTTTTCTCTCGATTTTAGCCTGTTTTCTCGGTTTAAGCCTGTTTTGGGATAAAACGGGTTTAAGTGTTGTCTAAACACTCCAAATTCATCCTGAACTCTTACAATTAGTAAAATTCATTAGATTGTCACACATTCTAACCCTAGAAATAGTAACAAAGCTGTTTACTGCTTCGAATCAATGTTTTCTTGGTTTTAGCCTGTTTCAGGACAAAATGGGTATAATTGGTGTCTAAACACTCCAAATTCAACCTGAACTCTTATCATAAGTCAAATGTATTGGATTGTTACATATTTTGACCCTAGAAAGAGTAACATATCTGTTTACTGCTTCGAATCAATGTTTTCTCTCGATTTTAGCCTGTTTTCTTGGTTTAAGCCTGTTTTGGCATAAAACGGGTTTAAGTGTTGTCTAAACACTCCAAATTCATCCTGAACTCTTACAATTAGTAAAATTCATTAGATTGTCACACATTCTAACCCTAGAAATAGTAACAAAGCTGTTTACTGCTTCGAATCAATGTTTTCTTGGTTTTAGCCTGTTTCGGGACAAAATGGGTATAATTGGTGTCTAAACACTCCAAATTCAACCTGAACTCTTATCATAAGTCAAATGCATTGGATTGTTATATATTTTGACCCTAGAAAGAGTAACATATCTGTTTACTGCTTCGAATCAATGTTTTCTCTCGGTTTTAGCCTGTTTTCTTGGTTTAAGCCTGTTTTGGGATAAAACGGGTTTAAGTGTTGACTAAACACTCCAAATTCATCTCGAACTCTTACTATTAGTAAAATGCATTTGACTGTCACACATTCTGACCCTAGAAAGACTAACAAAGCTGTTTACTGCTTTGAATCAATGTTTTCTCGGTGTTAGCCTGTTTCGGGACACAATGGGTATAAGTGGTTCCTAAACACTCCAAATTAAACTCGAACTCTTATAATTAATCAAATGCATTGGATTGTTACATATTTTGACCCTAGAAAGAGTAACATATCTGTTTACTGCTTCGAATCGTTGTTTTCTCTCGGTTTTAGCCTGTTTTCTTGGTTTAAGCCTGTTTTGGGATAAAACGGGTTTAAGTGTTGACTAAACACTCCAAATTCATCTCGAACTCTTACTATTAGTAAAATGCATTTGACTGTCACACATTCTGACCCTAGAAAGACTAACAAAGCTGTTTACTGCTTTGAATCAATGTTTTCTCGGTGTTAGCCTGTTTCGGGACACAATGGGTATAAGTGGTGCCTAAACACTCCAAATTAAACTCGAACTCTTATAATTAATCAAATGCATTGGATTGTTACATATTTTGACCCTAGAAAGAGTAACATATTCGTTTACTGCTTCGAATCAATGTTTTCTCTCGGTTTTAGCCTGTTTTCTTGGTTTAAGCCTGTTTTGGGATAAAACGGGTTTAAGTGTTGACTAAAAACTCCAAATTCATCTCGAACTCTTACTATTAGTAAAATGCATTTGACTGTCACACATTCTGACCCTAGAAAGACTAACAAAGCTGTTTACTGCTTTGAATCAATGTTTTCTTGGTGTTAGCCTGTTTCGGGACACAATGGGTATAAGTGGTGCCTAAACACTCCAAATTAAACTCGAACTCTTATAATTAATCAAATGCATTGGATTGTTACATAATTTGACCCTATAAAGAGTAACATAGCTGTTTACGGCTTCTAATCAATGTTTTCTCTCGGTTTTAGCCTCTTTTCTTGGTTTAAGCATGTTTAGGGATAAAACGGGGTTAAGTGTTGTCTTAACACTCCAAATTTATTCCCGACCCTAACATTTAGTAAAATGCATTTGACTGTCACACATTCTAACCCTAGAAATAGTAACAAAGCTGTTTACTGCTTCGAATCAATATTTTCTTTGTTTTAGCCGGTTTTGGGACAAAATGGGTATAATTGGTGTCTAAACACTCCAAATTAAACTCGAACTCTTATAATTAATCAAATGCATTGGATTGTTACATATTTTGACCCTAGAAAGAGTAACATATCTGTTTACTGCTTCGAATCAATGTTTTCTCTCGATTTTAGCCTGTTTTCTCGGTTTAAGCCTGTTTTGGGATAAAACGGGTTTAAGTGTTGTCTAAACACTCCAAATTCATCCTGAACTCTTACAATTAGTAAAATTCATTAGATTGTCACACATTCTAACCCTAGAAATAGTAACAAAGCTGTTTACTGCTTCGAATCAATGTTTTCTTGGTTTTAGCCTGTTTCAGGACAAAATGGGTATAATTGGTGTCTAAACACTCCAAATTCAACCTGAACTCTTATCATAAGTCAAATGTATTGGATTGTTACATATTTTGACCCTAGAAAGAGTAACATATCTGTTTACTGCTTCGAATCAATGTTTTCTCTCGATTTTAGCCTGTTTTCTTGGTTTAAGCCTGTTTTGGCATAAAACGGGTTTAAGTGTTGTCTAAACACTCCAAATTCATCCTGAACTCTTACAATTTGTAAAATTCATTAGATTGTCACACATTCTAACCCTAGAAATAGTAACAAAGCTGTTTACTGCTTCGAATCAATGTTTTCTTGGTTTTAGCCTGTTTCGGGACAAAATGGGTATAATTGGTGTCTAAACACTCCAAATTCAACCTGAACTCTTATCATAAGTCAAATGCATTGGATTGTTACATATTTTGACCCTAGAAAGAGTAACATATCTGTTTACTGCTTCGAATCAATGTTTTCTCTCGGTTTTAGCCTGTTTTCTTGGTTTAAGCCTGTTTTGGGATAAAACGGGTTTAAGTGTTGACTAAACACTCCAAATTCATCTCGAACTCTTACTATTAGTAAAATGCATTTGACTGTCACACATTCTGACCCTAGAAAGACTAACAAAGCTGTTTACTGCTTTGAATCAATGTTTTCTCGGTGTTAGCCTGTTTCGGGACACAATGGGTATAAGTGGTTCCTAAACACTCCAAATTAAACTCGAACTCTTATAATTAATCAAATGCATTGGATTGTTACATATTTTGACCCTAGAAAGAGTAACATATCTGTTTACTGCTTCGAATCATTGTTTTCTCTCGGTTTTAGCCTGTTTTCTTGGTTTAAGCCTGTTTTGGGATAAAACGGGTTTAAGTGTTGACTAAACACTCCAAATTCATCTCGAACTCTTACTATTAGTAAAATGCATTTGACTGTCACACATTCTGACCCTAGAAAGACTAACAAAGCTGTTTACTGCTTTGAATCAATGTTTTCTCGGTGTTAGCCTGTTTCGGGACACAATGGGTATAAGTGGTGCCTAAACACTCCAAATTAAACTCGAACTCTTATAATTAATCAAATGCATTGGATTGTTACATATTTTGACCCTAGAAAGAGTAACATATTCGTTTACTGCTTCGAATCAATGTTTTCTCTCGGTTTTAGCCTGTTTTCTTGGTTTAAGCCTGTTTTGGGATAAAACGGGTTTAAGTGTTGACTAAAAACTCCAAATTCATCTCGAACTCTTACTATTAGTAAAATGCATTTGACTGTCACACATTCTGACCCTAGAAAGACTAACAAAGCTGTTTACTGCTTTGAATCAATGTTTTCTTGGTGTTAGCCTGTTTCGGGACACAATGGGTATAAGTGGTGCCTAAACACTCCAAATTAAACTCGAACTCTTATAATTAATCAAATGCATTGGATTGTTACATATTTTGGCCCTATAAAGAGTAACATAGCTGTTTACTGCTTCTAATCAATGTTTTCTCTCGGTTTTAGCCTCTTTTCTTGGTTTAAGCATGTTTAGGGATAAAACGGGTTTAAGTGTTGTCTAAACACTCCAAATTCATCCTGAACTCTTACAATTAGTAACATTCATTAGATTGTCACACATTCTAACCCTAGAAATAGTAACAAAGCTGTTTACTGCTTCGAATCAATATTTTCTTTGTTTTAGCCTGTTTCGGGACAAAATGGGTATAATTGGTGTCTAAACACTCCAAATTCAACCTGAACTCTTATCATAAGTCAAATGCATTGGATTGTTACATATTTTGACCCTAGAAAGAGTAACATATCTGTTTACTGCTTCGAATCAATGTTTTCTCTCGGTTTTAGCCTGTTTTCTCGGTTTAAGCCTGTTTTGGGATAAAACGGGTTTAAGTGTTGTCTAAACACTCCAAATTCATCCTGAACTCTTACAATTAGTAAACTTAATTAGATTGTCACACATTCTAACCCTAGAAATAGTAACAAAGTTGTTTACTGCTTCGAATCAATGTTTTCTTGGTTTTAGCCTGTTTCGGGACAAAATGGGTATAATTGGTGTCTAAACATTCCAAATTCAATCTGAACTCTTATCATAAGTCAAATGCATTGGATTGTTATATATTTTGACCCTAGAAAGAGTAACATATCTGTTTACTGCTTCGAATCAATGTTTTCTCTCGATTTTAGCCTGTTTTCTCGGTTTAAGCCTGTTTTGGGATAAAACGGGTTTAAGTGTTGTCTAAACACTCCAAATTCATCCTGAACTCTTACAATTAGTAAAATTCATTAGATTGTCACACATTCTAACCCTAGAAATAGTAACAAAGCTGTTTACTGCTTCGAATCAATGTTTTCTTTGTTTTAGCCTGTTTCGGGACAAAATGGGTATAATTGGTGTCTAAACACTCCAAATTCAACCTGAACTCTTATCATAAGTCAAATGCATTGGATTGTTACATATTTTGACCCTATAAAGAGTAACATAGCTGTTTACTGCTTCGAATCAATGTTTTCTCTCGGTTTTAGCCTCTTTTCTTGGTTTAAGCATGTTTTGGGATAAAACGGGTTTAAGTGTTGTCTAAACACTCCAAATTTATTCCGGATCCTAACATTTAGTAAAATGCATGTGACTGTCACACAGTCTAACCCTAGAAATAGTAACAAAGCTGTTTACTGCTTCGAATCAATGTTTTCTTTGTTTTAGCCTGTTTCGGGACAAAATGGGTATAATTGGTGTCTAAACACTCCAAATTCAACCTGAACTCTTATCATAAGTCAAATGCATTGGATTGTTACATATTTTGACCCTAGAAAGAGTAACATATCTGTTTACTGCTTCGAATCAATGTTTTCTCTCGATTTTAGCCTGTTTTCTCGGTTTAAGCATGTTTTGGGATAAAACGGGTTTAAGTGTTGTCTAAACACTCCAAATTCATCATGAACTCTTACAATTAGTAAAATTCATTAGATTGTCACACATTCTAACCCTAGAAATAGTAACAAAGCTGTTTACTGCTTCGAATCAATGTTTTCTTTGTTTTAGCCTGTTTCGGGACAAAATGGGTATAATTGGTGTCTAAACACTCCAAATTCAACCTGAACTCTTATCATAAGTCAAATGCATTGGATTGTTACATATTTTGACCCTAGAAAGAGTAACATATCTGTTTACTGCTTCGAATCAATGTTTTCTCTCGGTTTTAGCCTGTTTTCTCGGTTTAAGCCTGTTTTGGGATAAAACGGGTTTAAGTGTTGTCTAAACACTCCAAATTCATCCTGAACTCTTACAATTAGTAAACTTAATTAGATTGTCACACATTCTAACCCTAGAAATAGTAACAAAGCTGTTTACTGCTTCGAATCAATGTTTTCTTGGTTTTAGCCTGTTTCGGGACAAAATGGGTATAATTGGTGTCTAAACATTCCAAATTCAATCTGAACTCTTATCATAAGTCAAATGCATTGGATTGTTATATATTTTGACCCTAGAAAGAGTAACATATCTGTTTACTGCTTCGAATCAATGTTTTCTCTCGATTTTAGCCTGTTTTCTCGGTTTAAGCCTGTTTTGGGATAAAACGGGTTTAAGTGTTGTCTAAACACTCCAAATTCATCCTGAACTCTTACAATTAGTAAAATTCATTAGATTGTCACACATTCTAACCCTAGAAATAGTAACAAAGCTGTTTACTGCTTCGAATCAATGTTTTCTTTGTTTTAGCCTGTTTCGGGACAAAATGGGTATAA
Source organism: Camelina sativa (assembly GCF_030686135.1). Classification (NCBI taxonomy): domain Eukaryota; kingdom Viridiplantae; phylum Streptophyta; class Magnoliopsida; order Brassicales; family Brassicaceae; genus Camelina; species Camelina sativa. The sequence continues at coordinate 9,860,189 of NC_141885.1, forward strand.
TTGGTGTCTAAACACTCCAAATTCAACCTGAACTCTTATCATAAGTCAAATGCATTGGATTGTTACATATTTTGACCCTATAAAGAGTAACATAGCTGTTTACTGCTTCGAATCAATGTTTTCTCTCGGTTTTAGCCTCTTTTCTTGGTTTAAGCATGTTTTGGGATAAAACGGGTTTAAGTGTTGTCTAAACACTCCAAATTTATTCCGGATCCTAACATTTAGTAAAATGCATGTGACTGTCACACATTCTAACCCTAGAAATAGTAACAAAGCTGTTTACTGCTTCGAATCAATGTTTTCTTTGTTTTAGCCTGTTTCGGGACAAAATGGGTATAATTGTTGGGATTTATGAGACAAAGCTCACAAGAGAGGGTAGACAAACACTTGGTGAATGAATCCCCCTTTACCCACAACAAACTAACTCATTCTCAAGGGGGAGGAGAGAACATCAACTTGTGATGAACTCCCCATAAACAAGCTAGATAGAACCCAAATACTAGAGAGTAAGCGGATCCTAACTAGGAGAAGCACTAGTTTGAGACTTATCCTCTTCTAGTATCACAACACTTAGAGTTTGTGTACTTAGGAGAAGGAGGATTAAGAGTCAGTAATCTAGGCTAAGTAAAGCAGTAAATAAGAAGAGTTTAGGTGGATTTGAGAAGAGAATAGGCTGCCTTAAGGGCAGCCCCTAACCGCTAATCCTAAACTCTCTACATTGTTAATATGAAACAAGAACACAAGTATAGAGAGGAAATCGGTTTCTCTTCTATTGAATAATGTTGTAATTTGTTACAAAATGAGAGATTACAATGCTTAATATAGGAGAACAAAGGCATAGAGCCGTTAGGCACACAAGGGATTCAAAGGAGAGATGAAAGGGACAGCTCCTTGTCTTTGGTTGACTCGCTATGCTTCCCAACCAAAGCTACACGTGATCTCCTTCCCTTCCATGCCTTGTGACCGTTAGATCTCCTTCCCTTGTGGCCATTGGATCCTTCTTCCCTTCCTTGTGGGATTTCCTTTCTTCTTCTTTATGGGCCTCTCCCTTGTAAGGCCTCGTTTTCCTCCTCTCAAACTCGGCCTCTCTATCTACTGGACCGAGCGCAGGCCTAAGGGCCGAGACCGTACGGACGGGCCTTCTCTTCATCGTACGGACGGGCCTTCTCTTCATCGTACGGACGGGCCTGTACGGACGGGCCTTCTCTTCAATGTGTTCACGGCCTAACTGGCCGCTCACCGGACATGGGTCCGTTCACGGACACGGTACATGGTACCGGACACGGTACATGGTCGCTCACGGACACGGACATGGCCTTACCGGCCTTTACATGGCCTTTCCGGCCTTTCTTCTCTTCTTCCAAGGCTCGGCCTTACCGGCCTCTCCTCTCTCCTCCTTGGTACATTCTAATACTCCCCCGCACGTTTGATCTGCAGGGCACCATGGGGACCAAAGATCAAGCGTGGACACGTGAGGACTACCTCATTAAAAACCTTAACAAAGAAAACCACTTGGGAGAAAACTTTGTTAAGTAAAAAGAGTGTAGTCTCCACGTTCCTTGATGTCGCAATGATCTTGGTTTGTCAAGAACCAGCTCTCTTCTCTTTAAGCCTTTGAACCGCTACACTTCCTTAGCCCTCCTTGCCTTTAGCACATTCCTTATGATCTCCATCCTTGCGCCTTTAGAGTTTCTTTGAGGCTCTCATAGTCTCCTTTACCCTTAAACAAGTGATAAAGAAGAAAAGAATAAGTGTTTGCTATGAGGAATATCAAAGAAAAATTCTAAAAGTGTGACAATTTAAGAAGAATCATATTAAAGACTAAAGACTAGTAATGAAGCTAAGGTAATGAATTTATGAATTAAAATAGAGAAGGGTTTAGAGCACAGCCTTTATGGTGTTTTGATGGATATGAAGGAGAGAGTTGATCACTGATGCGGTTTGGAATTCCTCCTTGAGACCGCTCCTCTAACCATGGTTTTAAACCCGGTCAGTTTTATTTGTCAGACTGGTACATGCCCACTGAATCGGACATAACTTTCGAACGGCTGCTCGGATTGGTATGATTCCACTTCCACTGGCAAGATGACTCTGTGGTCTCGAACTTTAATGAAGAACGCGGAAGCCGAATCGCAGTGGAAGGGTTTCGTCCGAGTCGATCTTTGAGACGCTTCGGCTGAGCTTTAAGTAAAGACTTTTGCTTGTGGCCGAGCAGAATCTGTGAGGTACGGTCTGAAGTCACTTGATCTCCCCCGTAACCTTTACTTGATGATGGGCTGAAACCTCATCACCTCAGTTGAAGCCTTGTGCATCACCGTTCTTGTGCACATCCAATCAACAGTTGAAACCTTGTGCATCACCTTTCCTAAAGACCATTGTGCACATCCGATCAACAACTTGGCACTAACACACATGCTCTTGGACTGATTCATCACCTTCCACCAGCTTAACAAAGACTTGGTGGCCCTTGGTTCTAACTCCAGGCATTGTGCTGCGCTCTTACATGGCTATCTTGTAGCCTTCAACCTCGCCACTTCTTCTCCTTGAGATAGTGAGCGAGCTCCACACAATCTTCAATGCTGAAACTGAAACCAAAAATCAATGGAACAGATTCTAAACAAGAGATTGTTAGAGATTAGAGTATAGAGAATATTACTGAAATTAAATAGAGAATTTAGAGAATTAATAAGAGTATATATATGGAGAATAGAAAGTGAGAGTATAAGGGAGAGTATTGGCGGTAGTATAAGATGAATGGATAGTAGAATAGAGAATCTGCTCAAGAGTTCTTATGGACAGAGTTTAACTCTGTTTTCTTGAGTTGAAAGAAGCTTTGACAGCCAAGAACAACCAAGAAGACAATCTCTTTTGGTGCTTTAATGGCTGAAACACATGGACCTTATGGAAAATTAGTTTCTCCAAAGGTTTAGGACACTTCTCATGGTAGAATCACTTAAACAGGTGTTCTCTGTAAGACTTTGTAGAATAAAGAAGAGAATCAAGAGATTGATGAGAGATATCGGTAGACAAAGAGAATGAGGAAGAAGAAAAGATTAGGTTATTGTTCCATAAGAATACATATTACAATGTAGGCTAAAGTCTATATATATCAAGGGAAAATTAGGGCTACACCCTCTACTAACCGATCGTATAAGTGATAGGGACAAGGAGAGAGATAGAACTAATCCCAACGGTGATAGTGACCCGTCCTAGTCTCCTTAAACACAACATAACCCGTGACTCCACTTGTTCCTCCTCTCTAACGGCTACAAGCGACATTCTAGATCCTTCTCATGGGCCTAAGGAGAGCAGGCCTCCTCATTGTCTTTACACACTTACATGACTCGGCCTTATTGCTTGGTTGTACGGACGGCCCCATAATTGTACGGACGGCCATGGCTGCCTTAGGCTTATTCTCTTGATCAATACTCCCCCTCAAGCTTAGCCGAGTGAAATGGCTAAGCTTGGAACCCGTGAAGCAGCACCTCATTAAAAACCTTGACTTAGAAAACCTCATGGGACAAAACCAAGTCAAGGGAAAAAGAGTGTGCTGTCCACGGATTAGGGAAGCTTGATCATGGCCGTGTAATGTCTACAAGTCCAAGTTTGCTGTAGATGTGATCACAAACCTTGGAGCTTGCAGACTTGGTGAAGATGTCAGCTAGCTGATCTTGACTCCTTGTGTGGCATGGTAACACCACTCCTTCTTCAATCTTCTCTCTCACCTTGTGGCAATCGCTTTCTATGTGCTTGGTCCTCTCATGAAAGACTGAGTTTGTGGCAATGTGGATAGCCGCTTCATTGTCGCAGTGCATGGTCATGGGCTGCTTTGTCTCGATGCCTAAGTCCTTGAGTAGGCCCTTCAGCCATGTCATCTCGTTAGTGAGCTTCCTCATAGCTCTATACTCGGCCTCGGCGCTAGAGCATGAAACCACCTTTTGTTTCTTAGACCTCCATGTAACCAAGTTGCCTCCAACAAACGTGCAGTACCCAGTGGTGGATCTCCTATCCAGCGTGTCGCCATTGTAATCCGCATCACAATAGCCAACGATTTCGGTGTTGTCATTCTTGCCCATCCAAATACCTTGACCCGGACTGCCCTTGAGATAGCTTAGGATCCTTTCGACTTGACTCCATTGGTACTTGCTTGGTGCCTTCATATGTTGGCTAACCTGATTCACAGCATAGGATATGTCAGGTCGTGTGATAGTAAGGTATATCAGCTTACCTACAAGCCGGCGGTAGCGTGTGACGTCTAAGAATGGCTCGTCCATTGGTTCCTTAGGTCGGCCTTCTTTTGCCCGTAAGCTCTCCCCCTTTCGCTTGAGCTGGTAATCTTCATCAAGGGGCGTAGCAACCAGAGACACACCAAGCTTGCCAGTCTCCTCTAACAAGTCAAGAGTAAACTTGCGTTGTGAGAGGAAGAGTCCTTCCGGTGAGCGACAAATCTCAATACCAAGAAAGTATTTGAGTTCCCCAAGGTCCTTGATGTCAAATACCGACTTGAGAGAGTCCTTGGTGTCCTGAATGGCCGCCTTATCATCACCAGTCACGATGATGTCGTCGACGTATATGAGCACCACCACCCAACCAATAGAGGTGCGACGCGTGAAGAGAGTATGATCAGCCTCCGATCGCGTAAAACCATCAGTCTTGAGAGTGGAGCTTAGTTTGTGGTACCACGCTCGTGGGGACTGCTTAAGGCCATAGATGGCCTTACGTAGCCTCAAGACTTTTCCGGGTGTAACCATGTCTTCAAGGCCGGGAGGAGGCGTCATGTACACTTCTTCATCAAGTTCACCTTGAAGGAAGGCGTTCTTCACATCCATCTGCCATAAGTCCCATGAGAGGTTGACAGCAAGAGACAGCACAACCCGAACCGTATGGAGCTTGGCCACGGGTGCAAAGGTGTCCGTGTAGTCCGCGCCATAGGTTTGGGTGAAGCCACGGGCCACTAACCTGGCTTTATGCCGTTCAATGTCACCATTGCTCAAATACTTTATGGTAAACACCCATTTGGAGCTAACTGCCCGCTTGCCTTGAGGAAGATCCGATTCGTCCCACGTATGATTCCGGATCATGGCGCCAGTTTCATTCTTGACCGCATCTAACCAAACTTGATGTTCCTTAGCTTCATCATATGTCTGCGGGATCCAATTGGCGTCCACTTGGCCGAAGAAAGCTTGGTGATCAGCAGGTAACAGCTCAAGGGAACAAACGGACTGAATGGGATGAGCGACAGCTTGGCTGTTGTAATAGACACGCTTGTTCTTCCAAGTGGAGGGATCTGATCGAGGTCTGGTGCTCCGACGCAGGACTGGTGCCGGAAGTGGATCCACGCTAGGCAACACGGTGGACGTACCGTCCGTAGGGGCCGTCTCCGTGTTTTCCTCGGTAGAGGCCGCCGCCGGAGCATGCGTGTCCGTTGTAGGGCCAGGGACGGGAACACCGGTTATGGGTAGGCCAGACCCGAGAGATTCACCATCTTGGGCTGAACCATTGTCATTTGCATCTCCTTGGTCAGACCCACCATCGGTAGAAATTTGACTTAGTGTTGGCCGCACGGCACCCGTTGGTGGAGATGGGTTGCCAAGGTGATCAAGAAGGAACCGTAGACTCGAAGCTCGGTCATTAGGTGAGTGAGAGAGATCTTTAAGGCTGTTCCAATCCCTCTTGTCATGGTAGCCCACATGTTCTAGAAACCGGACGTCTCGAGAGACATATAGTCGACTTGTGGCCGGATCATAACATTTGTACCCCTTTTGTGTGGTGGAGTAGCCAATGAACATACACTTTGTACTTTTGGCATCCAGCTTACTCCTTTGTTCTCCTGGTACTAACACAAAACAAACACAGCCGAAAACTCGTAAGTGATCAAGAGATGGTTTAAATTTGTTTAGTACTTCAAATGGAGATAAGTCATGAAGAACTCTAGTTGGTGTTCGGTTGATTAGGTAGCATGCAGTCATCACGGCATCACCCCAATATCGTTTAGGAACACTCGAATGGAACATGATTGCCCGCGCCACTTCCATGAGGTGCCGGTTCTTCCTCTCGGCCACACCATTTTGTTGTGGCGTGTAGGGACAACTAGTTTGATGGAGAATGCCATGCTTGGAGAGATGTTCTTTGAACTTGCAACTTGTGTATTCCCCCCCATTATCAGACCTAAGTACCTTAAGTTTAGCATTGAAGTGATTAGTCACATAATTTTGAAAATTGATAAAGGCATCAAATACTCTATCTTTAGATGGCAACAAGGTAATCCAAGTGTATTTTGATTTTTCATCAATAAAAGTCACAAAATACTTGTTATTATCTCTAGATAGGCATGGTGATGTCCAAACATCTGAGTGAACCAAATCAAAACAATTCTCATAAATAGTAGTTGACTTAGGAAAGATAGACTTGCAATGTTTTCCAAGAATACAAGGTTCACAAGTAGAATTATCAAAAGAAATATTAGGAAACATCAACCCTAAAGCACGTGAATGTGGGTGGCCGAGCCTAGCATGCCACACCATATTCGAATCAACAACAAAACAAGACTTAGTAGAGGATAAATTTGGATCGGTTTTCTCTAGGACATAGAGATCTCCACTCCCTTGCCCTTCTCCAAGAACCTTTCCAGTCTCAATATCCTGAAAATAAACATTGTTAGGACCAAAGATTGCATAACAATTCAAATCATTTGTGGCCCTCTTAACCGATAGTAAATTGGAGGTAAAGGTAGGCATAAAGAAAGCTTTTGAGGTTTTATCAAATAGTTTCAAGTCCCCTATTCCCTTTACTGGTATTTGTTCTCCATTTGCAATAACAACATTTCCTAAGGCCGGTTTTATGTTGTCAATTAAACTAGGGTTACTAATCATATGATGTGAGGCTCCCGAGTCAATAACAAGCGATTTGCTAGGCCTAGAAGTAAAGAAAGAGATACCAGACTCCTTGAGTGAAGCAATGGAGCGGATGAGAGCCTCAAGGTCTGACTTCCTCACCACATCTCCGTAGGCTGCGGTCATGGCCACCTCATCTCCCTGCTTTGATGATCCGGCTCCTTTATCGCTAACCGCTTCCTTTGAGAGGTTGGCTTTGAACTTGGCCGGCTTGAGATGAGGATGGAGAACCCAGCACTTGTCTTTCAGATGACCCCGCTTCTTGCAGTGGTCGCACACCAACAACTTCCTCTCCTCTTGCTTGTACATTCCTTTGTTGGCCGAAGCAAGCTCCCCCTTACCGCTAAACAAATCAAGGGATCCTTGCTCTTTCTGAATTTGGGAGCAAATATCCTCAAAGGAGGGGAGCTTCTCTGCCCTTAGGATGTGCTTCAAGAGGTCGTTGAAGGACGGGTTCAAGGTAAGTAGGAGTCCGAAGACTTTGTCTTGCTCCTTTCTTTCGTTTAGCACACTTGCCTCAAGTGTACTTGGCCGCAACATGTCCAGCTCGGACCATAGTGCACGGAACTTACCAAGATGCTTAGTGAACTCCACATCATCTTGGTTAAGATCATTTATGGCCTTCTTGACCTCAAAGACTCTAGTCATGTTAGAGACATTACCATACACGCCTTTAAGTGTTTCCCACAGTTCCTTGGCCGTCTCGCAATATGAGTAGGCCTCAAGGATAGGCGTGTCCAGAGAGTTTTGGAGAACAGATAGGACAACTTGGTCTTCTTGGAACCATTTGGCCTTCCTCTCGCTCTCTTCCTCCGCTTCCGCCTCGGAAGCGTCCTCTCCTTTGGGGTTTTTCTTTGGGACATAGTCGGACTCGACATGACTCCAAAGGCCACGACCTCCAAGGGCGGTTCTTGTGGTTCTTGTCCACAGCAAGTAGTTTGTCCCCTTTAGGACAACCGGTGAAACAATGGGCTTGGCGTTTTCCATGGTCGGATTTCTATGGACCGATGGGTAAAGCTTTTACCCGGAGAATAAATGGGATGCGAGTAAGAAGAAACGAAGATAAGGAGACTAGAGTGTAGAAATGAGTAGGAGAATGAGATTAGACTGTAGAGAATCGAAGAACTTGCTCTGATACCATGTAAGACTTTGTAGAATAAAGAAGAGAATCAAGAGATTGATGAGAGATATCGGTAGACAAAGGGAATGAGGAAGAAGAAAAGATTAGGTTATTGTTCCATAAGAATACATATTACAATGTAGGCTAAAGTCTATATATATCAAGGGAAAATTAGGGCTACACCCTCTACTAACCGATCGTATAAGTGATAGGGACAAGGAGAGAGATAGAACTAATCCCAACGGTGATAGTGACCCGTCCTAGTCTCCTTAAACACAACATAACCCGTGACTCCACTTGTTCCTCCTCTCTAACGGCTACAAGCGACATTCTAGATCCTTCTCATGGGCCTAAGGAGAGCAGGCCTCCTCATTGTCTTTACACACTTACATGACTCGGCCTTATTGCTTGGTTGTACGGACGGCCCCATAATTGTACGGACGGCCATGGCTGCCTTAGGCTTATTCTCTTGATCAATATTCTCCAAGAGTCTAATGCCTTCAAGGATCACGAAATAGCATATAGAAGATGCTTTCCATGTTCAAAATTCAAATAAAAGAAGAAACACCTTTGGAACAACCTTTTGTCCATTGGTTAAAAGAATGCATCTTGGACCAACTTGAATCTATTTGACCAAGCGGGCCATACATGCTAAAAACAAGAACTCTCTCTTCCCCAAACTCGAATCTGGACACACCATATGGCCAGAAACAAAGCTTTCTCAACCTTGAGAAGAAGAAGAAGCGATTTAGTAATTAAGCCTTTAAAGGAAATTTAACAAAAGCAAAATTAAACCTTTAGAGGAAAATTAACTAAATCCTAAGAGAACTCTAGGAAAAATCCTAAGGATTTCGTGGCTCTATACAAGCCTAAAAACACGTGAATCCTTACCAAGAACAAGAACAATTTGCTCCTTGGTTCATCACCACCTCAATTTAAACCCAAGCTTTTACCCAATCGGTGAAGCCTAAGGATGAGGTTTTAAAATCGATTTCTTTCACACACTTGGTCTATGAACTCTACAAAGACCCAAGACCAAGCTTACTCAACATTGAGCTGCTAGAGAATCGATTTAACAACAAAAGCAAAATTAAAGTTTTAAAGAAACTAAGCTAAGCGATTTAACACCTAGGCTAGGATTAAAACTTTAATTAAGCTAACTCCTAAGAGAACCAACTTGAGAACGAGTTTGAGTCACCAAGAACAGAGCCTGCTCTGATACCATGTTGGGATTTATGAGACAAAGCTCACAAGAGAGGGTAGACAAACACTTGGTGAATGAATCCCCCTTTACCCACAACAAACTAACTCATTCTCAAGGGGGAGGAGAGAACATCAACTTGTGATGAACTCCCCATAAACAAGCTAGATAGAACCCAAATACTAGAGAGTAAGCGGATCCTAACTAGGAGAAGCACTAGTTTGAGACTTATCCTCTTCTAGTATCACAACACTTAGAGTTTGTGTACTTAGGAGAAGGAGGATTAAGAGTCAGTAATCTAGGCTAAGTAAAGCAGTAAATAAGAAGAGTTTAGGTGGATTTGAGAAGAGAATAGGCTGCCTTAAGGGCAGCCCCTAACCGCTAATCCTAAACTCTCTACATTGTTAATATGAAACAAGAACACAAGTATAGAGAGGAAATCGGTTTCTCTTCTATTGAATAATGTTGTAATTTGTTACAAAATGAGAGATTACAATGCTTAATATAGGAGAACAAAGGCATAGAGCCGTTAGGCACACAAGGGATTCAAAGGAGAGATGAAAGGGACAGCTCCTTGTCTTTGGTTGACTCGCTATGCTTCCCAACCAAAGCTACACGTGATCTCCTTCCCTTCCATGCCTTGTGACCGTTAGATCTCCTTCCCTTGTGGCCATTGGATCCTTCTTCCCTTCCTTGTGGGATTTCCTTTCTTCTTCTTTATGGGCCTCTCCCTTGTAAGGCCTCGTTTTCCTCCTCTCAAACTCGGCCTCTCTATCTACTGGACCGAGCGCAGGCCTAAGGGCCGAGACCGTACGGACGGGCCTTCTCTTCATCGTACGGACGGGCCTTCTCTTCATCGTACGGACGGGCCTGTACGGACGGGCCTTCTCTTCAATGTGTTCACGGCCTAACTGGCCGCTCACCGGACATGGGTCCGTTCACGGACACGGTACATGGTACCGGACACGGTACATGGTCGCTCACGGACACGGACATGGCCTTACCGGCCTTTACATGGCCTTTCCGGCCTTTCTTCTCTTCTTCCAAGGCTCGGCCTTACCGGCCTCTCCTCTCTCCTCCTTGGTACATTCTAATAATAATTGGTGTCTAAACACTCCAAATTCAACCTGAACTCTTATCATAAGTCAAATGCATTGGATTGTTACATATTTTGACCCTAGAAAGAGTAACATATCTGTTTACTGCTTCGAATCAATGTTTTCTCTCGATTTTAGCCTGTTTTCTCGGTTTAAGCATGTTTTGGGATAAAACGGGTTTAAGTGTTGTCTAAACACTCCAAATTCATCCTGAACTCTTACAATTAGTAAAATTAATTAGATTGTCACACATTCTAACCCTAGAAATAGTAACAAAGCTGTTTACTGCTTCGAATCAATGTTTCTTGGTTTTAGCCTGTTTCGGGACAAAATGGGTATAATTGGTGTCTAAACACTCCAAATTCAACCTGAACTCTTATCATAAGTCAAATGCATTGGATTGTTACATATTTTGACCCTAGAAAGAGTAACATATCTGTTTACTGCTTCGAATCAATGTTTTCTCTCGATTTTAGCCTGTTTTCTCGGTTTAAGCGTGTTTTGGGATAAAACGGGTTTAAGTGTTGTCTAAACACTCCAAATTCATCCTGAACTCTTACAATTAGTAAAATTAATTAGATTGTCACACATTCTAACCCTAGAAATAGTAACAAAGCTGTTTACTGCTTCGAATCAATGTTTTCTTGGTTTTAGCCTGTTTCGGGACAAAATGGGTATAATTGGTGTCTAAACACTCTAATTTCAACCTGAACTCTTATCATAAGTCAAATGCATTGGATTTTTACATATTTTGACCCTAGAAAGAGTAACATATCTGTTTACTGCTTCGAATCAATGTTTTCTCTCGATTTTAGCCTGTTTTCTCGGTTTAAGCGTGTTTTGGGATAAAACGGGTTTAAGTGTTGTCTAAACACTCCAAATTCATCCTGAACTCTTACAATTAGTAAAATTCATTAGATTGTCACACATTCTAACCCTAGAAATAGTAACAAAGCTGTTTACTGCTTCGAATCAATGTTTTCTTGGTTTTAGCCTGTTTCGGGACAAAATGGGTATAATTGGTGTCTAAACACTCCAAATTCAACCTGAACTCTTATCATAAGTCAAATGCATTGGATTGTTACATATTTTGACCCTAGAAAGAGTAACATATCTGTTTACTGCTTCGAATCAATGTTTTCTCTCGGTTTTAGCCTGTTTTCTCGGTTTAAGCCTGTTTTGGGATAAAACGGGTTTAAGTGTTGTCTAAACACTCCAAATTCATCCTGAACTCTTACAATTAGTAAAATTAATTAGATTATCACACATTCTAACCCTAGAAATAGTAACAAAGCTGTTTACTGCTTCGAATCAATGTTTTCTTGGTTTTAGCCTGTTTCGGGACAAAATGGGTATAATTGGTGTCTAAACACTCCAAATTCAACCTGAACTCTTATCATAAGTCAAATGCATTGGATTGTTACATATTTTGACCCTAGAAAGAGTAACATATCTGTTTACTGCTTCGAATCAATGTTTTCTCTCGGTTTTAGCCTGTTTTCTCGGTTTAAGCCTGTTTTGGGATAAAACGGGTTTAAGTGTTGTCTAAACACTCCAAATTCATCCTGAACTCTTACAATTAGTAAAATTAATTAGATTGTCACACATTCTAACCCTAGAAATAGTAACAAAGCTGTTTACTGCTTCGAATCAATGTTTCTTGGTTTTAGCCTGTTTCGGGACAAAATGGGTATAATTGGTGTCTAAACACTCCAAATTCAACCTGAACTCTTATCATAAGTCAAATGCATTGGATTGTTACATATTTTGACCCTAGAAAGAGTAACATATCTGTTTACTGCTTCGAATCAATGTTTTCTCTCGATTTTAGCCTGTTTTCTCGGTTTAAGCCTGTTTTGGGATAAAACGGGTTTAAGTGTTGTCTAAACACTCCAAATTCATCCTGAACTCTTACAATTAGTAAAATTCATTAGATTGTCACACATTCTAACCCTAGAAATAGTAACAAAGCTGTTTACTGCTTCGAATCAATGTTTTCTTGGTTTTAGCCTGTTTCGGGACAAAATGGGTATAATTGGTGTCTAAACACTCCAAATTCAACCTGAACTCTTATCATAAGTCAAATGCATTGGATTGTTACATATTTTGACCCTATAAAGAGTAACATATCTGTTTACTGCTTCGAATCAATGTTTTCTCTCGATTTTAGCCTGTTTTCTTGGTTTAAGCCTGTTTTGGGATAAAACGGGTTTAAGTGTTGTCTAAACACTCCAAATTCATCCTGAACTCTTACAATTAGTAAAATTAATTAGATTGTCACACATTCTAACCCTAGAAATAGTAACAAAGCTGTTTACTGCTTCGAATCAATGTTTTCTTGGTTTTAGCCTGTTTCGGGACAAAATGGGTATAATTGGTGTCTAAACACTCCAAATTCAACCTGAACTCTTATCATAAGTCAAATGCATTGGATTGTTACATATTTTGACCCTAGAAAGAGTAACATATCTGTTTACTGCTTCGAATCAATGTTTTCTCTCGACTTTAGCCTGTTTTCTCCGTTTAAGCCTGTTTTGGGATAAAACGGGTTTAAGTGTTGTCTAAACACTCCAAATTCATCCTGAACTCTTACAATTAGTAAAATTCATTAGATTGTCACACATTCTAACCCTAGAAATAGTAACAAAGCTGTTTACTGCTTCTAATCAATGTTTTCTTTGTTTTAGCCTGTTTCGGGACAAAATGGGTATAATTGGTGTCTAAACATTCCAAATTCAACCTGAACTCTTATAATTAGTCAAATGCATTGGATTGTTACATATTTTGACCCTATAAAGACTAACATATCTGTTTACTGCTTCGAATCAATGTTTTCTCTCGGTGTTAGCCTGTTTTTTCGGTTTAAGCCTGTTTCAGGATAAAACGGGTTTAAGTGTTGTCTAAATACTCCAAATTCATTTCGAAATCTTACTATTAGTAAAATACATTTGACTGTCACACATTCTAACCCTAGAAATAGTAACAAAGCTGTTTACTGCTTCTAATCAATGTTTTCTTTGTTTTAGCCTGTTTCGGGACAAAATGGGTATAATTGGTGTCTAAACACTCCAAATTCAACCTGAACTCTTATAATTAGTCAAATCCATTGGATTGTTACATATTTTGACCCTATAAAGACTAACATATCTGTTTACTGCTTCGAATCAATGTTTTCTCTCGGTTTTAGCCTGTTTTCTTGGTTTAAGCCTGTTTTGGGATAAAACGGGTTTAAGTGTTGACTAAACACTCCAAATTCATCTCGAACTCTTATTATTAGTAAAATGCATTTGACTGTCACACATTCTGACCCTAGAAAGACTAACAAAGCTCTTTACTGCTTTGAATCAAGGTTTTCTCGGTGTTAGCCTGTTTCAGGACACAATGGGTATAAGTGGTGCCTAAACACTCCAAATTAAACTCGAACTCTTATAATTAATCAAATGCATTGGATTGTTACATATTTTGACCCTAGAAAGAGTAACATATCTGTTTACTGCTTCGAATCAATGTTTTCTCTCGATTTAGCCTGTTTTCTCGGTTTAAGCCTGTTTTGAGATAAAACGGGTTTAAGTGTTGTCTAAACACTCCAAATTCATCCTGAACTCTTACAATTAGTAAAATTCATTAGATTGTCACACATTCTAACCCTAGAAATAGTAACAAAGCTGTTTACTGCTTCGAATCAATGTTTTCTTGGTTTTAGCCTGTTTCGGGACAAAATGGGTATAATTGGTGTCTAAACACTCTAAATTCAACCTGAACTCTTATCATAAGTCAAATGCATTGGATTGTTACATATTTTGACCCTAGAAAGAGTAACATATCTGTTTACTGCTTCGAATCAATGTTTTCTCTCGATTTTAGCCTGTTTTCTCGGTTTAAGCGTGTTTTGGGATAAAACGGGTTTAAGTGTTGTCTAAACACTCCAAATTCATCCTGAACTCTTACAATTAGTAAAATTAATTAGATTGTCACACATTCTAACCCTAGAAATAGTAACAAAGCTGTTTACTGCTTCGAATCAATGTTTTCTTGGTTTTAGCCTGTTTCGGGACAAAATGGGTATAATTGGTGTCTAAACACTCTAATTTCAACCTGAACTCTTATCATAAGTCAAATGCATTGGATTTTTACATATTTTGACCCTAGAAAGAGTAACATATCTGTTTACTGCTTCGAATCAATGTTTTCTCTCGATTTTAGCCTGTTTTCTCGGTTTAAGCGTGTTTTGGGATAAAACGGGTTTAAGTGTTGTCTAAACACTCCAAATTCATCCTGAACTCTTACAATTAGTAAAATTCATTAGATTGTCACACATTCTAACCCTAGAAATAGTAACAAAGCTGTTTACTGCTTCGAATCAATGTTTTCTTGGTTTTAGCCTGTTTCGGGACAAAATGGGTATAATTGGTGTCTAAACACTCCAAATTCAACCTGAACTCTTATCATAAGTCAAATGCATTGGATTGTTACATATTTTGACCCTAGAAAGAGTAACATATCTGTTTACTGCTTCGAATCAATGTTTTCTCTCGGTTTTAGCCTGTTTTCTCGGTTTAAGCCTGTTTTGGGATAAAACGGGTTTAAGTGTTGTCTAAACACTCCAAATTCATCCTGAACTCTTACAATTAGTAAAATTAATTAGATTATCACACATTCTAACCCTAGAAATAGTAACAAAGCTGTTTACTGCTTCGAATCAATGTTTTCTTTGTTTTAGCCTGTTTCGGGACAAAATGGGTATAATTGGTGTCTAAACACTCCAAATTCAACCTGAACTCTTATCATAAGTCAAATGCATTGGATTGTTACATATTTTGACCCTAGAAAGAGTAACATATCTGTTTACTGCTTCGAATCAATGTTTTCTCTCGATTTTAGCCTGTTTTCTCGGTTTAAGCATGTTTTGGGATAAAACGGGTTTAAGTGTTGTCTAAACACTCCAAATTCATCCTGAACTCTTACAATTAGTAAAATTAATTAGATTGTCACACATTCTAACCCTAGAAATAGTAACAAAGCTGTTTACTGCTTCGAATCAATGTTTCTTGGTTTTAGCCTGTTTCGGGACAAAATGGGTATAATTGGTGTCTAAACACTCCAAATTCAACCTGAACTCTTATCATAAGTCAAATGCATTGGATTGTTACATATTTTGACCCTAGAAAGAGTAACATATCTGTTTACTGCTTCGAATCAATGTTTTCTCTCGATTTTAGCCTGTTTTCTCGGTTTAAGCGTGTTTTGGGATAAAACGGGTTTAAGTGTTGTCTAAACACTCCAAATTCATCCTGAACTCTTACAATTAGTAAAATTAATTAGATTGTCACACATTCTAACCCTAGAAATAGTAACAAAGCTGTTTACTGCTTCGAATCAATGTTTTCTTGGTTTTAGCCTGTTTCGGGACAAAATGGGTATAATTGGTGTCTAAACACTCTAATTTCAACCTGAACTCTTATCATAAGTCAAATGCATTGGATTTTTACATATTTTGACCCTAGAAAGAGTAACATATCTGTTTACTGCTTCGAATCAATGTTTTCTCTCGATTTTAGCCTGTTTTCTCGGTTTAAGCGTGTTTTGGGATAAAACGGGTTTAAGTGTTGTCTAAACACTCCAAATTCATCCTGAACTCTTACAATTAGTAAAATTCATTAGATTGTCACACATTCTAACCCTAGAAATAGTAACAAAGCTGTTTACTGCTTCGAATCAATGTTTTCTTGGTTTTAGCCTGTTTCGGGACAAAATGGGTATAATTGGTGTCTAAACACTCCAAATTCAACCTGAACTCTTATCATAAGTCAAATGCATTGGATTGTTACATATTTTGACCCTAGAAAGAGTAACATATCTGTTTACTGCTTCGAATCAATGTTTTCTCTCGGTTTTAGCCTGTTTTCTCGGTTTAAGCCTGTTTTGGGATAAAACGGGTTTAAGTGTTGTCTAAACACTCCAAATTCATCCTGAACTCTTACAATTAGTAAAATTAATTAGATTATCACACATTCTAACCCTAGAAATAGTAACAAAGCTGTTTACTGCTTCGAATCAATGTTTTCTTGGTTTTAGCCTGTTTCGGGACAAAATGGGTATAATTGGTGTCTAAACACTCCAAATTCAACCTGAACTCTTATCATAAGTCAAATGCATTGGATTGTTACATATTTTGACCCTAGAAAGAGTAACATATCTGTTTACTGCTTCGAATCAATGTTTTCTCTCGGTTTTAGCCTGTTTTCTCGGTTTAAGCCTGTTTTGGGATAAAACGGGTTTAAGTGTTGTCTAAACACTCCAAATTCATCCTGAACTCTTACAATTAGTAAAATTAATTAGATTGTCACACATTCTAACCCTAGAAATAGTAACAAAGCTGTTTACTGCTTCGAATCAATGTTTCTTGGTTTTAGCCTGTTTCGGGACAAAATGGGTATAATTGGTGTCTAAACACTCCAAATTCAACCTGAACTCTTATCATAAGTCAAATGCATTGGATTGTTACATATTTTGACCCTAGAAAGAGTAACATATCTGTTTACTGCTTCGAATCAATGTTTTCTCTCGATTTTAGCCTGTTTTCTCGGTTTAAGCCTGTTTTGGGATAAAACGGGTTTAAGTGTTGTCTAAACACTCCAAATTCATCCTGAACTCTTACAATTAGTAAAATTCATTAGATTGTCACACATTCTAACCCTAGAAATAGTAACAAAGCTGTTTACTGCTTCGAATCAATGTTTTCTTGGTTTTAGCCTGTTTCGGGACAAAATGGGTATAATTGGTGTCTAAACACTCCAAATTCAACCTGAACTCTTATCATAAGTCAAATGCATTGGATTGTTACATATTTTGACCCTATAAAGAGTAACATATCTGTTTACTGCTTCGAATCAATGTTTTCTCTCGATTTTAGCCTGTTTTCTTGGTTTAAGCCTGTTTTGGGATAAAACGGGTTTAAGTGTTGTCTAAACACTCCAAATTCATCCTGAACTCTTACAATTAGTAAAATTAATTAGATTGTCACACATTCTAACCCTAGAAATAGTAACAAAGCTGTTTACTGCTTCGAATCAATGTTTTCTTGGTTTTAGCCTGTTTCGGGACAAAATGGGTATAATTGGTGTCTAAACACTCCAAATTCAACCTGAACTCTTATCATAAGTCAAATGCATTGGATTGTTACATATTTTGACCCTAGAAAGAGTAACATATCTGTTTACTGCTTCGAATCAATGTTTTCTCTCGACTTTAGCCTGTTTTCTCCGTTTAAGCCTGTTTTGGGATAAAACGGGTTTAAGTGTTGTCTAAACACTCCAAATTCATCCTGAACTCTTACAATTAGTAAAATTCATTAGATTGTCACACATTCTAACCCTAGAAATAGTAACAAAGCTGTTTACTGCTTCTAATCAATGTTTTCTTTGTTTTAGCCTGTTTCGGGACAAAATGGGTATAATTGGTGTCTAAACATTCCAAATTCAACCTGAACTCTTATAATTAGTCAAATGCATTGGATTGTTACATATTTTGACCCTATAAAGACTAACATATCTGTTTACTGCTTCGAATCAATGTTTTCTCTCGGTGTTAGCCTGTTTTTTCGGTTTAAGCCTGTTTCAGGATAAAACGGGTTTAAGTGTTGTCTAAATACTCCAAATTCATTTCGAAATCTTACTATTAGTAAAATACATTTGACTGTCACACATTCTAACCCTAGAAATAGTAACAAAGCTGTTTACTGCTTCTAATCAATGTTTTCTTTGTTTTAGCCTGTTTCGGGACAAAATGGGTATAATTGGTGTCTAAACACTCCAAATTCAACCTGAACTCTTATAATTAGTCAAATCCATTGGATTGTTACATATTTTGACCCTATAAAGACTAACATATCTGTTTACTGCTTCGAATCAATGTTTTCTCTCGGTTTTAGCCTGTTTTCTTGGTTTAAGCCTGTTTTGGGATAAAACGGGTTTAAGTGTTGACTAAACACTCCAAATTCATCTCGAACTCTTATTATTAGTAAAATGCATTTGACTGTCACACATTCTGACCCTAGAAAGACTAACAAAGCTCTTTACTGCTTTGAATCAAGGTTTTCTCGGTGTTAGCCTGTTTCAGGACACAATGGGTATAAGTGGTGCCTAAACACTCCAAATTAAACTCGAACTCTTATAATTAATCAAATGCATTGGATTGTTACATATTTTGACCCTAGAAAGAGTAACATATCTGTTTACTGCTTCGAATCAATGTTTTCTCTCGATTTAGCCTGTTTTCTCGGTTTAAGCCTGTTTTGAGATAAAACGGGTTTAAGTGTTGTCTAAACACTCCAAATTCATCCTGAACTCTTACAATTAGTAAAATTCATTAGATTGTCACACATTCTAACCCTAGAAATAGTAACAAAGCTGTTTACTGCTTCGAATCAATGTTTTCTTGGTTTTAGCCTGTTTCGGGACAAAATGGGTATAATTGGTGTCTAAACACTCTAAATTCAACCTGAACTCTTATCATAAGTCAAATGCATTGGATTGTTACATATTTTGACCCTAGAAAGAGTAACATATCTGTTTACTGCTTCGAATCAATGTTTTCTCTCGATTTTAGCCTGTTTTCTCGGTTTAAGCGTGTTTTGGGATAAAACGGGTTTAAGTGTTGTCTAAACACTCCAAATTCATCCTGAACTCTTACAATTAGTAAAATTAATTAGATTTTCACACATTCTAACCCTAGAAATAGTAACAAAGCTGTTTACTGCTTCGAATCAATGTTTTCTTGGTTTTAGCCTGTTTCGGGACAAAATGGGTATAATTGGTGTCTAAACACTCTAATTTCAACCTGAACTCTTATCATAAGTCAAATGCATTGGATTTTTACATATTTTGACCCTAGAAAGAGTAACATATCTGTTTACTGCTTCGAATCAATGTTTTCTCTCGATTTTAGCCTGTTTTCTCGGTTTAAGCGTGTTTTGGGATAAAACGGGTTTAAGTGTTGTCTAAACACTCCAAATTCATCCTGAACTCTTACAATTAGTAAAATTCATTAGATTGTCACACATTCTAACCCTAGAAATAGTAACAAAGCTGTTTACTGCTTCGAATCAATGTTTTCTTGGTTTTAGCCTGTTTCGGGACAAAATGGGTATAATTGGTGTCTAAATGTTGAAATAAGCGGAAGACTTAGAGAGATTTGAGAGGTTTAGAATGAAGAAGAAGAGTTGGTGGCGAATAGTATGAAAGAGAGTGATAATAGATTAGAATTAGGTAGAATATACCAAATACAACACATGACAAAGGTTTAAATAGGGAGGCAGCTAGGGCGACCACATGACCTAAAATAGAAACAAAAGAAATCGACAATTAGGAGAGAGAGGGGGTAGGTGATCGGTGATAGCGACTTGTCCTAGTCTTCCACTCTTGTCCACTTGCGCTTTCTCCCTAACGGCTACACAAGGGATTCTCGATCCTTCTCATGGGCTGAAGGTAAGCAGGCCTCCTCACTATCCTCACACATAGATGACTCGGCCTTAGTGCTTCACTCGGCCTTATTGCTTGCACGTACGGACGGTACGGACTGTACGGACGCCATAGGCTTATTCTTGATCAATACTCCCCCTCAAGCTTAGCCTGATGAAATGGCTAAGCTTGGAACCCGTGAAGCAGCACCTCATTAAAAACCTTGACTTAGAAAACCTCATGGGACAAAACTAAGCCAAGGGAAAAAGAGTGTGCTGTCCACGGATTAGGAAAGTTGATCACGGCCGTGTGATGTCTACAAGTCCAAGTTTGCTATGAATATAATCACAAACCTTGGGACTTGCAGATTTGGTGAAGATGTCGGCTAGCTGGTCTTGACTCCTTGTGTGGCATGGTAGAACCGCTCCCTCTTCGATCCTCTCCCTAACCTTGTGGCAGTCGCTCTCAATGTGCTTGGTCCGTTCATGGAAGACTGAGTTAGTGGCTATGTGGATCGCTGCCTCATTGTCACAATGCATTGTCATCGGCTGTCTTGTTTCAATGCCGAGATCCTTAAGTAGACCTTTCAACCATGTCATCTCATTAGTTAGCTTCCTCATAGCTCGGTACTCAGCCTCGGCACTTGAACATGACACCACCTTTTGCTTCTTAGACCTCCATGTAACTAGGTTTCCTCCAACAAAGGTGCAATATCCAGTAGTTGACCGCCTATCCAATGTGTCTCCATTATAGTCCGCATCACAATAACCCACGATCTCAGTGTTGCCGTTTTTACCCATCCAAATGCCTTGACCAGGGCTGCCCTTGAGATAGCTCAAAATCCTCTCCACTTGACTCCATTGATACTTGCTTGGAGCTTGCATGTGCTGACTCACCTGATTCACAGCATAAGAGATATCAGGTCGTGTGATAGTTAAATAGATCAACTTACCTACAAGCCGTCGGTAGCGTGTGACGTCCGGGAACGGCTCGTCCAATGGTTCGCGTGGTTTGCCTTCCTTCGCCCGAATGCTCTCCCCCTTTCGCTTGAGCTGGTAATCTTCATCCAGTGGTGTAGTAGCTGGAACCGTACCAAGTTTGCCTGTCTCAGCAAGCAAGTCAAGAGCATACTTGCGTTGTGAGAGGAAGATACCCTCCGGGGAACGGCAGATTTCGATGCCGAGGAAGTATTTGAGCTCTCCGAGGTCCTTAATGTCAAAGGCAGACTTGAGAGAGTCTTTAATGGCAACAATACCGGCCTTGTCATCGCCAGTCACGATGATGTCATCGACATAAACCAGCACCACAACCAGGCCAAGTGATGTCTTGAGAGTGAAAAGAGTGTGGTCAGCCTCCGATCGTCTAAAGCCATTCGCCTTAAGAGTGGAGCTGAGCTTATGGTACCAGGCGCGTGGTGACTGTTTGAGGCCATAGATGGCCTTGCGTAACCGTAAGACCTTCCCGGGAGCAACAATGTCCTCAAGGCCAGGCGGAGGAGTCATGTACACTTCTTCATCTAGCTCGCCTTGGAGGAACGCGTTCTTCACATCCATTTGCCATAAGTCCCAAGAAAGGTTCACGGCCACCGATAGCACTACTCGCACGGTATGCAATTTGGCCACGGGAGCAAACGTTGCCGTGTAGTCATCTCCATAGGTTTGAGTGAACCCTCGGGCCACCAGCCGTGCCTTATGCCTTTCAATCTCTCCCGTGCTCAAGAACTTGATGGTGAATACCCACTTTGAACTTACGGCCTTCTTCCCTTTGGGGAGGTCAGCCTCATCCCATGTGTGATTTCTGATCATTGCACCAGCTTCATCCTCCACAGCATCTACCCATACCTTATGTTCTTTGGCCTCCTCGTACGTTTGGGGAACCCAGTGTTCATCAACTTGGCCGAAGAAGGCTTGGTGCTCGGTCGGAAGCAGCTCGAGCGAACATACGGCTTGGATAGGATGTGCGACGGCTTGACTGTTGTAGTAGACCCTCTTATCTTTCCATGTAGAGGGGTGAGACCGGACACGCGTGCTTCGTCGTGGAGCTGGTTGAGCTGGCGGCACTGATTGGCTGGACTGAGTGACATCTTCGATGACCGGTTCAGCATCAGGTCGTGTCTCGGTCAGGCTTGAGTTTGGCTCGGGCAGCTCATGTGCCTCGGTCATGCTCTGGTTTGGCTCGGGCATCTCATGGTCCGGGGATATCATCTCGGGCATAGCACCTTCCGGCTCGAGCGTATGGTCAATGGAGCTCGGGTTGGGTTCTGGCTGAGGAAGGGCTGTGGCCGTAGGCGGATTTCCGAGATGGTCAAGGAGAAACTTAAGGCTGGAGGCTCTATCATTTGGTGATGATGAAAGATCCTTCAAGCTGTTCCAGTCTTTGTTATCAAAATAACCCACATTTTCCAAGAACCGAACATCTCTTGATACATACAGCCGGCTTGTCTTTGGGTCAAAACACTTGTATCCCTTTTGAGTAGTGGAGTAGCCGATGAACATACACCTTATGCTTTTGGGATCGAGCTTACTCCGCTGTTCTCCTGGCACAAGTACAAAAGAAACACACCCAAAGACCCGTAAGTGCTCTAGAGATGGTTTAAATCCATTCAATACCTCAAATGGCGATAGGTCATTAAGGACTTTGGTTGGTGTCCGATTGATCAAGTAGCATGCTGTCATCACAGCATCACCCCAATATCGCCTTGTAACGTGTGAATGGAACATCATCGACCGTGCCACCTCCATTAGATGTCGGTTCTTCCTCTCGGCCACACCATTTTGTTGGGGCGTATAGGGACAACTCGTTTGGTGTAGTATGCCGTGTTTTGCTAGGTGTTCTCTGAATTTGTGACTTGTATACTCTCCACCATTGTCTGATCTAAGTACCTTAATTTTAGCATTGAAATGATTAGTAACATAATTTTGAAAGTTTATGAAAGCATCAAACACTCTATCCTTTGAAGGCAACAAAGTAATCCATGTGTACTTAGATTTTTCATCAATAAAAGTCACAAAATATTTGTTATTATCTCTAGAAAGGCATGGTGAAGTCCACACATCCGAGTGCACTAAATCAAAACAATGCTCATAAATAGTTTTAGACTTGGGAAAAATAGATTTGCAATGTTTACCAAGAATACAAGACTCACACATTGAACTATCAAAAGAAACACTTGGTAACATTAAAGCAAGGGCACGAGAATGAGGATGGCCTAATCTAGCATGCCACACACTATCCAAATTAACAACAAAACAAGATTTAGTAGATAAACTTGGCGAGGTTTTCTCTAGGACATAGAGATCTCCACTCCCTTGTCCCTCTCCAAGAACTTTTCCAGTCTCAATATCCTGAAAATGAACACTATTAGGACCAAAGATTGCATAACAATTCAAATCATTAGTGGTTCTCTTAACCGATAGAAGATTAGATGTGAAGGTAGGCATAAAGAAAGCTTTTGTGGTTTTATCAAATAGTTTCAAGTCCCCTATTCCTTTCACTGGTATTTGTTCTCCATTTGCAATTATAACATTTCCTAAAGCCGGTTTTATATTGTCAATTAGACTAGGATTACTAATCATGTGGTGAGAAGCACCCGAGTCTATGACAAGAGATTTACTAGGCTTAGAGGTAAAGAAAGAGATACCAGACTCCTTGAGTGAGGCAATGGAACGGATGAGCGCCTCAAGGTCTGATTTCCTAACCACTTCTCCATAGGCTGCGGTCATGGCTGCCTCATCTCCTTGCTTTGACGGCCCGGCTCCCTTGTCGCTAACCGCTTCCTTTGAGAGGTTTGCTTTGAACTTGGCCGGTTTGAGATGAGGGTGGAGGACCCAGCACTTGTCTTTCAGGTGACCCCGCCTCTTGCAGTGGTCGCATATCCACACCTTCCTCTCCTCTTGCTTGTACACTCCTTTATTAGCCGTAGCAAGCTCCCCCTTACCGCTAAACAAGTCAAGAGAACCTTGCTCTCTTTGGATTTGTGAACAAATGTCTTCAAAAGAGGGAAGTTTCTCTGCCCTGAGGATGTGCTTCAAGAGATCGTTGAAGGATGGGTTTAAAGTAAGAAGGAGACCAAAGATCTTGTCTTGCTCCTTTCTTTCAGTCAACACACTCGGATCGAGTGTACTCGGCCGCAACATGTCAAGCTCGGACCATAAAGCTCGAAACTTGCCAAGATGTTTAGTGAACTCCACATCATCTTGGTTAAGCTCATTTATGGCCTTCTTGACCTCAAAGACCCGAGTCAAGTTGGAGATATTGCCATAGACACCTTTAAGTGTCTCCCACAACTCCTTGGCCGTCTCGCAATATGAGTAGGCCTCAAGGATTGGTGTGTCAAGAGAGTTTTGGAGAACAGATTATTAGAATGTACCAAGGAGGAGAGAGGAGAGGCCGGTAAGGCCGAGCCTTGGAAGAAGAGAAGAAAGGCCGGAAAGGCCATGTAAAGGCCGGTAAGGCCATGTCCGTGTCCGTGAGCGACCATGTACCGTGTCCGGTACCATGTACCGTGTCCGTGAACGGACCCATGTCCGGTGAGCGGCCAGTTAGGCCGTGAACACATTGAAGAGAAGGCCCGTCCGTACAGGCCCGTCCGTACAGGCCCGTCCGTACAGGCCCGTCCGTACAGGCCCGTCCGTACGATGAAGAGAAGGCCCGTCCGTACGGTCTCGGCCCTTAGGCCTGCGCTCGGTCCAGTAGATAGAGAGGCCGAGTTTGAGAGGAGGAAAGCGAGGCCCTACAAGAGAGAGAGGCTTATGGGAAGATCACATGTGCCCTTGGTTGGTGAAGGAAGGAAAGGTCACTCTCACCAACACCAAATCGAGAATGTCACTTTCATCACTCTCTTCTTCTCTCTAACGGTCATATGACCTTGTATTCTCCTATATTAAGCTTTGTATTTCACCTCATATGTAACACAATACAACAATCTAATAGAAGAGAAACCGATTTCCTCTCTATACTTGTGTTCTTGTTTCATATTAACAATGTAGAGAGTTTAGGATTAGCGGTTAGGGGCTGCCCTTAAGGCAGCCTATTCTCTTCTCAAATCCACCTAAACTCTTCTTATTTACTGCTTTACTTAGCCTAGATTACTGATTCTTAATCCTCCTTCTCCTAAGTACACAAACTCTAAGTGTTGTGATACTAGAAGAGGATAAGTCTCAAACTAGTGCTTCTCCTAGTTAGGATCCGCTTACTCTCTAGTATTTGGGTTCTATCTAGCTTGTTTATGGGGAGTTCATCACAAGTTGATGTTCTCTCCTCCCCCTTGAGAATGAGTTAGTTTGTTGTGGGTAAAGGGGGATTCATTCACCAAGTGTTTGTCTACCCTCTCTTGTGAGCTTTGTCTCATAAATCCCAACATGGTATCAGAGCAAGGTTCTGTTCTTGGTGATTTAAACTCATTCTCAAAGTCGTTTTTCTTAGGAGTTAGCTTAGTTAAAGTTTTAGACTTTGCTTAGGTGTTAAATCGCTTAGCTTAGTTTCTTTAAAGCTTTAATTTTGCTTTTGTTGATTAAATCGATTCTCTAGCAGCTCATTGTTGAGTAAGCTTGGTCCCTTGTCTTGTTAGAATTTGTAGACCAAGTGTGTGGAAAGAAATCGATTTTACAAGCCCCATCCTTAAGCTTTACCGATTTGGTAATAGCTTTGTTTATTTTGGGATGTGTGGGAAGTGATGAACCATTGAGCAAATTGTGTTGTTCATGGTGAGGATTCACGGTTCTTGTGTGCTTGTATGAGCCACGAAATTCTTAGGATTTAGCTCTCTTAGGATTTAGTTAATTTTCCTCTAAAGGTTTAATTTTGCTTTTGTTAAATTTCCTTTAAAGGCTTAATTACTAAATCGCTACTTCTTCTTCTCAATGTTGAGAAAGCTTTGTTTCTGGCCCTATGGTGTGTCCAGATTCAAGCTTGAAGAAGAGAGAGATCTTAATTTTCGCATCTCATGTCCGCTTGGTCAACTAGACTAAAGCTGTTCAAAGATGCATTCTTTTAACCGTTGGACAATAGGTTGTTCCAAAGGCTTTTGTTGTTTCTTCTTTGCTTGGGACCACGAAAAACATCTTCTATATGTTATTTTCGTGGATCTAAAGCCTTAAGATCTTGGAGAACACTTTGTTTAAGTGATTCTACAAGGAGTTTTGTTGTTAAACCTTTGGAGAAACTAATTTTCCATAAGGTCCATTGTGTTTCAGCCATTAAAGCACCAAAAGAGATTGTCTTCTTGGATGTTCTTGGCTGTCAAAGCTTCTTTCAACTCAAGAAAACAGAGTTAAACTCTGTCCATAAGAACTCTTGAGCAGATTCTCTATTCTACTCTCCATTCATCTTATACTACCGCCAATACTCTCCCTTATACTCTCACTTTCTATTCTCCATATATACTCTTATTAATTCTCTAAATTCTCTATTTAATTTCAGTAATATTCTCTATACTCTAATCTCTAACAATCTCTTGTTTAGAATCTGTTCCATTGATTTTTGGTTTCAGTTTCAGCATTGAAGATTGTGTGGAGCTCGCTCACTATCTCAAGGAGAAGAAGTGGCGAGGTTGAAGGCTACAAGATAGCCATGTAAGAGCGCAGCACAATGCCTGGAGTTAGAACCAAGGGCCACCAAGTCTTTGTTAAGCTGGTGGAAGGTGATGAATCAGTCCAAGAGCATGTGTGTTAGTGCCAAGTTGTTGATCGGATGTGCACAATGGTCTTTAGGAAAGGTGATGCACAAGGTTTCAACTGTTGATTGGATGTGCACAAGAACGGTGATGCACAAGGCTTCAACTGAGGTGATGAGGTTTCAGCCCATCATCAAGTAAAGGTTACGGGGGAGATCAAGTGACTTCAGACCGTACCTCACAGATTCTGCTCGGCCACAAGCAAAAGTCTTTACTTAAAGCTCAGCCGAAGCGTCTCAAAGATCGACTCGGACGAAACCCTTCCACTGCGATTCGGCTTCCGCGTTATTCATTAAAGTTCGAGACCACAGAGTCATCTTGCCAGTGGAAGTGGAATCATACCAATCCGAGCAGCCGTTCGAAAGTTATGTCCGATTCAGTGGGCATGTGTCAGTCTGACAAATAAAACTGACCGGGTTTAAAACCATGGTTAGAGGAGCGGTCTCAAGGAGGAATTCCAAACCGCAACAGTGATCAACTCTCTCCCTCCTATCCATCAAAACACCATAAAGGCTGTGCTCTAAACTCTTCTCTATTTTAATTCATAAATTCATTACCTTAGCTTCATTACTAGTCTTTACTCTTTAATATGTTCTCTTAAATTGTCACACTTTTAGAAATTTTCTTTGATATTCCTCATAGCAAACACTTATTCTTTTCTTCTTTATCACTTGTTTAAGGGGTAAAGGAGACTATGAGAGCCTCAAAGAAACTCTAAAGGCGCAAGGATGGAGATCATAAGGAATGTGCTAAAGGCAAGGTGGGCTAAGGAGTAGGAGCGGTTCAAATCATGAAGAGAAGGGAGCTAGTTCTTTGCAAACCAAGGTCAAGGGACATCATGGATAGTGGAGTCTATACTCTTTTTCCCTTAACAAAGTTTTATCCCAAGAGGTTTTCTTTGTTGAGGTTTTTAATGAGGTAGATGACACTAGTCCACCCTTGATCTTTGGTCCCCATGGTGCCCTGCAGATCAAGCGTGCGGGGGAGTATTAGAATGTACCAAGGAGGAGAGAGGAGAGGCCGGTAAGGCCGAGCCTTGGAAGAAGAGAAGAAAGGCCGGAAAGGCCATGTAAAGGCCGGTAAGGCCATGTCCGTGTCCGTGAGCGACCATGTACCGTGTCCGGTACCATGTACCGTGTCCGTGAACGGACCCATGTCCGGTGAGCGGCCAGTTAGGCCGTGAACACATTGAAGAGAAGGCCCGTCCGTACAGGCCCGTCCGTACAGGCCCGTCCGTACAGGCCCGTCCGTACAGGCCCGTCCGTACGATGAAGAGAAGGCCCGTCCGTACGGTCTCGGCCCTTAGGCCTGCGCTCGGTCCAGTAGATAGAGAGGCCGAGTTTGAGAGGAGGAAAGCGAGGCCCTACAAGAGAGAGAGGCTTATGGGAAGATCACATGTGCCCTTGGTTGGTGAAGGAAGGAAAGGTCACTCTCACCAACACCAAATCGAGAATGTCACTTTCATCACTCTCTTCTTCTCTCTAACGGTCATATGACCTTGTATTCTCCTATATTAAGCTTTGTATTTCACCTCATATGTAACACAATACAACAATCTAATAGAAGAGAAACCGATTTCCTCTCTATACTTGTGTTCTTGTTTCATATTAACAATGTAGAGAGTTTAGGATTAGCGGTTAGGGGCTGCCCTTAAGGCAGCCTATTCTCTTCTCAAATCCACCTAAACTCTTCTTATTTACTGCTTTACTTAGCCTAGATTACTGATTCTTAATCCTCCTTCTCCTAAGTACACAAACTCTAAGTGTTGTGATACTAGAAGAGGATAAGTCTCAAACTAGTGCTTCTCCTAGTTAGGATCCGCTTACTCTCTAGTATTTGGGTTCTATCTAGCTTGTTTATGGGGAGTTCATCACAAGTTGATGTTCTCTCCTCCCCCTTGAGAATGAGTTAGTTTGTTGTGGGTAAAGGGGGATTCATTCACCAAGTGTTTGTCTACCCTCTCTTGTGAGCTTTGTCTCATAAATCCCAACACAGATAGGACAACTTGGTCTTCTTGGAACCACTTGGCCTTCCTCTCGCTCTCTTCTTCTACTTCCTCCTCGGAAGCGCCTTCATCTTCTCCTTTGAGGTTTTGTTTTGGAGCATAGTCACTCTCGACATGACTCCAAAGACCACGACCTCCAAGGGCAGTTCTTGTGGTTCTAGTCCACAGCAAGTAGTTTGTTCCTTTGAGAACAACCGGCATGACAATGGGTTTGGCGTTTTCCATGGTTTAACCGCTATGGACCGATGGACAAAGCTTTTACCCGGAGAATAAAGAGAAATAGGACTGAGAATCGAGTGAACAAGAATGAAGAATGGAAGAATAGAAGAGATAGGTTATCAAGAACGACAACCTAGCTCTGATACCATGTTGAAATAAGCGGAAGACTTAGAGAGATTTGAGAGGTTTAGAATGAAGAAGAAGAGTTGGTGGCGAATAGTATGAAAGAGAGTGATAATAGATTAGAATTAGGTAGAATATACCAAATACAACACATGACAAAGGTTTAAATAGGGAGGCAGCTAGGGCGACCACATGACCTAAAATAGAAACAAAAGAAATCGACAATTAGGAGAGAGAGGGGGTAGGTGATCGGTGATAGCGACTTGTCCTAGTCTTCCACTCTTGTCCACTTGCGCTTTCTCCCTAACGGCTACACAAGGGATTCTCGATCCTTCTCATGGGCTGAAGGTAAGCAGGCCTCCTCACTATCCTCACACATAGATGACTCGGCCTTAGTGCTTCACTCGGCCTTATTGCTTGCACGTACGGACGGTACGGACTGTACGGACGCCATAGGCTTATTCTTGATCAATACTAAACACTCCAAATTCAACCTGAACTCTTATCATAAGTCAAATGCATTGGATTGTTACATATTTTGACCCTAGAAAGAGTAACATATCTGTTTACTGCTTCGAATCAATGTTTTCTCTCGGTTTTAGCCTGTTTTCTCGGTTTAAGCCTGTTTTGGGATAAAACGGGTTTAAGTGTTGTCTAAACACTCCAAATTCATCCTGAACTCTTACAATTAGTAAAATTAATTAGATTATCACACATTCTAACCCTAGAAATAGTAACAAAGCTGTTTACTGCTTCGAATCAATGTTTTCTTGGTTTTAGCCTGTTTCGGGACAAATTGGGTATAATTGGTGTCTAAACACTCCAAATTCAACCTGAACTCTTATCATAAGTCAAATGCATTGGATTGTTACATATTTTGACCCTAGAAAGAGTAACATATCTGTTTACTGCTTCGAATCAATGTTTTCTCTCGGTTTTAGCCTGTTTTCTCGGTTTAAGCCTGTTTTGGGATAAAACGGGTTTAAGTGTTGTCTAAACACTCCAAATTCATCCTGAACTCTTACAATTAGTAAAATTAATTAGATTGTCACACATTCTAACCCTAGAAATAGTAACAAAGCTGTTTACTGCTTCGAATCAATGTTTCTTGGTTTTAGCCTGTTTCGGGACAAAATGGGTATAATTGGTGTCTAAACACTCCAAATTCAACCTGAACTCTTATCATAAGTCAAATGCATTGGATTGTTACATATTTTGACCCTAGAAAGAGTAACATATCTGTTTACTGCTTCGAATCAATGTTTTCTCTCGATTTTAGCCTGTTTTCTCGGTTTAAGCCTGTTTTGGGATAAAACGGGTTTAAGTGTTGTCTAAACACTCCAAATTCATCCTGAACTCTTACAATTAGTAAAATTCATTAGATTGTCACACATTCTAACCCTAGAAATAGTAACAAAGCTGTTTACTGCTTCGAATCAATGTTTTCTTGGTTTTAGCCTGTTTCGGGACAAAATGGGTATAATTGGTGTCTAAACACTCCAAATTCAACCTGAACTCTTATCATAAGTCAAATGCATTGGATTGTTACATATTTTGACCCTAGAAAGAGTAACATATCTGTTTACTGCTTCGAATCAATGTTTTCTCTCAATTTTAGCCTGTTTTCTCGGTTTAAGCGTGTTTTGGGATAAAACGGGTTTAAGTGTTGTCTAAACACTCCAAATTCATCCTGAACTCTTACAATTAGTAAAATTCATTAGATTGTCACACATTCTAACCCTAGAAATAGTAACAAAGCTGTTTACTGCTTCGAATCAATGTTTTCTTGGTTTTAGCCTGTTTCGGGACAAAATGGGTATAATTGGTGTCTAAACACTCTAAATTCAACCTGAACTCTTATCATAAGTCAAATGCATTGGATTGTTACATATTTTGACCCTATAAAGACTAACATATCTGTTTACTGCTTCGAATCAATGTTTTCTCTCGGTTTTAGCCTGTTTTCTTGGTTTAAGCCTGTTTTGGGATAAAACGGGTTTAAGTGTTGACTAAACACTCCAAATTCATCTCGAACTCTTATTATTAGTAAAATGCATTTGACTGTCACACATTCTGACCCTAGAAAGACTAACAAAGCTCTTTACTGCTTTGAATCAATGTTTTCTCGGTGTTAGCCTGTTTCAGGACACAATGGGTATAAGTGGTGCCTAAACACTCCAAATTAAACTCGAACTCTTATAATTAATCAAATGCATTGGATTGTTACATATTTTGACCCTAGAAAGAGTAACATATCTGTTTACTGCTTCGAATCAATGTTTTCTCTCGATTTAGCCTGTTTTCTCGGTTTAAGCCTGTTTTGAGATAAAACGGGTTTAAGTGTTGTCTAAACACTCCAAATTCATCCTGAACTCTTACAATTAGTAAAATTCATTAGATTGTCACACATTCTAACCCTAGAAATAGTAACAAAGCTGTTTACTGCTTCGAATCAATGTTTTCTTGTTTTAGCCTGTTTCGGGACAAAATGGGTATAATTGGTGTCTAAACACTCCAAATTCAACCTGAACTCTTATCATAAGTCAAATGCATTGGATTGTTACATATTTTGACCCTAGAAAGAGTAACATATCTGTTTACTGCTTCGAATCAATGTTTTCTCTCGATTTTAGCCTGTTTTCTCGGTTTAAGCCTGTTTTGGGATAAAACGGGTTTAAGTGTTGTCTAAACACTCCAAATTCATCCTGAACTCTTACAATTAGTAAAATTCATAAGATTGTCACACATTCTAACCCTAGAAATAGTAACAAAGCTGTTTACTGCTTCGAATCAATGTTTTCTTGGTTTTAGCCTGTTTCGGGACAAAATGGGTATAATTGGTGTCTAAACACTCCAAATTCAACCTGAACTCTTATCATAAGTCAAATGCATTGGATTGTTACATATTTTGACCCTATAAAGAGTAACATATCTGTTTACTGCTTCGAATCAATGTTTTCTCTCGATTTTAGCCTGTTTTCTTGGTTTAAGCCTGTTTTGGGATAAAACGGGTTTAAGTGTTGTCTAAACACTCCAAATTCATCCTGAACTCTTACAATTTGTAAAATTAATTAGATTGTCACACATTCTAACCCTAGAAATAGTAACAAAGCTGTTTACTGCTTCGAATCAATGTTTTCTTGGTTTTAGCCTGTTTCGGGACAAAATGGGTATAATTGGTGTCTAAACACTCCAAATTCAACCTGAACTCTTATCATAAGTCAAATGCATTGGATTGTTACATATTTTGACCCTAGAAAGAGTAACATATCTGTTTACTGCTTCGAATCAATGTTTTCTCTCGACTTTAGCCTGTTTTCTCCGTTTAAGCCTGTTTTGGGATAAAACGGGTTTAAGTGTTGTCTAAACACTCCAAATTCATCCTGAACTCTTACAATTAGTAAAATACATTTGACTGTCACACATTCTAACCCTAGAAATAGTAACAAAGCTGTTTACTGCTTCTAATCAATGTTTTCTTTGTTTTAGCCTGTTTCGGGACAAAATGGGTATAATTGGTGTCTAAACACTCCAAATTCAACCTGAACTCTTATAATTAGTCAAATCCATTGGATTGTTACATATTTTGACCCTATAAAGACTAACATATCTGTTTACTGCTTCGAATCAATGTTTTCTCTCGGTTTTAGCCTGTTTTCTTGGTTTAAGCCTGTTTTGGGATAAAACGGGTTTAAGTGTTGACTAAACACTCCAAATTCATCTCGAACTCTTATTATTAGTAAAATGCATTTGACTGTCACACATTCTGACCCTAGAAAGACTAACAAAGCTCTTTACTGCTTTGAATCAAGGTTTTCTCGGTGTTAGCCTGTTTCAGGACACAATGGGTATAAGTGGTGCCTAAACACTCCAAATTAAACTCGAACTCTTATAATTAATCAAATGCATTGGATTGTTACATATTTTGACCCTAGAAAGAGTAACATATCTGTTTACTGCTTCGAATCAATGTTTTCTCTCGATTTAGCCTGTTTTCTCGGTTTAAGCCTGTTTTGAGATAAAACGGGTTTAAGTGTTGTCTAAACACTCCAAATTCATCCTGAACTCTTACAATTAGTAAAATTCATTAGATTGTCATATTAGAATGTACCAAGGAGGAGAGAGGAGAGGCCGGTAAGGCCGAACCTTGGAAGAAGAGAAGAAAGGCCGGAAAGGCCATGTAAAGGCCGGTAAGGCCATGTCCGTGTCCGTGAGCGACCATGTACCGTGTCCGGTACCATGTACCGTGTCCGTGAACGGACCCATGTCCGGAGAGCGGCCAGTTAGGCCGTGAACACATTGAAGAGCAGGCCCGTCCGTACAGGCCCGTCCGTACAGGCCCGTCCGTACAGGCCCGTCCGTACTATTAGTATATATGAAGGAGAAGAGAGAGTGAGGCCGGTGAGGCCGAGCTGCACAAGGAAGAAGAGAGTGGCCGGTAAGGCTGCTAGTACAAGAAGTGTGGCCGGTAAGGCCATGAGTGGTGTGGGAGCGGCCAGTAAGGCCGTGAGCACAATAAGAGTGGCCAATAAGGCCATGTGGGCCGTGAGAGCAAGGAGAGTGGTCAGCAAGGCCATAAGTGCAATATAAGAAGAACAAAGGCCTTATAAGAAGAAGAAGCCCAAGAAGAAGGAAATATCTCACAAGGAAGGGAAGAAGGATCCAATGGCCATAAGGGAAGGAGATCTAACGGTCACAAGGCATGAAAGGGAAGGAAATCACGTGTGGCTTTGGTTGGGAAGCATAGCGAGTCAACCAAAGACAAGGAGCTGTCCCTTTCATCTCTCCTTTGAATCCCTTGTGTGCCTAACGGCTCTATGCCTTTGTTTTCTCTATATTAAGCTGTAATTCTCTCATATGTAATCATCACAATATTATTCAATAGAAGAGAAACCGATTTCCTCTCTATACTTGTGTTCTTGTTTCATATTAACAATGTAGAGAGTTTAGGATTAGCGGTTAGGGGCTGCCCTTAAGGCAGCCTATTCTCTTCTCAAATCCACCTAAACTCTTCTTATTTACTGCTTTACTTAGCCTAGATTACTGATTCTTAATCCTCCTTCTCCTAAGTACACAAACTCTAAGTGTTGTGATACTAGAAGAGGATAAGTCTCAAACTAGTGCTTCTCCTAGTTAGGATCCGCTTACTCTCTAGTATTTGGGTTCTATCTAGCTTGTTTATGGGGAGTTCATCACAAGTTGATGTTCTCTCCTCCCCCTTGAGAATGAGTTAGTTTGTTGTGGGTAAAGGGGGATTCATTCACCAAGTGTTTGTCTACCCTCTCTTGTGAGCTTTGTCTCATAAATCCCAACATGGTATCAGAGCAGGATCTGTTCTTGGTGATTCAAACTCGTTCTCAAGTTAAATCTCTTAGGAGATAGCTTAGTTAAAGTTTTAAACTTAGCTTAGGTGTTAATTCGCTTAGCTTAGTTCTTTAAAGCTTTAACTTTGCTTTTGTTGTTAAAAACGATTCTCTTACAGCTCAATGTTGAGTAAGCTTGGTCTCTTATCTTGTTAGAATTTGTAGACCAAGTGAGTGAAGAGAAATCGAGTTTAAAAGCCTCATCCTTATGCTTTACCGATTTGGTAATAGTTTTGTCTAAATGGGGAAGTGATGAACCGATGAACAAATTATGTTGTTCAGGGTGAGGATTCACGGTTCTTGTGTGCTTGAATGAGCCACGAAATTCTTAGGATTTAGTTCTCTTAGGATTTAGTTAATTTTCCTCTAAAGGTTTAATTTTGCTTTTGTTAAATTTCCTTTAAAGGCTTAATTACTAAATCGCTTCTTCTTCTTCTCAAGGTTGAGAAAGCTTTGTTTCTGGCCATATGGTGTGTCCAGATTCGAGTTTGGGGAAGAGAGAGTTCTTGTTTTTAGCATGTATGGCCCGCTTGGTCAAATAGATTCAAGTTGGTCCAAGATGCATTCTTTTAACCAATGGACAAAAGGTTGTTCCAAAGGTGTTTCTTCTTTTATTTGAATTTTGAACATGGAAAGCATCTTCTATATGCTCTTTCGTGATCCTTGAAGGCATTAGACTCTTGGAGAACACCTGTTTAAGTGATTCTACCATGAGAAGTGTCCTAAACCTTTGGAGAAACTAATTTTCCATAAGGTCCATGTGTTTCAGCCATTAAAGCACCAAAAGAGATTGTCTTCTTGGTTGTTCTTGGCTGTCAAAGCTTCTGCAAACTCAAGAAAACAGAGTATAACTCTGTCCATAAGAACTCTTGAGCAAATTCTCTATTCTACTCTCCACTCACCTTATACTTCCGCCCATATACTCTACTATACTCTATACTCTTGGTTACTAATTCTCTGGTTACTTATTCTCTAAATTCTATTTTATTTTCAGTAATATTCTATATTCTCTATTCTCTAATCTCTAACAATCTCTTGTTTAGAATCTGTTCCATTGAATTTGGTTTCAGCTTCAGCCTTGAAGATTGTGTGGAGCTCGCCTACTATCTCAAGAAGAAGAAGTGGCGAGGTTGAAGGCTATAAGATAGCCATGAGGAGAGCGCAGCACAATGCCTGGAGTTAGAACCAAGGGCCACCAAGCCTTTGTTAAGCTGGTGGAAGGTGATGAATCAGTCCAAGAGCATGTGTGTTAGTGCCAAGTTGTTGATCGGATGTGCACAATGGTCTTTAGGAAAGGTGATGCACAAGGTTTCAACTGTTGATTGGATGTGCACAAGAACGGTGATGCACAAGGCTTCAACTGAGGTGATGAGGTTTCAGCCCATCATCAAGTAAAGGTTACGGGGGAGATCAAGTGACTTCAGACCGTACCTCACAGATTCTGCTCGGCCACAAGCAAAAGTCTTTACTTAAAGCTCAGCCGAAGCGTCTCAAAGATCGACTCGGACGAAACCCTTCCACTGCGATTCGGCTTCCGCGTTCTTCATTAAAGTTCGAGACCACAGAGTCATCTTGCCAGTGGAAGTGGAATCATACCAATCCGAGCAGCCGTTCGAAAGTTATGTCCGATTCAGTGGGCATGTGTCAGTCTGACAAATAAAACTGACCAGGTTTAAAAACCATGGTTAGAGTAGGAGCGGTCTCAAGGAGGAATTCCAAACCGCAACAGTGATCAACTCTCTCCCTCCTATCCATCAAAACACCATAAAGGCTGTGCTCTAAACTCTTCTCTATTTTAATTCATAAATTCATTACCTTAGTTTCATTACTAGTCTTTAGTCTTTAATATGTTCTCTTAAATTGTCACACTTTTAGAAATTTTCTTTGATATTCCTCATAGCAAACACTTATTCTTTTCTTCTTTATCACTTGTTTAAGGGGTAAAGGAGACTATGAGAGCCTCAAAGAAATTCTAAAGGCGCAAGGATGGAGATCATAAGGAATGTGCTAAAGGCAAGGTGGGCTAAGGAGTAGGAGCGGTTCAAATCATGAAGAGAAGGGAGCTAGTTCTTTGCAAACCAAGGTCAAGGGACATCATGGATAGTGGAGTCTATACTCTTTTTCCCTTAACAAAGTTTTATCCCAAGAGGTTTTCTTTGTTGAGGTTTTTTAATGAGGTAGATGACACTAGTCCACCCTTGATCTTTGGTCCCCATGGTGTCCCACCGATCAAGCGTGCGGGGGAGTATTAGAATGTACCAAGGAGGAGAGAGGAGAGGCCGGTAAGGCCGAACCTTGGAAGAAGAGAAGAAAGGCCGGAAAGGCCATGTAAAGGCCGGTAAGGCCATGTCCGTGTCCGTGAGCGACCATGTACCGTGTCCGGTACCATGTACCGTGTCCGTGAACGGACCCATGTCCGGAGAGCGGCCAGTTAGGCCGTGAACACATTGAAGAGCAGGCCCGTCCGTACAGGCCCGTCCGTACAGGCCCGTCCGTACAGGCCCGTCCGTACTATTAGTATATATGAAGGAGAAGAGAGAGTGAGGCCGGTGAGGCCGAGCTGCACAAGGAAGAAGAGAGTGGCCGGTAAGGCTGCTAGTACAAGAAGTGTGGCCGGTAAGGCCATGAGTGGTGTGGGAGCGGCCAGTAAGGCCGTGAGCACAATAAGAGTGGCCAATAAGGCCATGTGGGCCGTGAGAGCAAGGAGAGTGGTCAGCAAGGCCATAAGTGCAATATAAGAAGAACAAAGGCCTTATAAGAAGAAGAAGCCCAAGAAGAAGGAAATATCTCACAAGGAAGGGAAGAAGGATCCAATGGCCATAAGGGAAGGAGATCTAACGGTCACAAGGCATGAAAGGGAAGGAAATCACGTGTGGCTTTGGTTGGGAAGCATAGCGAGTCAACCAAAGACAAGGAGCTGTCCCTTTCATCTCTCCTTTGAATCCCTTGTGTGCCTAACGGCTCTATGCCTTTGTTTTCTCTATATTAAGCTGTAATTCTCTCATATGTAATCATCACAATATTATTCAATAGAAGAGAAACCGATTTCCTCTCTATACTTGTGTTCTTGTTTCATATTAACAATGTAGAGAGTTTAGGATTAGCGGTTAGGGGCTGCCCTTAAGGCAGCCTATTCTCTTCTCAAATCCACCTAAACTCTTCTTATTTACTGCTTTACTTAGCCTAGATTACTGATTCTTAATCCTCCTTCTCCTAAGTACACAAACTCTAAGTGTTGTGATACTAGAAGAGGATAAGTCTCAAACTAGTGCTTCTCCTAGTTAGGATCCGCTTACTCTCTAGTATTTGGGTTCTATCTAGCTTGTTTATGGGGAGTTCATCACAAGTTGATGTTCTCTCCTCCCCCTTGAGAATGAGTTAGTTTGTTGTGGGTAAAGGGGGATTCATTCACCAAGTGTTTGTCTACCCTCTCTTGTGAGCTTTGTCTCATAAATCCCAACATGTCACACATTCTAACCCTAGAAATAGTAACAAAGCTGTTTACTGCTTCGAATCAATGTTTTCTTGGTTTTAGCCTGTTTCGGGACAAAATGGGTATAATTGGTGTCTAAACACTCCAAATTCAACCTGAACTCTTATCATAAGTCAAATGCATTGGATTGTTACATATTTTGACCCTATAAAGAGTAACATATCTGTTTACTGCTTCGAATCAATGTTTTCTCTCGATTTTAGCCTGTTTTCTCGGTTTAAGCCTGTTTTGGGATAAAACGGGTTTAAGTGTTGTCTAAACACTCCAAATTCATCCTGAACTCTTACAATTAGTAAAATTCATAAGATTGTCACACATTCTAACCCTAGAAATAGTAACAAAGCTGTTTACTGCTTCGAATCAATGTTTTCTTGGTTTTAGCCTGTTTCGGGACAAAATGGGTATAATTGGTGTCTAAACACTCCAAATTCAACCTGAACTCTTATCATAAGTCAAATGCATTGGATTGTTACATATTTTGACCCTAGAAAGAGTAACATATCTGTTTACTGCTTCGAATCAATGTTTTCTCTCGATTTTAGCCTGTTTACTTGGTTTAAGCCTATTTTGGGATAAAACGGGTTTAAGTGTTGACTAAACACTCCAAATTCATCTCGAACTCTTATTATTAGTAAAATGCATTTGACTGTCACACATTCTGACCCTAGAAAGACTAACAAAGCTCTTTACTGCTTTGAATCAATGTTTTCTCGGTGTTAGCCTGTTTCAGGACACAATGGGTATAAGTGGTGCCTAAACACTCCAAATTAAACTCGAACTCTTATAATTAATCAAATGCATTGGATTGTTACATATTTTGACCCTAGAAAGAGTAACATATCTGTTTACTGCTTCGAATCAATGTTTTCTCTCGATTTAGCCTGTTTTCTCGGTTTAAGCCTGTTTTGAGATAAAACGGGTTTAAGTGTTGTCTAAACACTCCAAATTCATCCTGAACTCTTACAATTAGTAAAATTCATTAGATTGTCACACATTCTAACCCTAGAAATAGTAACAAAGCTGTTTACTGCTTCGAATCAATGTTTTCTTGGTTTTAGCCTGTTTCGGGACAAAATGGGTATAATTGGTGTCTAAACACTCCAAATTCAACCTGAACTCTTATCATAAGTCAAATGCATTGGATTGTTACATATTTTGACCCTATAAAGAGTAACATATCTGTTTACTGCTTCGAATCAATGTTTTCTCTCGATTTTAGCCTGTTTTCTCGGTTTAAGCCTGTTTTGGGATAAAACGGGTTTAAGTGTTGTCTAAACACTCCAAATTCATCCTGAACTCTTACAATTAGTAAAATTCATAAGATTGTCACACATTCTAACCCTAGAAATAGTAACAAAGCTGTTTACTGCTTCGAATCAATGTTTTCTTGGTTTTAGCCTGTTTCGGGACAAAATGGGTATAATTGGTGTCTAAACACTCCAAATTCAACCTGAACTCTTATCATAAGTCAAATGCATTGGATTGTTACATATTTTGACCCTAGAAAGAGTAACATATCTGTTTACTGCTTCGAATCAATGTTTTCTCTCGATTTTAGCCTGTTTACTTGGTTTAAGCCTATTTTGGGATAAAACGGGTTTAAGTGTTGACTAAACACTCCAAATTCATCTCGAACTCTTATTATTAGTAAAATGCATTTGACTGTCACACATTCTGACCCTAGAAAGACTAACAAAGCTCTTTACTGCTTTGAATCAATGTTTTCTCGGTGTTAGCCTGTTTCAGGACACAATGGGTATAAGTGGTGCCTAAACACTCCAAATTAAACTCGAACTCTTATAATTAATCAAATGCATTGGATTGTTACATATTTTGACCCTAGAAAGAGTAACATATCTGTTTACTGCTTCGAATCAATGTTTTCTCTCGATTTAGCCTGTTTTCTCGGTTTAAGCCTGTTTTGAGATAAAACGGGTTTAAGTGTTGTCTAAACACTCCAAATTCATCCTGAACTCTTACAATTAGTAAAATTCATTAGATTGTCACACATTCTAACCCTAGAAATAGTAACAAAGCTGTTTACTGCTTCGAATCAATGTTTTCTTGGTTTTAGCCTGTTTCGGGACAAAATGGGTATAATTGGTGTCTAAACACTCCAAATTCAACCTGAACTCTTATCATAAGTCAAATGCATTGGATTGTTACATATTTTGACCCTATAAAGAGTAACATATCTGTTTACTGCTTCGAATCAATGTTTTCTCTCGATTTTAGCCTGTTTTCTCGGTTTAAGCCTGTTTTGGGATAAAACGGGTTTAAGTGTTGTCTAAACACTCCAAATTCATCCTGAACTCTTACAATTAGTAAAATTAATTAGATTGTCACACATTCTAACCCTAGAAATAGTAACAAAGCTGTTTACTGCTTCGAATCAATGTTTTCTTGGTTTTAGCCTGTTTCGGGACAAAATGGGTATAATTGGTGTCTAAACACTCCAAATTCAACCTGAACTCTTATCATAAGTCAAATGCATTGGATTGTTACATATTTTGACCCTAGAAAGAGTAACATATCTGTTTACTGCTTCGAATCAATGTTTTCTCTCGATTTTAGCCTGTTTTTTTGGTTTAAGCCTGTTTTGGGATAAAACGGGTTTAAGTGTTGTCTAAACACTCCAAATTCATCCTGAACTCTTACAATTAGTAAAATTAATTAGATTGTCACACATTCTAACCCTAGAAATAGTAACAAAGCTGTTTACTGCTTCGAATCAATGTTTTCTTGGTTTTAGCCTGTTTCGGGACAAAATGGGTATAATTGGTGTCTAAACATTCCAAATTCAACCTGAACTCTTATCATAAGTCAAATGCATTGGATTGTTACATATTTTGACCCTAGAAAGAGTAACATATCTGTTTACTGCTTCGAATCAATGTTTTCTCTCGACTTTAGCCTGTTTTCTCGGTTTAAGCCTGTTTTGGGATAAAACGGGTTTAAGTGTTGTCTAAACACTCCAAATTCATCCTGAACTCTTACAATTAGTAAAATTCATTAGATTGTCACACATTCTAACCCTAGAAATAGTAACAAAGCTGTTTACTGCTTCTAATCAATGTTTTCTTTGTTTTAGCCTGTTTCGGGACAAAATGGGTATAATTGGTGTCTAAACATTCCAAATTCAACCTGAACTCTTATAATTAGTCAAATGCATTGGATTGTTACATATTTTGACCCTATAAAGACTAACATATCTGTTTACTGCTTCGAATCAATGTTTTCTCTCGGTGTTAGCCTGTTTTTTCGGTTTAAGCCTGTTTTGGGATAAAACGGGTTTAAGTGTTGTCTAAACACTCCAAATTCATCCTGAACTCTTACAATTAGTAAAATACATTTGACTGTCACACATTCTAACCCTAGAAATAGTAACAAAGCTGTTTACTGGTTCGAATCAATGTTTTCTTTGTTTTAGCCTGTTTCGGGAAAAAATGGGTATAATTGGTGTCTAAACACTCCAAATTCAACCTGAACTCTTATAATTAGTCAAATGCATTGGATTGTTACATATTTTGACCCTAGAAAGAGTAACATATCTGTTTACTGCTTCGAATCAATGTTTTCTTTCGGTTTTAGCCTGTTTTCTTGGTTTAAGCCTGTTTTGGGATAAAACGGGTTTTAAGTGTTGACTAAACACTCCAAATTCATCTCGAACTCTTACTATTAGTAAAATGCATTTGACTGTCACACATTCTGACCCTAGAAAGACTAACAAAGCTGTTTACTGCTTTGAATCAATGTTTTCTCGGTGTTAGCCTGTTTCGGGACACAATGGGTATAAGTGGTGCCTAAACACTCCAAATTAAACTCGAACTCTTATAATTAATCAAATGCATTGGATTGTTACATATTTTGACCCTAGAAAGAGTAACATATCTGTTTACTGCTTCGAATCAATGTTTTCTCTCGATTTAGCCTGTTTTCTCGGTTTAAGCCTGTTTTGGGATAAAACGGGTTTAAGTGTTGTCTAAACATTCCAAATTCATCCTGAACTCTTACAATTAGTAAAATTCATTAGATTGTCACACATTCTAACCCTAGAAATAGTAACAAAGCTGTTTACTGCTTCGAATCAATGTTTTCTTGGTTTTAGCCTGTTTCGGGACAAAA
This sequence comes from Camelina sativa, assembly GCF_030686135.1. NCBI lineage: Eukaryota > Viridiplantae > Streptophyta > Magnoliopsida > Brassicales > Brassicaceae > Camelina > Camelina sativa. The sequence goes on from NC_141885.1 coordinate 9,901,959, forward strand.
TGGGTATAATTGGTGTCTAAACACTCCAAATTCAACCTGAACTCTTATCATAAGTCAAATGCATTGGATTGTTACATATTTTGACCCTAGAAAGAGTAACATATCTGTTTACTGCTTCGAATCAATGTTTTCTCTCGATTTTAGCCTGTTTTCTCGGTTTAAGCCTGTTTTGGGATAAAACGGGTTTAAGTGTTGTCTAAACACTCCAAATTCATCCTGAACTCTTACAATTAGTAAAATTCATTAGATTGTCACACATTCTAACCCTAGAAATAGTAACAAAGCTGTTTACTGCTTCGAATCAATGTTTTCTTGGTTTTAGCCTGTTTCGGGACAAAATGGGTATAATTGGTGTCTAAACACTCCAAATTCAACCTGAACTCTTATCATAAGTCAAATGCATTGGATTGTTACATATTATGACCCTAGAAAGAGTAACATATCTGTTTACTGCTTCGAATCAATGTTTTCTCTCGGTTTTAGCCTGTTTTCTTGGTTTAAGCCTGTTTCAGGATACAATGGGTTTAAGTGTTGTCTAAACACTCCAAATTCATCCAAAACTCTTACAATTAGTAAAATTCATTAGATTGTCACACATTCAGACCCTAGAAAGAGTAACAAAGCTGTTTACTGCTTTGAATCAATGTTTTCTTGGTTTTAGCCTGTTTCGGGACAAAATGGGTATAATTAGTGTCTAAACACTCCAAATTCAACCTGAACTCTTATCATAAGTCAAATGCATTGGATTGTGACATATTTTGACCCTATAAAGAGTAACATATCTGTTTACTGCTTCGAATCAATGTTTTCTCTCGATTTTAGCCTGTTTTCTCGGTTTAAGCCTGTTTTGGGATAAAACGGGTTTAAGTGTTGTCTAAACACTCCAAATTCATCCTGAACTCTTACAATTAGTAAAATTAATTAGATTGTCACACATTCTAACCCTAGAAATAGTAACAAAGCTGTTTACTGCTTCGAATCAATGTTTTCTTGGTTTTAGCCTGTTTCGGGACAAAATGGGTATAATTGGTGTCTAAACACTCCAAATTCAACCTGAACTCTTATCATAAGTCAAATGCATTGGATTGTTACATATTTTGACCCTAGAAAGAGTAACATATCTGTTTACTGCTTCGAATCAATGTTTTCTCTCGATTTTAGCCTGTTTTCTTGGTTTAAGCCTGTTTTGGGATAAAACGGGTTTAAGTGTTGTCTAAACACTCCAAATTCATCCTGAACTCTTACAATTAGTAAAATTAATTAGATTGTCACACATTCTAACCCTAGAAATAGTAACAAAGCTGTTTACTGCTTCGAATCAATGTTTTCTTGGTTTTAGCCTGTTTCGGGACAAAATGGGTATAATTGGTGTCTAAACATTCCAAATTCAACCTGAACTCTTATCATAAGTCAAATGCATTGGATTGTTACATATTTTGACCCTAGAAAGAGTAACATATCTGTTTACTGCTTCGAATCAATGTTTTCTCTCGACTTTAGCCTGTTTTCTCGGTTTAAGCCTGTTTTGGGATAAAACGGGTTTAAGTGTTGTCTAAACACTCCAAATTCATCCTGAACTCTTACAATTAGTAAAATTAATTAGATTGTCACACATTCTAACCCTAGAAATAGTAACAAAGCTGTTTACTGCTTCGAATCAATGTTTTCTTGGTTTTAGCCTGTTTCGGGACAAAATGGGTATAATTGGTGTCTAAACACTCCAAATTCAACCTGAACTCTTATCATAAGTCAAATGCATTGGATTGTTACATATTTTGACCCTAGAAAGAGTAACATATCTGTTTACTGCTTCGAATCAATGTTTTCTCTCGATTTTAGCCTGTTTTCTTGGTTTAAGCCTGTTTTGGGATAAAACGGGTTTAAGTGTTGTCTAAACACTCCAAATTCATCCTGAACTCTTACAATTAGTAAAATTAATTAGATTGTCACACATTCTAACCCTAGAAATAGTAACAAAGCTGTTTACTGCTTCGAATCAATGTTTTCTTGGTTTTAGCCTGTTTCGGGACAAAATGGGTATAATTGGTGTCTAAACACTCCAAATTCAACCTGAACTCTTATAATTAGTCAAATGCATTGGATTGTTACATATTTTTGACCCTATAAAGACTAACATATCTGTTTACTGCTTCGAATCAATGTTTTCTCTCGGTTTTAGCCTGTTTACTTGGTTTAAGCCTATTTTGGGATAAAACGGGTTTAAGTGTTGACTAAACACTCCAAATTCATCTCGAACTCTTATTATTAGTAAAATGCATTTGACTGTCACACATTCTGACCCTAGAAAGACTAACAAAGCTCTTTACTGCTTTGAATCAATGTTTTCTCGGTGTTAGCCTGTTTCAGGACACAATGGGTATAAGTGGTGCCTAAACACTCCAAATTAAACTCGAACTCTTATAATTAATCAAATGCATTGGATTGTTACATATTTTGACCCTAGAAAGAGTAACATATCTGTTTACTGCTTCGAATCAATGTTTTCTCTCGATTTAGCCTGTTTTCTCGGTTTAAGCCTGTTTTGAGATAAAACGGGTTTAAGTGTTGTCTAAACACTCCAAATTCATCCTGAACTCTTACAATTAGTAAAATTCATTAGATTGTCACACATTCTAACCCTAGAAATAGTAACAAAGCTGTTTACTGCTTCGAATCAATGTTTTCTTGGTTTTAGCCTGTTTCGGGACAAAATGGGTATAATTGGTGTCTAAACACTCCAAATTCAACCTGAACTCTTATCATAAGTCAAATGCATTGGATTGTTACATATTTTGACCCTATAAAGAGTAACATATCTGTTTACTGCTTCGAATCAATGTTTTCTCTCGATTTTAGCCTGTTTTCTCGGTTTAAGCCTGTTTTGGGATAAAACGGGTTTAAGTGTTGTCTAAACACTCCAAATTCATCCTGAACTCTTACAATTAGTAAAATTAATTAGATTGTCACACATTCTAACCCTAGAAATAGTAACAAAGCTGTTTACTGCTTCGAATCAATGTTTTCTTGGTTTTAGCCTGTTTCGGGACAAAATGGGTATAATTGGTGTCTAAACACTCCAAATTCAACCTGAACTCTTATCATAAGTCAAATGCATTGGATTGTTACATATTTTGACCCTAGAAAGAGTAACATATCTGTTTACTGCTTCGAATCAATGTTTTCTCTCGATTTTAGCCTGTTTTTTTGGTTTAAGCCTGTTTTGGGATAAAACGGGTTTAAGTGTTGTCTAAACACTCCAAATTCATCCTGAACTCTTACAATTAGTAAAATTCATTAGATTGTCACACATTCTAACCCTAGAAATAGTAACAAAGCTGTTTACTGCTTCGAATCAATGTTTTCTTGGTTTTAGCCTGTTTCGGGACAAAATGGGTATAATTGGTGTCTAAACACTCCAAATTCAACCTGAACTCTTATCATAAGTCAAATGCATTGGATTGTTACATATTTTGACCCTATAAAGAGTAACATATCTGTTTACTGCTTCGAATCAATGTTTTCTCTCGATTTTAGCCTGTTTTCTCGGTTTAAGCCTGTTTTGGGATAAAACGGGTTTAAGTGTTGTCTAAACACTCCAAATTCATCCTGAACTCTTACAATTAGTAAAATTAATTAGATTGTCACACATTCTAACCCTAGAAATAGTAACAAAGCTGTTTACTGCTTCGAATCAATGTTTTCTTGGTTTTAGCCTGTTTCGGGACAAAATGGGTATAATTGGTGTCTAAACACTCCAAATTCAACCTGAACTCTTATAATTAGTCAAATGCATTGGATTGTTACATATTTTTGACCCTATAAAGACTAACATATCTGTTTACTGCTTCGAATCAATGTTTTCTCTCGGTTTTAGCCTGTTTACTTGGTTTAAGCCTATTTTGGGATAAAACGGGTTTAAGTGTTGACTAAACACTCCAAATTCATCTCGAACTCTTATTATTAGTAAAATGCATTTGACTGTCACACATTCTGACCCTAGAAAGACTAACAAAGCTCTTTACTGCTTTGAATCAATGTTTTCTCGGTGTTAGCCTGTTTCAGGACACAATGGGTATAAGTGGTGCCTAAACACTCCAAATTAAACTCGAACTCTTATAATTAATCAAATGCATTGGATTGTTACATATTTTGACCCTAGAAAGAGTAACATATCTGTTTACTGCTTCGAATCAATGTTTTCTCTCGATTTAGCCTGTTTTCTCGGTTTAAGCCTGTTTTGAGATAAAACGGGTTTAAGTGTTGTCTAAACACTCCAAATTCATCCTGAACTCTTACAATTAGTAAAATTCATTAGATTGTCACACATTCTAACCCTAGAAATAGTAACAAAGCTGTTTACTGCTTCGAATCAATGTTTTCTTGGTTTTAGCCTGTTTCGGGACAAAATGGGTATAATTGGTGTCTAAACACTCCAAATTCAACCTGAACTCTTATCATAAGTCAAATGCATTGGATTGTTACATATTTTGACCCTATAAAGAGTAACATATCTGTTTACTGCTTCGAATCAATGTTTTCTCTCGATTTTAGCCTGTTTTCTCGGTTTAAGCCTGTTTTGGGATAAAACGGGTTTAAGTGTTGTCTAAACACTCCAAATTCATCCTGAACTCTTACAATTAGTAAAATTAATTAGATTGTCACACATTCTAACCCTAGAAATAGTAACAAAGCTGTTTACTGCTTCGAATCAATGTTTTCTTGGTTTTAGCCTGTTTCGGGACAAAATGGGTATAATTGGTGTCTAAACACTCCAAATTCAACCTGAACTCTTATCATAAGTCAAATGCATTGGATTGTTACATATTTTGACCCTAGAAAGAGTAACATATCTGTTTACTGCTTCGAATCAATGTTTTCTCTCGATTTTAGCCTGTTTTTTTGGTTTAAGCCTGTTTTGGGATAAAACGGGTTTAAGTGTTGTCTAAACACTCCAAATTCATCCTGAACTCTTACAATTAGTAAAATTAATTAGATTGTCACACATTCTAACCCTAGAAATAGTAACAAAGCTGTTTACTGCTTCGAATCAATGTTTTCTTGGTTTTAGCCTGTTTCGGGACAAAATGGGTATAATTGGTGTCTAAACATTCCAAATTCAACCTGAACTCTTATCATAAGTCAAATGCATTGGATTGTTACATATTTTGACCCTAGAAAGAGTAACATATCTGTTTACTGCTTCGAATCAATGTTTTCTCTCGACTTTAGCCTGTTTTCTCGGTTTAAGCCTGTTTTGGGATAAAACGGGTTTAAGTGTTGTCTAAACACTCCAAATTCATCCTGAACTCTTACAATTAGTAAAATTCATTAGATTGTCACACATTCTAACCCTAGAAATAGTAACAAAGCTGTTTACTGCTTCTAATCAATGTTTTCTTTGTTTTAGCCTGTTTCGGGACAAAATGGGTATAATTGGTGTCTAAACATTCCAAATTCAACCTGAACTCTTATAATTAGTCAAATGCATTGGATTGTTACATATTTTGACCCTATAAAGACTAACATATCTGTTTACTGCTTCGAATCAATGTTTTCTCTCGGTGTTAGCCTGTTTTTTCGGTTTAAGCCTGTTTTGGGATAAAACGGGTTTAAGTGTTGTCTAAACACTCCAAATTCATCCTGAACTCTTACAATTAGTAAAATACATTTGACTGTCACACATTCTAACCCTAGAAATAGTAACAAAGCTGTTTACTGGTTCGAATCAATGTTTTCTTTGTTTTAGCCTGTTTCGGGAAAAAATGGGTATAATTGGTGTCTAAACACTCCAAATTCAACCTGAACTCTTATAATTAGTCAAATGCATTGGATTGTTACATATTTTGACCCTAGAAAGAGTAACATATCTGTTTACTGCTTCGAATCAATGTTTTCTTTCGGTTTTAGCCTGTTTTCTTGGTTTAAGCCTGTTTTGGGATAAAACGGGTTTAAGTGTTGACTAAACACTCCAAATTCATCTCGAACTCTTACTATTAGTAAAATGCATTTGACTGTCACACATTCTGACCCTAGAAAGACTAACAAAGCTGTTTACTGCTTTGAATCAATGTTTTCTCGGTGTTAGCCTGTTTCGGGACACAATGGGTATAAGTGGTGCCTAAACACTCCAAATTAAACTCGAACTCTTATAATTAATCAAATGCATTGGATTGTTACATATTTTGACCCTAGAAAGAGTAACATATCTGTTTACTGCTTCGAATCAATGTTTTCTCTCGATTTAGCCTGTTTTCTCGGTTTAAGCCTGTTTTGGGATAAAACGGGTTTAAGTGTTGTCTAAACATTCCAAATTCATCCTGAACTCTTACAATTAGTAAAATTCATTAGATTGTCACACATTCTAACCCTAGAAATAGTAACAAAGCTGTTTACTGCTTCGAATCAATGTTTTCTTGGTTTTAGCCTGTTTCGGGACAAAATGGGTATAATTGGTGTCTAAACACTCCAAATTCAACCTGAACTCTTATCATAAGTCAAATGCATTGGATTGTTACATATTTTGACCCTAGAAAGAGTAACATATCTGTTTACTGCTTCGAATCAATGTTTTCTCTCGATTTTAGCCTGTTTTCTCGGTTTAAGCCTGTTTTGGGATAAAACGGGTTTAAGTGTTGTCTAAACACTCCAAATTCATCCTGAACTCTTACAATTAGTAAAATTCATTAGATTGTCACACATTCTAACCCTAGAAATAGTAACAAAGCTGTTTACTGCTTCGAATCAATGTTTTCTTGGTTTTAGCCTGTTTCGGGACAAAATGGGTATAATTGGTGTCTAAACACTCCAAATTCAACCTGAACTCTTATCATAAGTCAAATGCATTGGATTGTTACATATTATGACCCTAGAAAGAGTAACATATCTGTTTACTGCTTCGAATCAATGTTTTCTCTCGGTTTTAGCCTGTTTTCTTGGTTTAAGCCTGTTTCAGGATACAATGGGTTTAAGTGTTGTCTAAACACTCCAAATTCATCCAAAACTCTTACAATTAGTAAAATTCATTAGATTGTCACACATTCAGACCCTAGAAAGAGTAACAAAGCTGTTTACTGCTTTGAATCAATGTTTTCTTGGTTTTAGCCTGTTTCGGGACAAAATGGGTATAATTAGTGTCTAAACACTCCAAATTCAACCTGAACTCTTATCATAAGTCAAATGCATTGGATTGTGACATATTTTGACCCTATAAAGAGTAACATATCTGTTTACTGCTTCGAATCAATGTTTTCTCTCGATTTTAGCCTGTTTTCTCGGTTTAAGCCTGTTTTGGGATAAAACGGGTTTAAGTGTTGTCTAAACACTCCAAATTCATCCTGAACTCTTACAATTAGTAAAATTAATTAGATTGTCACACATTCTAACCCTAGAAATAGTAACAAAGCTGTTTACTGCTTCGAATCAATGTTTTCTTGGTTTTAGCCTGTTTCGGGACAAAATGGGTATAATTGGTGTCTAAACACTCCAAATTCAACCTGAACTCTTATCATAAGTCAAATGCATTGGATTGTTACATATTTTGACCCTAGAAAGAGTAACATATCTGTTTACTGCTTCGAATCAATGTTTTCTCTCGATTTTAGCCTGTTTTCTTGGTTTAAGCCTGTTTTGGGATAAAACGGGTTTAAGTGTTGTCTAAACACTCCAAATTCATCCTGAACTCTTACAATTAGTAAAATTAATTAGATTGTCACACATTCTAACCCTAGAAATAGTAACAAAGCTGTTTACTGCTTCGAATCAATGTTTTCTTGGTTTTAGCCTGTTTCGGGACAAAATGGGTATAATTGGTGTCTAAACATTCCAAATTCAACCTGAACTCTTATCATAAGTCAAATGCATTGGATTGTTACATATTTTGACCCTAGAAAGAGTAACATATCTGTTTACTGCTTCGAATCAATGTTTTCTCTCGACTTTAGCCTGTTTTCTCGGTTTAAGCCTGTTTTGGGATAAAACGGGTTTAAGTGTTGTCTAAACACTCCAAATTCATCCTGAACTCTTACAATTAGTAAAATTCATTAGATTGTCACACATTCTAACCCTAGAAATAGTAACAAAGCTGTTTACTGCTTCTAATCAATGTTTTCTTTGTTTTAGCCTGTTTCGGGACAAAATGGGTATAATTGGTGTCTAAACATTCCAAATTCAACCTGAACTCTTATAATTAGTCAAATGCATTGGATTGTTACATATTTTGACCCTATAGAGACTAACATATCTGTTTACTGCTTCGAATCAATGTTTTCTCTCGGTGTTAGCCTGTTTTTTCGGTTTAAGCCTGTTTCAGGATAAAACGGGTTTAAGTGTTGTCTAAATACTCCAAATTCATTTCGAAATCTTACTATTAGTAAAATACATTTGACTGTCACACATTCTAACCCTAGAAATAGTAACAAAGCTGTTTACTGGTTCGAATCAATGTTTTCTTTGTTTTAGCCTGTTTCGGGAAAAAATGGGTATAATTGGTGTCTAAACACTCCAAATTCAACCTGAACTCTTATAATTAGTCAAATGCATTGGATTGTTACATATTTTGACCCTAGAAAGAGTAACATATCTGTTTACTGCTTCGAATCAATGTTTTCTTTCGGTTTTAGCCTGTTTTCTTGGTTTAAGCCTGTTTTGGGATAAAACGGGTTTAAGTGTTGACTAAACACTCCAAATTCATCTCGAACTCTTACTATTAGTAAAATGCATTTGACTGTCACACATTCTGACCCTAGAAAGACTAACAAAGCTGTTTACTGCTTTGAATCAATGTTTTCTCGGTGTTAGCCTGTTTCGGGACACAATGGGTATAAGTGGTGCCTAAACACTCCAAATTAAACTCGAACTCTTATAATTACTCAAATGCATTGGATTGTTACATATTTTGACCCTAGAAAGAGTAACATATCTGTTTACTGCTTCGAATCAATGTTTTCTCTCGATTTAGCCTGTTTTCTCGGTTTAAGCCTGTTTTGGGATAAAACGGGTTTAAGTGTTGTCTAAACATTCCAAATTCATCCTGAACTCTTACAATTAGTAAAATTCATTAGATTGTCACACATTCTAACCTTAGAAATAGTAACAAAGCTGTTTACTGCTTCGAATCAATGTTTTCTTGGTTTTAGCCTGTTTCGGGACAAAATGGGTATAATTGGTGTCTAAACACTCCAAATTCAACCTGAACTCTTATCATAAGTCAAATGCATTGGATTGTTACATATTTTGACCCTAGAAAGAGTAACATATCTGTTTACTGCTTCGAATCAATGTTTTCTCTCGATTTTAGCCTGTTTTCTCGGTTTAAGCCTGTTTTGGGATAAAACGGGTTTAAGTGTTGTCTAAACACTCCAAATTCATCCTGAACTCTTACAATTAGTAAAATTCATTAGATTGTCACACATTCTAACCCTAGAAATAGTAACAAAGCTGTTTACTGCTTCGAATCAATGTTTTCTTGGTTTTAGCCTGTTTCGGGACAAAATGGGTATAATTGGTGTCTAAACACTCCAAATTCAACCTGAACTCTTATCATAAGTCAAATGCATTGGATTGTTACATATTTTGACCCTAGAAAGAGTAACATATCTGTTTACTGCTTCGAATCAATGTTTTCTCTCGGTTTTAGCCTGTTTTCTTGGTTTAAGCCTGTTTCAGGATACAACGGGTTTAAGTGTTGTCTAAACACTCCAAATTCATCCAAAACTCTTACAATTAGTAAAATTCATTAGATTGTCACACATTCAGACCCTAGAAAGAGTAACAAAGCTGTTTACTGCTTTGAATCAATGTTTTCTTGGTGTTAGCCTGTTTCGGGACACAATGGGTATAAGTGGTGCCTAAACACTCCAAATTAAACTCGAACTCTTATAATTAATCAAATGCATTGGATTGTTACATATTTTGACCCTAGAAAGAGTAACATATCTGTTTACTGCTTCGAATCATTGTTTTCTCTCGGTTTTAGCCTGTTTTCTTGGTTTAAGCCTGTTTTGGGATAAAACGGGTTTAAGTGTTGACTAAACACTCCAAATTCATCTCGAACTCTTACTATTAGTAAAATGCATTTGACTGTCACACATTCTGACCCTAGAAAGACTAACAAAGCTGTTTACTGCTTTGAATCAATGTTTTCTCGGTGTTAGGCTGTTTCGGGACACAATGGGTATAAGTGGTGTCTAAACACTCCAAATTAAACTCGAACTCTTATCATTAATCAAATGCATTGGATTGTTACATATTTTGACCCTAGAAAGAGTAACATATCTGTTTACTGCTTCGAATCAATGTTTTCTCTCGGTTTTAGCCTGTTTTCTTGGTTTAAGCCTGTTTTGGGATAAAACGGGTTTAAGTGTTGACTAAACACTCCAAATTCATCTCGAACTCTTACTATTAGTAAAATGCATTTGACTGTCACACATTCTGACCCTAGAAAGACTAACAAAGCTGTTTACTGCTTCGAATCAATGTTTTCTTGGTTTTAGCCTGTTTCGGGACAAAATGGGTATAATTGGTGTCTAAACACTCCAAATTCAACCTGAACTCTTATCATAAGTCAAATGCATTGGATTGTTACATATTTTGACCCTAGAAAGAGTAACATATCTGTTTACTGCTTCGAATCAATGTTTTCTCTCGATTTTAGCCTGTTTTCTCGGTTTAAGCCTGTTTTGGGATAAAACGGGTTTAAGTGTTGTCTAAACACTCCAAATTCATCCTGAACTCTTACAATTAGTAAAATTCATTAGATTGTCACACATTCTAACCCTAGAAATAGTAACAAAGCTGTTTACTGCTTCGAATCAATGTTTTCTTGGTTTTAGCCTGTTTAAGGACAAAATGGGTATAATTGGTGTCTAAACACTCCAAATTCAACCTGAACTCTTATCATAAGTCAAATGCATTGGATTGTTACATATTTTGACCCTAGAAAGAGTAACATATCTGTTTACTGCTTCGAATCAATGTTTTCTCTCGGTTTTAGCCTGTTTTCTTGGTTTAAGCCTGTTTCAGGATACAACGGGTTTAAGTGTTGTCTAAACACTCCAAATTCATCCAAAACTCTTACAATTAGTAAAATTCATTAGATTGTCACACATTCAGACCCTAGAAAGAGTAACAAAGCTGTTTACTGCTTTGAATCAATGTTTTCTTGGTGTTAGCCTGTTTCGGGACACAATGGGTATAAGTGGTGCCTAAACACTCCAAATTAAACTCGAACTCTTATAATTAATCAAATGCATTGGATTGTTACATATTTTGACCCTAGAAAGAGTAACATATCTGTTTACTGCTTCGAATCATTGTTTTCTCTCGGTTTTAGCCTGTTTTCTTGGTTTAAGCCTGTTTTGGGATAAAACGGGTTTAAGTGTTGACTAAACACTCCAAATTCATCTCGAACTCTTACTATTAGTAAAATGCATTTGACTGTCACACATTCTGACCCTAGAAAGACTAACAAAGCTGTTTACTGCTTTGAATCAATGTTTTCTCGGTGTTAGGCTGTTTCGGGACACAATGGGTATAAGTGGTGTCTAAACACTCCAAATTAAACTCGAACTCTTATCATTAATCAAATGCATTGGATTGTTACATATTTTGACCCTAGAAAGAGTAACATATCTGTTTACTGCTTCGAATCAATGTTTTCTCTCGGTTTTAGCCTGTTTTCTTGGTTTAAGCCTGTTTTGGGATAAAACGGGTTTAAGTGTTGACTAAACACTCCAAATTCATCTCGAACTCTTACTATTAGTAAAATGCATTTGACTGTCACACATTCTGACCCTAGAAAGACTAACAAAGCTGTTTACTGCTTTGAATCAATGTTTTCTCGGTGTTAGCCTGTTTCGGGACACAATGGGTATAAGTGGTGCCTAAACACTCCAAATTAAACTTGAACTCTTATAATTAATCAAATGCATTGGATTGTTACATATTTTGACCCTATAAAGAGTAACATAGCTGTTTACTGCTTCGAATCAATGTTTTCTCTCGGTTTTAGCCTCTTTTCTTGCTTTAAGCATGTTTTGGGATAAAACGGGTTTAAGTGTTGTCTAAACACTCCAAATTCATCCTGAACTCTTACAATTAGTAAAATTCATTAGATTGTCACACATTCTAACCCTAGAAATAGTAACAAAGCTGTTTACTGCTTCGAATCAATGTTTTCTTGGTTTTAGCCTGTTTCGGGACAAAATGGGTATAATTGGTGTCTAAACACTCCAAATTCAACCTGAACTCTTATCATAAGTCAAATGCATTGGATTGTTACATATTTTGACTCTAGAAAGAGTAACATATCTGTTTACTGCTTCGAATCAATGTTTTCTCTCGATTTTAGCCTGTTTTCTCGGTTTAAGCCTGTTTTGGGATAAAATGGGTTTAAGTGTTGTCTAAACACTCCAAATTCATCCTGAACTCTTACAATTAGTAAAATTAATTAGATTGTCTCACATTCTAACCCTAGAAATAGTAACAAAGCTGTTTACTGCTTCGAATCAATGTTTTCTTGGTTTTAGCCTGTTTCGGGACAAAATGGGTATAATTGGTGTCTAAACATTCCAAATTCAACCTGAACTCTTATCATAAGTCAAATGCATTGGATTGTTACATATTTTGACCCTAGAAAGAGTAACATATCTGTTTACTGCTTCGAATCAATGTTTTCTCTCGGTTTTAGCCTGTTTTCTTGGTTTAAGCCTGTTTTGGGATAAAACGGGTTTAAGTGTTGACTAAACACTCCAAATTCATCTCGAACTCTTACTATTAGTAAAATGCATTTGACTGTCACACATTCTGACCCTAGAAAGACTAACAAAGCTGTTTACTGCTTTGAATCAATGTTTTCTCGGTGTTAGCCTGTTTCGGGACACAATGGGTATAAGTGGTGCCTAAACACTCCAAATTAAACTTGAACTCTTATAATTAATCAAATGCATTGGATTGTTACATATTTTGACCCTATAAAGAGTAACATAGCTGTTTACTGCTTCGAATCAATGTTTTCTCTCGGTTTTAGCCTCTTTTCTTGCTTTAAGCATGTTTTGGGATAAAACGGGTTTAAGTGTTGTCTAAACACTCCAAATTCATCCTGAACTCTTAAAATTAGTAAAATTCATTAGATTGTCACACATTCTAACCCTAGAAATAGTAACAAAGCTGTTTACTGCTTCGAATCAATGTTTTCTTGGTTTTAGCCTGTTTCGGGACAAAATGGGTATAATTGGTGTCTAAACACTCCAAATTCAACCTGAACTCTTATCATAAGTCAAATGCATTGGATTGTTACATATTTTGACTCTAGAAAGAGTAACATATCTGTTTACTGCTTCGAATCAATGTTTTCTCTCGATTTTAGCCTGTTTTCTCGGTTTAAGCCTGTTTTGGGATAAAATGGGTTTAAGTGTTGTCTAAACACTCCAAATTCATCCTGAACTCTTACAATTAGTAAAATTAATTAGATTGTCTCACATTCTAACCCTAGAAATAGTAACAAAGCTGTTTACTGCTTCGAATCAATGTTTTCTTGGTTTTAGCCTGTTTCGGGACAAAATGGGTATAATTGGTGTCTAAACATTCCAAATTCAACCTGAACTCTTATCATAAGTCAAATGCATTGGATTGTTACATATTTTGACCCTAGAAAGAGTAACATATCTGTTTACTGCTTCGAATCAATGTTTTCTCTCGGTTTTAGCCTGTTTTCTTGGTTTAAGCCTGTTTTGGGATAAAACGGGTTTAAGTGTTGACTAAACACTCCAAATTCATCTCGAACTCTTACTATTAGTAAAATGCATTTGACTGTCACACATTCTGACCCTAGAAAGACTAACAAAGCTGTTTACTGCTTTGAATCAATGTTTTCTCGGTGTTAGCCTGTTTCGGGACACAATGGGTATAAGTGGTGCCTAAACACTCCAAATTAAACTCGAACTCTTATAATTAATCAAATGCATTGGATTGTTACATATTTTGACCCTAGAAAGAGTAACATATCTGTTTACTGCTTCGAATCAATGTTTTCTCTCGATTTAGCCTGTTTTCTCGGTTTAAGCCTGTTTTGGGATAAAACGGGTTTAAGTGTTGTCTAAACACTCCAAATATGAACCGGCACACACACTTGTCCGTACGACCAACCAACGGGCCATCCTCAAATAGAAGTCTTCATGAGCCCAATCCACCAAAGAGATCCTCCAACGGTCGCCATTCATCTCGATCCTTCCTTTGTAGCCGTTGGAGCAAGTTGCAAGAGAGAAGAGGAGATCACATGTTAGAATAAGGAGATGTCGCTTTCTCCTCATATTAGTGTGCATAGGATCCTAAGAGAATATCCTATTTGTATATGTCTTTAAATAGTTTGTAAGCATCATACTAATAGAAGCAAGAAAAGAGTTTATTCTCTTTCTCCAACACTCTCTCTCAATCGTTCACTCTCCTCACTCTTTACACGATTTCACTCTCTTTCATACTCTCTTCCATAATCTCTTGATTACTCTACTCTCAAACTTACATGGTATCAGAGCAGATTTGATTCTGTTCTTGCCTCAAATCTCCATCACTCCCTTCCGCATTCTCTTTCTTGTTCTTGAAATTTCTTGTTCTTGAATCTTCTTTCTTTAACCGTTGGACAATAGCTTTAACCAACGGTCTCTTCATCCTTTTCCATGGAAACTACCAAAACTCTCATTGTTCCAGTTACTCTCAAGGGAGAGAATTACTTACTGTGGGCTAGAACCACAAAGACAGCCCTATGCGGCCGAGGACTTTGGTCCCATGTTGAGACAAGCGAAGCTCCTAGTGGCGAGACCACCAAAGACGGCAAGGATCTTGTCGATGAGAAGAACAAGTGGTTTCAAGAAGATCAGGGAGTCCTAGCTATCATTCAAAACTCCCTAGATGCACCTATACTTGAAGCTTACTCTTATTGCGAGACAGCAAAAGACTTGTGGGACACTCTCAAGAATGTTTTTGGGAATGTTACAAATGTAAACCGAATTTTTGAGATTAAGAGGGCCATCAACAACCTCAACCAAGAAGACATGGAGTTCACCAAGCACTTTGGGAAGTTTAGGTCCCTTTGGGCTGAACTAGAGATGCTCCGGCCGGCGACTATAGATCCGGCCATTCTGAATGAGAGGCGTGAACAAGATAAGGTGTTCGGCCTTCTCTTGACCTTGAACCCCTCCTACAATGACCTTATCAAGCATATTCTACGGTCGGACAAGCTCCCTAGCCTTGATGATGTCTGTAACCAAATTCAAAAGGAGCATGGCTCCATGGGATTGTTTGGCGGCAAGGGAGAACTTGTGACCGCTAACAAAGCTGAGACGGCATCAGCAAACAAGGGCTACTACAAGCCGGAGGACAAGAACAACCCGCCATTTTGTGAGCATTGTAAGAAGCTTGGTCACTTCAAGAGCCGCTGCTGGATTCTACACCCTCATCTAGCACCACCGCCAGGTACCATCCGAGGTGGACGACCAAACCGCGGAGGACCACCGAGAGCTCATCAAGCAGTAGCCATGGGGGAGTCAATCTCTGAGCAGCCTCAACAAGTGACCAGTGGAACTGCTCTTGCTGCAGCATCGTCCGAGCTGGTAAGGCGGTCCGACCTTGATGCGCTCATCAAAGCCATCAAAGAGGCCACCGGTAAGGCGTTTCTTGCCTCAAACAAAATTAAACCCCTCATAGTTGATTCTGGTGCATCCCATCACATGATTAGTGATTCTAGGCTAATTAGTGATATTAAACCTGCTAATGGTAATGTAATAATAGCAAATGGTGAGAAAGTACCAGTTAAAGGCATAGGAAACTTGAAACTATTTGATAAGGAGACTAAGGCATTTTATATGCCAAACTTTACTTCTAACTTGCTATCAGTTAAGAGAGCCACTACTGATTTAAATTGTTATGCTATATTTGGTCCTAACAATGTTCATTTTCAGGATATTGAGACAAGTAAGGTTCTTGGTCAAGGAGGATCCAAGGATGACCTCTATGTGCTTGAGGACTTGAACTTATCTTCTAATGCATCTTGTTTTAATTCGGTTATTATGAAACCTAGTGATTCTATTTTACATGCTAGGCTAGGACACCCTCACACAAGAGCTTTATCCTTAATATTTCCTAATGTTTCTTTTCAAAATGATGAGTGTGAGGCTTGTATTCTTGGTAAACATTGCAAGGCTGGTTTCCCTAAATCTATTACTATTTATGAAAAATGTTTTGATTTAATTCATTCTGATGTTTGGACATCTCCTTGCTTATCTAGAGATAATCAAAAGTATTTTGTGACTTTTATTGATGAAAAATCAAAATATACTTGGATAACTTTGCTTCCCTCTAAGGATAGAGTCCTTGAGGCCTTTACTAATTTTCAAAATTATGTCACTAACCACTTTCATGCCAAGATTAAAATTTTGAGATCAGATAATGGTGGAGAGTACACAAGCCATGCCTTTAAACAATATCTAGCCAAACATGGAATTCTTCATCAAACTAGCTGTCCTTACACACCACAACAAAATGGAGTGGCTGAGAGAAAGAATAGGCATCTCATGGAAGTAGCAAGGTCTATGATGTTTCACACAAGGGTTCCAAAGAGGTTTTGGGGAGATGCTGTGCTAGCCGCTTGTTATCTTATTAACCGCACACCAACAAAGATCCTAAAGGATGTGTCTCCATTTGAGGTATTAACGAATGACAAACCTACATTTGATCACTTACGAGTGTTTGGTTGTGTGTGCTATGTGTTGCGACCAGGTGAGCTAAGAGACAAGCTTGATGCAAAGAGTACAAAGGCTATGTTTCTTGGCTACTCTACCACACAAAAGGGGTATAAGTGCTATGACCCTACAACAAGGAGGGTTCTAGTATCTCGTGATGTCAAGTTCATGGAGACACAAGGCTTTTACGATGAGAAGAATTGGGATGAGCTCCGTAACCTCTCTGATTCACCATCTGATCGGACGCGCAACCTCCGAGTAATCCTTGAGCGACTAGGTCTTGAAAACGATCGGATCACTACTGAGTCAGCCAGACCAGCATCACCAGAACAACCTGAGCCATCTACTGAGCCTGAGCCTGCTACACATGCTGATGACCATACTGAGCAGCATGAGGAAGCACCCGAGTCACTCGCGGACAACACGGCCGAAACAACCGAGGGGACGGCTGAACAGCTTGAGGAGATCATTACTCCAGGACGAGCCAACTCCGAAGCTGGGGCTATAGTTCCTCTTCGGCGCAGCCAACGTATCAAGTATCCTCCTAGTCATTGGAAGAACACCCGTGTGTACTACAACAACATGGCCGTTGCTCATCCGATTCAGGCCGTGTGCACCTTGGCTCATTTTCCGATAGAGCATCAAGTGTTTCTTGGCCATATTGATGAGGATTGGATCCCCAAGACCTATGATGAGGCTAAGCAGCACAAAGTATGGAGAGATGCAGTGGATGCCGAGAATACGGCCATGGTGCAAAATCATACATGGGACGAGGCTGACTTACCCAAGGGCAAGAAGGCTGTCACCTCTCGGTATATCTTCACAATCAAATATAAGAGCAATGGGGAGATTGAACGCCACAAAGCCCGCCTCGTCGCACGAGGTTTCACGCAAACGTATGGGGAGGACTATCTTGATACGTTTGCTCCGGTGGCTAAGCTTCACACGGTTCGAGTTGTACTCTTTCTCGCCACCAACCTCGACTGGGAACTTTGGCAAATGGACGTGAAGAACGCCTTCTTGCAAGGAGAACTGGAGGATGAAGTGTATATGCGACCACCACCGGGTTTGGAGGATACTATTGGTCCGGGAAAGGTCTTGAAACTCAACAAAGCTATCTATGGCTTGAAGCAGTCACCAAGGGCTTGGTATCACAAGCTTAGCACCACACTTCTTGACAAAGGCTTTCGCAAATCCGAAGCTGACCACACCTTGTTCACCTTACCAAGCGCCAAAGGTATAGTAGTCATTCTAGTGTATGTTGATGATATCATCATCACTGGAAGTGACTCGGTAGGTATTCAAGACTCTAAAACATTCTTGAAATCAGTTTTTGATATTAAAGATCTTGGAGAGTTGAAATACTTTCTTGGGATAGAAGTTTATAGATCAAATGAAGGGTTATTGTTATCTCAAAGAAAGTATGCACTAGACTTATTGAGTGAAACAGGAAAACTAGGAGCTAAGGCAGTAACAACGCCCCTAGAAGAGAATTACAAGGATGGAGGACAGGGGGAGCTTGACACCGCTCCATTCGAGGACGTTAGCCTCTACCGGCGGCTAGTCGGTAAGCTCATTTATTTAACTATCACACGGCCTGACATTTGCTTTGCCGTGAACCAGGTAAGCCAGCATATGAAGAACCCCACCGTGCACCATTGGAACATGCTGA
This sequence comes from Camelina sativa, assembly GCF_030686135.1. NCBI lineage: Eukaryota > Viridiplantae > Streptophyta > Magnoliopsida > Brassicales > Brassicaceae > Camelina > Camelina sativa. Next base: position 9,920,361 of record NC_141885.1, read on the forward strand.
CACGGATCCTCAAGTACATCAAGGGCTCACCCGGCCAAGGCATATGGATGGGACGCAACAAGAGCACCGAGTTGGTAGGCTACTGCGACGCTGACTATGCCGGAGATCGTGGGGACCGACGCTCAACCACAGGCTATTGCACGTTCCTTGGAGGGAACCTGGTCACATGGAAGAGCAAGAAGCAAAAGGTCGTCTCACTCTCAAGTGCCGAATCCGAGTATAGAGCTATGAGGAAGCTAACGACGGAGCTAATGTGGCTGAAGATGTTACTCAAGGATCTTGGAATAGAATCAACAAAGCCGATCACCATGCACTGTGATAACGAAGCAGCCATTCATATAGCAACCAATTCAGTGTTCCATGAGCGGACCAAGCACATTGAAGTGGATTGCCATAAGGTCCGAGAACAAATCAAGCTTGGAGTTGTCTTACCTTGCCATACCGAAAGCAAAGAACAACTTGCAGACGTCCTGACTAAAGCGGCGAGCCCCCAAGTGTGTGAATACATCCATCCTAAGCTTGGCCTCCTAAACCTCACTCGGCCATGACTTGCTTTGTTTTGGCGCCTACACTCTTTTTCCCTTAAGTATAGTTTTCCCAAGAGGTTTTTCTATACTAAGGTTTTTAATGAGGTGGGTGCCTATGTTTTCAAGCTTGACTAGTTCCCCAAGTCAAGCTTGAGGGGGAGTATGAACCGGCACACACACTTGTCCGTACGACCGTACGGACGTCCGTACGACCAACCAACGGGCCATCCTCAAATAGAAGTCTTCATGAGCCCAATCCACCAAAGAGATCCTCCAACGGTCGCCATTCATCTCGATCCTTCCTTTGTAGCCGTTGGAGCAAGTTGCAAGAGAGAAGAGGAGATCACATGTTAGAATAAGGAGATGTCGCTTTCTCCTCATATTAGTGTGCATAGGATCCTAAGAGAATATCCTATTTGTATATGTCTTTAAATAGTTTGTAAGCATCATACTAATAGAAGCAAGAAAAGAGTTTATTCTCTTTCTCCAACACTCTCTCTCAATCGTTCACTCTCCTCACTCTTTACACGATTTCACTCTCTTTCATACTCTCTTCCATAATCTCTTGATTACTCTACTCTCAAACTTACACCAAATTCATCCTGAACTCTTACAATTAGTAAAATGCATTTGACTGTCACACATTCTAACCCTAGAAATAGTAACAAAGCTGTTTACTGCTTCTAATCAATGTTTTCTTTGTTTTAGCCCGTTTCGGGACAAAATGGGTATAATTGGTGTCTTAACACTCCAAATTCAACCTGAACTCTTATCATAAGTCAAATGCATTGGATTGTTACATATTTTGACCCTAGAAAGAGTAACATATCTGTTTACTGCTTCGAATCAATGTTTTCTCTCGGTTTTAGCCTGTTTTCTTGGTTTAACCCTGTTTCGGGATAAAACGGGTTTAAGTGTTGTCTAAACACTCCAAATTCATCCCAAACTCTTAAAATTAGTAAAATTCATTAGACTGTCACACATTCTAACCCTAGAAATAGTAACAAAGCTGTTTACTGCTTCGAATCAATGTTTTCTTTGTTTTAGCCTGATTCGGGACAAAATGGGTATAATTGGTGTCTAAACACTCCAAATTAAACTCGAACTCTTATAATTAGTCAAATGCATTGGATTGTTACATATTTTGACCCTAGAAAGAGTAACATATCTGTTTACTGCTTTGAATCAGTGTTTTCTCTCGGTTTTAGCCTGTTTTCTCGGTTTAAGCCTGTTTCGAGATGCTAAACACTCCAAATTCATTTCGAAATCTTACTATTAGTAAAATGCATTTGACTGTCACACATTCTAACCATAGAAATAGTAACAAAGCTGTTTACTGCTTCGAATCAATGTTTTCTTTGTTTTAGCCTGTTTCCGGACAAAATGGGTATAATTGGTGTCTAAACATTCCAAATTCAATCTGAACTCTTATCATAAGTCAAATGCATTGGATTGTTACATATTTTTACCCTAGAAAGAGTAACATATCTGTTTACTGCTTCGAATCAATGTTTTCTCTCGGTTTTAGCCTGTTTTTTCGGTTTAAGCCTGTTTCGGGATAAAACGGGTTTAAGTGTTGTCTAAACACTCCAAATTCATTTCGAAATCTTACTATTAGTAAAATGCATTTGACTGTCAGACACTCAAACCCTAGAAATAATAACAAAGCTGTTTACTGCTTCGAATCAATGTTGTCTTTGTTTTAGCCTGTTTCGGGACAAAATGGGTATAATTGGTGTCTAAACACTCCAAATTCAACCTGAACTCTTATCATAAGTCAAATGCATTGGATTGTTACATATTTTGACCCTAGAAAGAGCAACATATCTGTTTACTGCTTCGAATCAATGTTTTCTCTCGGTTTTAGCCTGTTTTCTCGGTTTAAGCATGTTTCGGGATAAAACGGGTTTAAGTGTTGTCTAAACACTCCAAATTCATCCCGAACTCTTACTATTAGTAAAATGCATTTGAATGTCACACATTCTAACCCTAGAAATAATAACAAAGCCGTTTACTGCTTCGAATCAATGTTTTCTTTGTTTTAGCCTGTTTCGGGACAAAATGGATATAAGTGGTGTCTAAACACTCCAAATTCAACCTGAACTCTTATAATTAGTCAAATGCATTGGATTATTACATATTTTAACCCTTTAAAGAGTAACATATCTGTTTACTGCTTCGAATCAATGTTTTCTCTCGGTGTTAGCCTGTTTTTTCGGTTTAAGCCTGTTTCAGGATAAAACGGGTTTAAGTGTTGTCTAAATACTCCAAATTCATTTCGAAATCTTACTATTAGTAAAATACATTTGACTGTCATACATTCTAACCCTAGAAATAGTAACAAAGCTGTTTACTGCTTCTAATCAATGTTTTCTTTGTTTTAGCCTGTTTCGGGACAAAATGGGTATAATTGGTGTCTAAACACTCCAAATTCAACCTGAACTCTTATCATAAGTCAAATGCATTGGATTGTTACATATTTTGACCCTAGAAAGAGTAACATATCTGTTTACTGCTTCAAATCAAAGTTTTCTCTCGGTTTTAGCCTGTTTTTTCGGTTTAAGCCTGTTTCGGGATAAAACGGGTTTAAGTGTTGTCTAAACACTCCAAATTCATTTCGAAATCTTACTATTAGTAAAATTCATTTGACTGTCACACATTCTAACCCTAGAAATAGTAACAAAGCTGTTTATTGCCTCGAATCAATGTTTTCTTTGTTTTAGCCTGTTTCGGGACAAAATGGGTATAATTGGTGTCTAAACACTCCAAATTCAACCTGAACTCTTATAATTAGTCAAATGCATTGGATTGTTACATATTTTGACCCTATAAAGACTAACATATCTGTTTACTGCTTCGAATCAATGTTTTCTCTCGGTGTTAGCCTGTTTTTTCGGTTTAAGCCTGTTTCAGGATAAAACGGGTTTAAGTGTTGTCTAAATACTCCAAATTCATTTCGAAATCTTACTATTAGTAAAATACATTTGACTGTCACACATTCTAACCCTAGAAATAGTAACAAAGCTGTTTACTGCTTCTAATCAATGTTTTCTTTGTTTTAGCCTGTTTCGGGACAAAATGGGTATAATTGGTGTCTAAACACTCCAAATTAAACTCGAACTCTTATAATTAGTCAAATGCATTGGATTGTTACATATTTTGACCCTAGAAAGAGTAACATATCTGTTTACTGCTTCGAATCAATGTTTTCTCTCGGTTTTAGCCTGTTTTCTCGGTTTAAGCCTGTTTCGGGATAAAACGGGTTTAAGTGTTGTCTAAATACTCCAAATTCATCTCGAAATCTTACTATTAGTAAAATGCATTTGACTGTCACACATTCTAACCCTAGAAATAGTAACAAAGCTGTTTACTGCTTCTAATCAATGTTTTCTTTGTTTTAGCCCGTTTCGGGACAAAATGGGTATAATTGGTGTCTTAACACTCCAAATTCAACCTGAACTCTTATCATAAGTCAAATGCATTGGATTGTTACATATTTTGACCCTAGAAAGAGTAACATATCTGTTTACTGCTTCGAATCAATGTTTTCTCTCGGTTTTAGCCTGTTTTCTTGGTTTAACCCTGTTTCGGGATAAAACGGGTTTAAGTGTTGTCTAAACACTCCAAATTCATCCCAAACTCTTAAAATTAGTAAAATTCATTAGAATGTCACACATTCTAACCCTAGAAATAGTAACAAAGCTGTTTACTGCTTCGAATCAATGTTTTCTTTGTTTTAGCCTGTTTCGGGACAAAATGGGTATAATTGGTGTCTAAACACTCCAAATTAAACTCGAACTCTTATAATTAGTCAAATGCATTGGATTGTTACATATTTTGACCCTAGAAAGAGTAACATATCTGTTTACTGCTTTGAATCAGTGTTTTCTCTCGGTTTTAGCCTGTTTTCTCGGTTTAAGCCTGTTTCGAGATGCTAAACACTCCAAATTCATTTCGAAATCTTACTATTAGTAAAATGCATTTGACTGTCACACATTCTAACCCTAGAAATAGTAACAAAGCTGTTTACTGCTTCGAATCAATATTTTCTTTGTTTTAGCCTGTTTCGGGACAAAATGGGTATAATTGGTGTCTAAACACTCCAAATTCAACCTGAACTCTTATCATAAGTCAAATGCATTGGATTGTTACATATTTTAACCCTAGAAAGAGTAACATATCTGTTTACTGCTTCGAATCAATGTTTTCTCTCGGTTTTAGCCTGTTTTTTCGGTTTAAGCCTGTTTCAGGATACAACGGGTTTAAGTGTTGTCTAAACACTCCAAATTCATCCAAAACTCTTACAATTAGTAAAATTCATTAGATTGTCACACATTCAGACCCTAGAAAGAGTAACAAAGCTGTTTACTGCTTTGAATCAATGTTTTCTTGGTGTTAGCCTATTTCGGGACAAAATGGGTATAAGTGGTGTCTAAACACTCCAAATTAAACTCGAACTCTTATAATTAGTCAAATGCATTGGATTGTTACATCTTTTGACCCTATAAAGAGTAACATATCTGTTTACTGCTTCGAATCAATGTTTTCTCTCGGTTTTAGCCTGTTTTCTCGGTTTAAGCCTGTTTCGGGATAAAACGGGTTTAAGTGTTGTCTAAATACTCCAAATTCATCTCGAAATCTTACTATTAGTAATATGCATTTGACTGTCACACATTCTAACCCTAGAAATAGTAACAAAGCTGTTTACTGCTTCTAATCAATGTTTTCTTTGTTTTAGCCTGCTTCGGGACAAAATGGGTATAATTGGTGTCTAAACACTCCAAATTCAACCTGAACTCTTATCATAAGTCAAATGCATTGGATTGTTACATATTTTGACCCTAGAAAGAGTAACATATCTGTTTACTGCTTCAAATCAATGTTTTCTCTCGGTTTTAGCCTGTTTTTTCGGTTTAAGCCTGTTTCGGGATAAAACGGGTTTAAGTGTTGTCTAAACACTCCAAATTCATTTCGAAATCTTACTATTAGTAAAATGCATTTGACTGTCACACATTCTAACCCTAGAAATAGTAACAAAGCTGTTTACTGCTTCGAATCAATGTTTTCTTTGCTTTAGCCTGTTTCGGGACAAAATAGGTATAATTGGTGTCTTAACACTCCAAATTCAACCTGAACTCTTATCATAAGTCAAATGCATTGGATTGTTACATATTTTGACCCTAGAAAGAGTAACATATCTGTTTACTGCTTCGAATCAATGTTTTCTATCGGTTTTAGCCTGTTTTCTCGGTTTAACCCTGTTTCGGGATACAACGGGTTTAAGTGTTGTCTAAACACTCCAAATTCATTTCGAAATCTTACTATTAGTAAAATTCATTTGACTGTCACACATTCTAACCCTAGAAATAGTAACAAAGCTGTTTATTGCCTCGAATCAATGTTTTCTTTGTTTTAGCCTGTTTCGGGACAAAATGGGTATAATTGGTGTCTAAACACTCCAAATTCAACCTGAACTCTTATAATTAGTCAAATGCATTGGATTGTTACATATTTTGACCCTATAAAGACTAACATATCTGTTTACTGCTTCGAATCAATGTTTTCTCTCGGTGTTAGCCTGTTTTTTCGGTTTAAGCCTGTTTCAGGATAAAACGGGTTTAAGTGTTGTCTAAATACTCCAAATTCATTTCGAAATCTTACTATTAGTAAAATACATTTGACTGTCACACATTCTAACCCTAGAAATAGTAACAAAGCTGTTTACTGCTTCTAATCAATGTTTTCTTTGTTTTAGCCTGTTTCGGGACAAAATGGGTATAATTGGTGTCTAAACACTCCAAATTAAACTCGAACTCTTATAATTAGTCAAATGCATTGGATTGTTACATATTTTGACCCTAGAAAGAGTAACATATCTGTTTACTGCTTCGAATCAATGTTTTCTCTCGGTTTTAGCCTGTTTTCTCGGTTTAAGCCTGTTTCGGGATAAAACGGGTTTAAGTGTTGTCTAAATACTCCAAATTCATCTCGAAATCTTACTATTAGTAAAATGCATTTGACTGTCACACATTCTAACCCTAGAAATAGTAACAAAGCTGTTTACTGCTTCTAATCAATGTTTTCTTTGTTTTAGCCCGTTTCGGGACAAAATGGGTATAATTGGTGTCTTAACACTCCAAATTCAACCTGAACTCTTATCATAAGTCAAATGCATTGGATTGTTACATATTTTGACCCTAGAAAGAGTAACATATCTGTTTACTGCTTCGAATCAATGTTTTCTCTCGGTTTTAGCCTGTTTTCTTGGTTTAACCCTGTTTCGGGATAAAACGGGTTTAAGTGTTGTCTAAACACTCCAAATTCATCCCAAACTCTTAAAATTAGTAAAATTCATTAGACTGTCACACATTCTAACCCTAGAAATAGTAACAAAGCTGTTTACTGCTTCGAATCAATGTTTTCTTTGTTTTAGCCTGTTTCGGGACAAAATGGGTATAATTGGTGTCTAAACACTCCAAATTAAACTCGAACTCTTATAATTAGTCAAATGCATTGGATTGTTACATATTTTGACCCTAGAAAGAGTAACATATCTGTTTACTGCTTTGAATCAGTGTTTTCTCTCGGTTTTAGCCTGTTTTCTCGGTTTAAGCCTGTTTCGAGATGCTAAACACTCCAAATTCATTTCGAAATCTTACTATTAGTAAAATGCATTTGACTGTCACACATTCTAACCCTAGAAATAGTAACAAAGCTGTTTACTGCTTCGAATCAATGTTTTCTTTGTTTTAGCCTGTTTCGGGACAAAATGGGTATAATTGGTGTCTAAACACTCCAAATTCAACCTGAACTCTTATCATAAGTCAAATGCATTGGATTGTTACATATTTTAACCCTAGAAAGAGTAACATATCTGTTTACTGCTTCGAATCAATGTTTTCTCTCGGTTTTAGCCTGTTTTTTCGGTTTAAGCCTGTTTCAGGATACAACGGGTTTAAGTGTTGTCTAAACACTCCAAATTCATCCAAAACTCTTACAATTAGTAAAATTCATTAGATTGTCACACATTCAGACCCTAGAAAGAGTAACAAAGCTGTTTACTGCTTTGAATCAATGTTTTCTTGGTGTTAGCCTGTTTCGGGACAAAATGGGTATAAGTGGTGTCTAAACACTCCAAATTAAACTCGAACTCTTATAATTAGTCAAATGCATTGGATTGTTACATATTTTGACCCTATAAAGAGTAACATATCTGTTTACTGCTTCGAATCAATGTTTTCTCTCGGTTTTAGCCTGTTTTCTCGGTTTAAGCCTGTTTCGGGATAAAACGGGTTTAAGTGTTGTCTAAATACTCCAAATTCATCTCGAAATCTTACTATTAGTAATATGCATTTGACTGTCACACATTCTAACCCTAGAAATAGTAACAAAGCTGTTTACTGCTTCTAATCAATGTTTTCTTTGTTTTAGCCTGCTTCGGGACAAAATGGGTATAATTGGTGTCTAAACACTCCAAATTCAACCTGAACTCTTATCATAAGTCAAATGCATTGGATTGTTACATATTTTGACCCTAGAAAGAGTAACATATCTGTTTACTGCTTCAACTCAATGTTTTCTCTCGGTTTTAGCCTGTTTTTTCGGTTTAAGCCTGTTTCGGGATAAAACGGGTTTAAGTGTTGTCTAAACACTCCAAATTCATTTCGAAATCTTACTATTAGTAAAATGCATTTGACTGTCACACATTCTAACCCTAGAAATAGTAACAAAGCTGTTTACTGCTTCGAATCAATGTTTTCTTTGCTTTAGCCTGTTTCGGGACAAAATAGGTATAATTGGTGTCTTAACACTCCAAATTCAACCTGAACTCTTATCATAAGTCAAATGCATTGGATTGTTACATATTTTGACCCTAGAAAGAGTAACATATCTGTTTACTGCTTCGAATCAATGTTTTCTCTCGGTTTTAGCCTGTTTTCTCGGTTTAAGCCTGTTTCGGGATAAAACGGGTTTAAGTGTTGTCTAAACACTCCAAATTCATCCCGAACTCTTACTATTAGTAAAATGCATTTGAATGTCACACATTCTAACCCTAGAAATAATAACAAAGCTGTTTACTGCTTCGAATCAATGTTTTCTTTGTTTTAGCCTGTTCCGGGACAAAATGGATATAAGTGGTGTCTAAACACTCCAAATTCAACCTGAACTCTTATAATTAGTCAAATGCATTGGAATGTTACATATTTTAACCCTTTAAAGAGTAACATATCTGTTTACTGCTTCGAATCAATGTTTTCTCTCGGTGTTAGCCTGTTTTTTCGGTTTAAGCCTGTTTCAGGATAAAACGGGTTTAAGTGTTGTCTAAATACTCCAAATTCATTTCGAAATCTTACTATTAGTAAAATACATTTGACTGTCACACATTCTAACCCTAGAAATAGTAACAAAGCTGTTTACTGCTTCTAATCAATGTTTTCTTTGTTTTAGCCTGTTTCGGGACAAAATGGGTATAATTGGTGTCTAAACACTCCAAATTCAACCTGAACTCTTATCATAAGTCAAATGCATTGGATTGTTACATATTTTGACCCTAGAAAGAGTAACATATCTGTTTACTGCTTCAAATCAATGTTTTCTCTCGGTTTTAGCCTGTTTTTTTGGTTTAAGCCTGTTTCGGGATAAAACGGGTTTAAGTGTTGTCTAAACACTCCAAATTCATTTCGAAATCTTACTATTAGTAAAATTCATTTGACTGTCACACATTCTAACCCTAGAAATAGTAACAAAGCTGTTTATTGCCTCGAATCAATGTTTTCTTTGTTTTAGCCTGTTTCGGGACAAAATGGGTATAATTGGTGTCTAAACACTCCAAATTCAACCTGTACTCTTATAATTAGTCAAATGCATTGGATTGTTACATATTTTGACCCTATAAAGACTAACATATCTGTTTACTGCTTCGAATCAATGTTTTCTCTCGGTGTTAGCCTGTTTTTTCGGTTTAAGCCTGTTTCAGGATAAAACGGGTTTAAGTGTTGTCTAAATACTCCAAATTCATTTCGAAATCTTACTATTAGTAAAATACATTTGACTGCCACACATTCTAACCCTAGAAATAGTAACAAAGCTGTTTACTGCTTCTAATCAATGTTTTCTTTGTTTTAGCCTGTTTCGGGACAAAATGGGTATAATTGGTGTCTAAACACTCCAAATTAAACTCGAACTCTTATAATTAGTCAAATGCATTGGATTGTTACATATTTTGACCCTAGAAAGAGTAACATATCTGTTTACTGCTTCGAATCAATGTTTTCTCTCGGTTTTAGCCTGTTTTCTCGGTTTAAGCCTGTTTCGGGATAAAACGGGTTTAAGTGTTGTCTAAATACTCCAAATTCATCTCGAAATCTTACTATTAGTAAAATGCATTTGACTGTCACACATTCTAACCCTAGAAATAGTAACAAAGCTGTTTACTGCTTCTAATCAATGTTTTCTTTGTTTTAGCCCGTTTCGGGACAAAATGGGTATAATTGGTGTCTTAACACTCCAAATTCAACCTGAACTCTTAAGTCAAATGCATTGGATTGTTACATATTTTGACCCTAGAAAGAGTAACATATCTGTTTACTGCTTCGAATCAATGTTTTCTCTCGGTTTTAGCCTGTTTTCTTGGTTTAACCCTGTTTCGGGATAAAACGGGTTTAAGTGTTGTCTAAACACTCCAAATTCATCCCAAACTCTTAAAATTAGTAAAATTCATTAGACTGTCACACATTCTAACCCTAGAAATAGTAACAAAGCTGTTTACTGCTTCGAATCAATGTTTTCTTTGTTTTAGCCTGTTTCGGGACAAAATGGGTATAATTGGTGTCTAAACACTCCAAATTAAACTCGAACTCTTATAATTAGTCAAATGCATTGGATTGTTACATATTTTGACCCTAGAAAGAGTAACATATCTGTTTACTGCTTTGAATCAGTGTTTTCTCTCGGTTTTAGCCTGTTTTCTCGGTTTAAGCCTGTTTCGAGATGCTAAACACTCCAAATTCATTTCGAAATCTTACTATTAGTAAAATGCATTTGACTGTCACACATTCTAACCCTAGAAATAGTAACAAAGCTGTTTACTGCTTCGAATCAATGTTTTCTTTGTTTTAGCCTGTTTCGGGACAAAATGGGTATAATTGGTGTCTAAACACTCCAAATTCAACCTGAACTCTTATCATAAGTCAAATGCATTGGATTGTTACATATTTTAACCCTAGAAAGAGTAACCTATCTGTTTACTGCTTCGAATCAATGTTTTCTCTCGGTTTTAGCCTGTTTTTTCGGTTTAAGCCTGTTTCAGGATACAACGGGTTTAAGTGTTGTCTAAACACTCCAAATTCATCCAAAACTCTTACAATTAGTAAAATTCATTAGATTGTCACACATTCAGACCCTAGAAAGAGTAACAAAGCTGTTTACTGCTTTGAATCAATGTTTTCTTGGTGTTAGCCTGTTTCGGGACAAAATGGGTATAAGTGGTGTCTAAACACTCCAAATTAAACTCGAACTCTTATAATTAGTCAAATGCATTGGATTGTTACATCTTTTGACCCTATAAAGAGTAACATATCTGTTTACTGCTTCGAATCAATGTTTTCTCTCGGTTTTAGCCTGTTTTCTCGGTTTAAGCCTGTTTCGGGATAAAACGGGTTTAAGTGTTGTCTAAATACTCCAAATTCATCTCGAAATCTTACTATTAGTAATATGCATTTGACTGTCACACATTCTAACCCTAGAAATAGTAACAAAGCTGTTTACTGCTTCTAATCAATGTTTTCTTTGTTTTAGCCTGCTTCGGGACAAAATGGGTATAATTGGTGTCTAAACACTCCAAATTCAACCTGAACTCTTATCATAAGTCAAATGCATTGGATTGTTACATATTTTGACCCTAGAAAGAGTAACATATCTGTTTACTGCTTCAAATCAATGTTTTCTCTCGGTTTTAGCCTGTTTTTTCGGTTTAAGCCTGTTTCGGGATAAAACGGGTTTAAGTGTTGTCTAAACACTCCAAATTCATTTCGAAATCTTACTATTAGTAAAATGCATTTGACTGTCACACATTCTAACCCTAGAAATAGTAACAAAGCTGTTTACTGCTTCGAATCAATGTTTTCTTTGCTTTAGCCTGTTTCGGGACAAAATAGGTATAATTGGTGTCTTAACACTCCAAATTCAACCTGAACTCTTATCATAAGTCAAATGCATTGGATTGTTACATATTTTGACCCTAGAAAGAGTAACATATCTGTTTACTGCTTCGAATCAATGTTTTCTCTCGGTTTTAGCCTGTTTTCTCGGTTTAAGCCTGTTTCGGGATAAAACGGGTTTAAGTGTTGTCTAAACACTCCAAATTCATCCCGAACTCTTACTATTAGTAAAATGCATTTGAATGTCACACATTCTAACCCTAGAAATAATAAGCTGTTTACTGCTTCGAATCAATGTTTTCTTTGTTTTAGCCTGTTTCGGGACAAAATGGATATAAGTGGTGTCTAAACACTCCAAATTCAACCTGAACTCTTATAATTAGTCAAATGCATTGGATTGTTACATATTTTAACCCTTTAAAGAGTAACATATCTGTTTACTGCTTCGAATCAATGTTTTCTCTCGGTGTTAGCCTGTTTTTTCGGTTTAAGCCTGTTTCAGGATAAAACGGGTTTAAGTGTTGTCTAAATACTCCAAATTCATTTCGAAATCTTACTATTAGTAAAATACATTTGACTGTCACACATTCTAACCCTAGAAATAGTAACAAAGCTGTTTACTGCTTCTAATCAATGTTTTCTTTGTTTTAGCCTGTTTCGGGACAAAATGGGTATAATTGGTGTCTAAACACTCCAAATTCAACCTGAACTCTTATCATAAGTCAAATGCATTGGATTGTTACATATTTTGACCCTAGAAAGAGTAACATATCTGTTTACTGCTTCAAATCAATGTTTTCTCTCGGTTTTAGCCTGTTTTTTTGGTTTAAGCCTGTTTCGGGATAAAACGGGTTTAAGTGTTGTCTAAACACTCCAAATTCATTTCGAAATCTTACTATTAGTAAAATTCATTTGACTGTCACACATTCTAACCCTAGAAATAGTAACAAAGCTGTTTATTGCCTCGAATCAATGTTTTCTTTGTTTTAGCCTGTTTCGGGACAAAATGGGTATAATTGGTGTCTAAACACTCCAAATTCAACCTGAACTCTTATAATTAGTCAAATGCATTGGATTGTTACATATTTTGACCCTATAAAGACTAACATATCTGTTTACTGCTTCGAATCAATGTTTTCTCTCGGTGTTAGCCTGTTTTTTCGGTTTAAGCCTGTTTCAGGATAAAACGGGTTTAAGTGTTGTCTAAATACTCCAAATTCATTTCGAAATCTTACTATTAGTAAAATACATTTGACTGCCACACATTCTAACCCTAGAAATAGTAACAAAGCTGTTTACTGCTTCTAATCAATGTTTTCTTTGTTTTAGCCTGTTTCGGGACAAAATGGGTATAATTGGTGTCTAAACACTCCAAATTAAACTCGAACTCTTATAATTAGTCAAATGCATTGGATTGTTACATATTTTGACCCTAGAAAGAGTAACATATCTGTTTACTGCTTCGAATCAATGTTTTCTCTCGGTTTTAGCCTGTTTTCTCGGTTTAAGCCTGTTTCGGGATAAAACGGGTTTAAGTGTTGTCTAAATACTCCAAATTCATCTCGAAATCTTACTATTAGTAAAATGCATTTGACTGTCACACATTCTAACCCTAGAAATAGTAACAAAGCTGTTTACTGCTTCTAATCAATGTTTTCTTTGTTTTAGCCCGTTTCGGGACAAAATGGGTATAATTGGTGTCTTAACACTCCAAATTCAACCTGAACTCTTATCATAAGTCAAATGCATTGGATTGTTACATATTTTGACCCTAGAAAGAGTAACATATCTGTTTACTGCTTCGAATCAATGTTTTCTCTCGGTTTTAGCCTGTTTTCTTGGTTTAACCCTGTTTCGGGATAAAACGGGTTTAAGTGTTGTCTAAACACTCCAAATTCATCCCAAACTCTTAAAATTAGTAAAATTCATTAGACTGTCACACATTCTAACCCTAGAAATAGTAACAAAGCTGTTTACTGCTTCGAATCAATGTTTTCTTTGTTTTAGCCTGTTTCGGGACAAAATGGGTATAATTGGTGTCTAAACACTCCAAATTAAACTCGAACTCTTATAATTAGTCAAATGCATTGGATTGTTACATATTTTGACCCTAGAAAGAGTAACATATCTGTTTACTGCTTTGAATCAGTGTTTTCTCTCGGTTTTAGCATGTTTTCTCGGTTTAAGCCTGTTTCGAGATGCTAAACACTCCAAATTCATTTCGAAATCTTACTATTAGTAAAATGCATTTGACTGTCACACATTCTAACCCTAGAAATAGTAACAAAGCTGTTTACTGCTTCGAATCAATGTTTTCTTTGTTTTAGCCTGTTTCGGGACAAAATGGGTATAATTGGTGTCTAAACACTCCAAATTCAACCTGAACTCTTATCATCAGTCAAATGCATTGGATTGTTACATATTTTAACCCTAGAAAGAGTAACATATCTGTTTACTGCTTCGAATCAATGTTTTCTCTCGGTTTTAGCCTGTTTTTTCGGTTTAAGCCTGTTTCAGGATACAACGGGTTTAAGTGTTGTCTAAACACTCCAAATTCATCCAAAACTCTTACAATTAGTAAAATTCATTAGATTGTCACACATTCAGACCCTAGAAAGAGTAACAAAGCTGTTTACTGCTTTGAATCAATGTTTTCTTGGTGTTAGCCTGTTTCGGGACAAAATGGGTATAAGTGGTGTCTAAACACTCCAAATTAAACTCGAACTCTTATAATTAGTCAAATGCATTGGATTGTTACATCTTTTGACCCTATAAAGAGTAACATATCTGTTTACTGCTTCGAATCAATGTTTTCTCTCGGTTTTAGCCTGTTTTCTCGGTTTAAGCCTGTTTCGGGATAAAACGGGTTTAAGTGTTGTCTAAATACTCCAAATTCATCTCGAAATCTTACTATTAGTAATATGCATTTGACTGTCACACATTCTAACCCTAGAAATAGTAACAAAGCTGTTTACTGCTTCTAATCAATGTTTTCTTTGTTTTAGCCTGCTTCGGGACAAAATGGGTATAATTGGTGTCTAAACACTCCAAATTCAACCTGAACTCTTATCATAAGTCAAATGCATTGGATTGTTACATATTTTGACCCTAGAAAGAGTAACATATCTGTTTACTGCTTCAAATCAATGTTTTCTCTCGGTTTTAGCCTGTTTTTTCGGTTTAAGCCTGTTTCGGGATAAAACGGGTTTAAGTGTTGTCTAAACACTCCAAATTCATTTCGAAATCTTACTATTAGTAAAATGCATTTGACTGTCACACATTCTAACCCTAGAAATAGTAACAAAGCTGTTTACTGCTTCGAATCAATGTTTTCTTTGCTTTAGCCTGTTTCGGGACAAAATAGGTATAATTGGTGTCTTAACACTCCAAATTCAACCTGAACTCTTATCATAAGTCAAATGCATTGGATTGTTACATATTTTGACCCTAGAAAGAGTAACATATCTGTTTACTGCTTCGAATCAATGTTTTCTCTCGGTTTTAGCCTGTTTTCTCGGTTTAAGCCTGTTTCGGGATAAAACGGGTTTAAGTGTTGTCTAAACACTCCAAATTCATCCCGAACTCTTACTATTAGTAAAATGCATTTGAATGTCACACATTCTAACCCTAGAAATAATAACAAAGCTGTTTACTGCTTCGAATCAATGTTTTCTTTGTTTTAGCCTGTTTCGGGACAAAATGGATATAAGTGGTGTCTAAACACTCCAAATTCAACCTGAACTCTTATAATTAGTCAAATGCATTGGATTGTTACATATTTTAACCCTTTAAAGAGTAACATATCTGTTTACTGCTTCGAATCAATGTTTTCTCTCGGTGTTAGCCTGTTTTTTCGGTTTAAGCCTGTTTCGGGATAAAACGGGTTTAAGTGTTGTCTAAACACTCCAAATTCATTTCGAAATCTTACTATTAGTAAAATGCATTTGACTGTCACACATTCTAACCCTAGAAATAGTAACAAAGCTGTTTACTGCTTCGAATCAATGTTTTCTTTGTTTTAGCCTGTTTCGGGACAAAATGGGTATAATTGGTGTCTAAACACTCCAAATTCAACCTGAACTCTTATCATAAGTCAAATGCATTGGATTGTTACATATTTTAACCCTAGAAAGAGTAACATATCTGTTTACTGCTTCGAATCAATGTTTTCTCTCGGTTTTAGCCTGTTTTTTCGGTTTAAGCCTGTTTCAGGATACAACGGGTTTAAGTGTTGTCTAAACACTCCAAATTCATCCAAAACTCTTACAATTAGTAAAATTCATTAGATTGTCACACATTCAGACCCTAGAAATAGTAACAAAGCTGTTTACTGCTTTGAATCAATGTTTTCTTGGTGTTAGCCTGTTTCGGGACAAAATGGGTATAAGTGGTGTCTAAACACTCCAAATTAAACTCGAACTCTTATAATTAGTCAAATGCATTGGATTGTTACATCTTTTGACCCTATAAAGAGTAACATATCTGTTTACTGCTTCGAATCAATGTTTTCTCTCGGTTTTAGCCTGTTTTCTCGGTTTAAGCCTGTTTCGGGATAAAACGGGTTTAAGTGTTGTCTAAATACTCCAAATTCATCTCGAAATCTTACTATTAGTAATATGCATTTGACTGTCACACATTCTAACCCTAGAAATAGTAACAAAGCTGTTTACTGCTTCTAATCAATGTTTTCTTTGTTTTAGCCTGCTTCGGGACAAAATGGGTATAATTGGTGTCTAAACACTCCAAATTCAACCTGAACTCTTATCATAAGTCAAATGCATTGGATTGTTACATATTTTGACCCTAGAAAGAGTAACATATCTGTTTACTGCTTCAAATCAATGTTTTCTCTCGGTTTTAGCCTGTTTTTTCGGTTTAAGCCTCTTTCGGGATAAAACGGGTTTAAGTGTTGTCTAAACACTCCAAATTCATTTCGAAATCTTACTATTAGTAAAATGCATTTGACTGTCACACATTCTAACCCTAGAAATAGTAACAAAGCTGTTTACTGCTTCGAATCAATGTTTTCTTTGCTTTAGCCTGTTTCGGGACAAAATAGGTATAATTGGTGTCTTAACACTCCAAATTCAACCTGAACTCTTATCATAAGTCAAATGCATTGGATTGTTACATATTTTGACCCTAGAAAGAGTAACATATCTGTTTACTGCTTCGAATCAATGTTTTCTCTCGGTTTTAGCCTGTTTTCTCGGTTTAAGCCTGTTTCGGGATAAAACGGGTTTAAGTGTTGTCTAAACACTCCAAATTCATCCCGAACTCTTACTATTAGTAAAATGCATTTGAATGTCACACATTCTAACCCTAGAAATAATAACAAAGCTGTTTACTGCTTCGAATCAATGTTTTCTTTGTTTTAGCCTGTTTCGGGACAAAATGGATATAAGTGGTGTCTAAACACTCCAAATTCAACCTGAACTCTTATAATTAGTCAAATGCATTGGATTGTTACATATTTTAACCCTTTAAAGAGTAACATATCTGTTTACTGCTTCGAATCAATGTTTTCTCTCGGTGTTAGCCTGTTTTTTCGGTTTAAGCCTGTTTCAGGATAAAACGGGTTTAAGTGTTGTCTAAATACTCCAAATTCATTTCGAAATCTTACTATTAGTAAAATACATTTGACTGTCACACATTCTAACCCTAGAAATAGTAACAAAGCTGTTTACTGCTTCTAATCAATGTTTTCTTTGTTTTAGCCTGTTTCGGGACAAAATGGGTATAATTGGTGTCTAAACACTCCAAATTCAACCTGAACTCTTATCATAAGTCAAATGCATTGGATTGTTACATATTTTGACCCTAGAAAGAGTAACATATCTGTTTACTGCTTCAAATCAATGTTTTCTCTCGGTTTTAGCCTGTTTTTTTGGTTTAAGCCTGTTTCGGGATAAAACGGGTTTAAGTGTTGTCTAAACACTCCAAATTCATTTCGAAATCTTACTATTAGTAAAATTCATTTGACTGTCACACATTCTAACCCTAGAAATAGTAACAAAGCTGTTTATTGCCTCGAATCAATGTTTTCTTTGTTTTAGCCTGTTTCGGGACAAAATGGGTATAATTGGTGTCTAAACACTCCAAATTCAACCTGAACTCTTATAATTAGTCAAATGCATTGGATTGTTACATATTTTGACCCTATAAAGACTAACATATCTGTTTACTGCTTCGAATCAATGTTTTCTCTCGGTGTTAGCCTGTTTTTTCGGTTTAAGCCTGTTTCAGGATAAAACGGGTTTAAGTGTTGTCTAAATACTCCAAATTCATTTCGAAATCTTACTATTAGTAAAATACATTTGACTGCCACACATTCTAACCCTAGAAATAGTAACAAAGCTGTTTACTGCTTCTAATCAATGTTTTCTTTGTTTTAGCCTGTTTCGGGACAAAATGGGTATAATTGGTGTCTAAACACTCCAAATTCAACCTGAACTCTTATCATAAGTCAAATGCATTGGATTGTTACATATTTTGACCCTAGAAAGAGTAACATATCTGTTTACTGCTTCGAATCAATGTTTTCTCTCGGTTTTAGCCTGTTTTCTCGGTTTAAGCCTGTTTCGGGATAAAACGGGTTTAAGTGTTGTCTAAACACTCCAAATTCATTTCGAAATCTTACTATTAGTAAAATTCATTTGACTGTCACACATTCTAACCCTAGAAATAGTAACAAAGCTGTTTATTGCCTCGAATCAATGTTTTCTTTGTTTTAGCCTGTTTCGGGACAAAATGGGTATAATTGGTGTCTAAACACTCCAAATTCAACCTGAACTCTTATAATTAGTCAAATGCATTGGATTGTTACATATTTTGACCCTATAAAGACTAACATATCTGTTTACTGCTTCGAATCAATGTTTTCTCTCGGTGTTAGCCTGTTTTTTCGGTTTAAGCCTGTTTCAGGATAAAACGGGTTTAAGTGTTGTCTAAATACTCCAAATTCATTTCGAAATCTTACTATTAGTAAAATACATTTGACTGCCACACATTCTAACCCTAGAAATAGTAACAAAGCTGTTTACTGCTTCTAATCAATGTTTTCTTTGTTTTAGCCTGTTTCGGGACAAAATGGGTATAATTGGTGTCTAAACACTCCAAATTCAACCTGAACTCTTATCATAAGTCAAATGCATTGGATTGTTACATATTTTGACCCTAGAAAGAGTAACATATCTGTTTACTGCTTCGAATCAATGTTTTCTCTCGGTTTTAGCCTGTTTTCTCGGTTTAAGCCTGTTTCGGGATAAAACGGGTTTAAGTGTTGTCTAAATACTCCAAATTCATCTCGAAATCTTACTATTAGTAAAATGCATTTGACTGTCACACATTCTAACCCTAGAAATAGTAACAAAGCTGTTTACTGCTTCTAATCAATGTTTTCTTTGTTTTAGCCCGTTTCGGGACAAAATGGGTATAATTGGTGTCTTAACACTCCAAATTCAACCTGAACTCTTATCATAAGTCAAATGCATTGGATTGTTACATATTTTGACCCTAGAAAGAGTAACATATCTGTTTACTGCTTCGAATCAATGTTTTCTCTCGGTTTTAGCCTGTTTTCTTGGTTTAACCCTGTTTCGGGATAAAACGGGTTTAAGTGTTGTCTAAACACTCCAAATTCATCCCAAACTCTTAAAATTAGTAAAATTCATTAGACTGTCACACATTCTAACCCTAGAAATAGTAACAAAGCTGTTTACTGCTTCGAATCAATGTTTTCTTTGTTTTAGCCTGTTTCGGGACAAAATGGGTATAATTGGTGTCTAAACACTCCAAATTAAACTCGAACTCTTATAATTAGTCAAATGCATTGGATTGTTACATATTTTGAACCTAGAAAGAGTAACATATCTGTTTACTGCTTTGAATCAGTGTTTTCTCTCGGTTTTAGCCTGTTTTCTCGGTTTAAGCCTGTTTCGAGATGCTAAACACTCCAAATTCATTTCGAAATCTTACTATTAGTAAAATGCATTTGACTGTCACACATTCTAACCCTAGAAATAGTAACAAAGCTCTTTACTGCTTCGAATCAATGTTTTCTTTGTTTTAGCCTATTTCGGGACAAAATGGGTATAATTGGTGTCTAAACACTCCAAATTCACCCTGAACTCTTATCATAAGTCAAATGCATTGGATTGTTACATATTTTAACCCTAGAAAGAGTAACATATCTGTTTACTGCTTCGAATCAATGTTTTCTCTCGGTTTTAGCCTGTTTTTTCGGTTTAAGCCTGTTTCAGGATACAACGGGTTTAAGTGTTGTCTAAACACTCCAAATTCATCCAAAACTCTTACAATTAGTAAAATTCATTAGATTGTCACACATTCAGACCCTAGAAAGAGTAACAAAGCTGTTTACTGCTTTGAATCAATGTTTTCTTGGTGTTAGCTTGTTTCGGGACAAAATGGGTATAAGTGGTATCTAAACACTCCAAATTAAACTCGAACTCTTATAATTAGTCAAATGCATTGGATTGTTACATCTTTTGACCCTATAAAGAGTAACATATCTGTTTACTGCTTCGAATCAATGTTTTCTCTCGGTTTTAGCCTGTTTTCTCGGTTTAAGCCTGTTTCGGGATAAAACGGGTTTAAGTGTTGTCTAAATACTCCAAATTCATCTCGAAATCTTACTATTAGTAATATGCATTTGACTGTCACACATTCTAACCCTAGAAATAGTAACAAAGCTGTTTACTGCTTCTAATCAATGTTTTCTTTGTTTTAGCCTGCTTCGGGACAAAATGGGTATAATTGGTGTCTAAACACTCCAAATTCAACCTGAACTCTTATCATAAGTCAAATGCATTGGATTGTTACATATTTTGACCCTAGAAAGAGTAACATATCTGTTTACTGCTTCAAATCAATGTTTTCTCTCGGTTTTAGCCTGTTTTTTCGGTTTAAGCCTGTTTCGGGATAAAACGGGTTTAAGTGTTGTCTAAACACTCCAAATTCATTTCGAAATCTTACTATTAGTAAAATGCATTTGACTGTCACACATTCTAACCCTAGAAATAGTAACAAAGCTGTTTACTGCTTCGAATCAATGTTTTCTTTGTTTTAGCCTGTTTCGGGACAAAATGGGTATAATTGGTGTCTAAACACTCCAAATTCAACCTGAACTCTTATCATAAGTCAAATGCATTGGATTGTTACATATTTTGACCCTAGAAAGAGTAACATATCTGTTTACTGCTTCGAATCAATGTTTTCTCTCGGTTTTAGCCTGTTTTCTCGGTTTAAGCCTGTTTCGGGATAAAACGGGTTTAAGTGTTGTCTAAATACTCCAAATTCATCTCGAAATCTTACTATTAGTAAAATGCATTTGACTGTCACACATTCTAACCCTAGAAATAGTAACATATCTGTTTACTGCTTCGAATCAATGTTTTCTCTCGGTTTTAGCCTGTTTTTTCGGTTTAAGCCTGTTTCAGGATACAACGGGTTTAAGTGTTGTCTAAACACTCCAAATTCATCCAAAACTCTTACAATTAGTAACATTCATTAGATTGTGACACATTCAGACCCTAGAAAGAGTAACAAAGCTGTTTACTGCTTTGAATCAATGTTTTCTGTAAGTTTGAGAGTAGAGTAATCAAGAGATTATGGAAGAGAGTATGAAAGAGAGTGAAATCGTGTAAAGAGTGAGGAGAGTGAACGATTGAGAGAGAGTGTTGGAGAAAGAGAATAAACTCTTTTCTTGCTTCTATTAGTATGATGCTTACAAACTATTTAAAGACATATACAAATAGGATATTCTCTTAGGATCCTATGCACACTAATATGAGGAGAAAGCGACATCTCCTTATTCTAACATGTGATCTCCTCTTCTCTCTTGCAACTTGCTCCAACGGCTACAAAGGAAGGATAGAGATGAATGGCGACCGTTGGAGGATCTCTTTGGTGGATTGGGCTCATGAAGACTTCTATTTGAGGATGGCCCGTTGGTTGGTCGTACGGACGTCCGTACGGTCGTACGGACAAGTGTGTGTGCCGGTTCATACTCCCCCTCAAGCTTGACTTGGGGAACTAGTCAAGCTTGAAAACATAGGCACCCACCTCATTAAAAACCTTAGTATAGAAAAACCTCTTGGGAAAACTATACTTAAGGGAAAAAGAGTGTAGGCGCCAAAACAAAGCAAGTCATGGCCGAGTGAGGTTTAGGAGGCCAAGCTTAGGATGGATGTATTCACACACTTGGGGGCTCGCCGCTTTAGTCAGGACGTCTGCAAGTTGTTCTTTGCTTTCGGTATGGCAAGGTAAGACAACTCCAAGCTTGATTTGTTCTCGGACCTTATGGCAATCCACTTCAATGTGCTTGGTCCGCTCATGGAACACTGAATTGGTTGCTATATGAATGGCTGCTTCGTTATCACAGTGCATGGTGATCGGCTTTGTTGATTCTATTCCAAGATCCTTGAGTAACATCTTCAGCCACATTAGCTCCGTCGTTAGCTTCCTCATAGCTCTATACTCGGATTCGGCACTTGAGAGTGAGACGACCTTTTGCTTCTTGCTCTTCCATGTGACCAGGTTCCCTCCAAGGAACGTGCAATAGCCTGTGGTTGAGCGTCGGTCCCCACGATCTCCGGCATAGTCAGCGTCGCAGTAGCCTACCAACTCGGTGCTCTTGTTGCGTCCCATCCATATGCCTTGGCCGGGTGAGCCCTTGATGTACTTGAGGATCCGTGTCAGCATGTTCCAATGGTGCACGGTGGGGTTCTTCATATGCTGGCTTACCTGGTTCACGGCAAAGCAAATGTCAGGCCGTGTGATAGTTAAATAAATGAGCTTACCGACTAGCCGCCGGTAGAGGCTAACGTCCTCGAATGGAGCGGTGTCAAGCTCCCCCTGTCCTCCATCCTTGTAATTCTCTTCTAGGGGCGTTGTTACTGCCTTAGCTCCTAGTTTTCCTGTTTCACTCAATAAGTCTAGTGCATACTTTCTTTGAGATAACAATAACCCTTCATTTGATCTATAAACTTCTATCCCAAGAAAGTATTTCAACTCTCCAAGATCTTTAATATCAAAAACTGATTTCAAGAATGTTTTAGAGTCTTGAATACCTACCGAGTCACTTCCAGTGATGATGATATCATCAACATACACTAGAATGACTACTATACCTTTGGCGCTTGGTAAGGTGAACAAGGTGTGGTCAGCTTCGGATTTGCGAAAGCCTTTGTCAAGAAGTGTGGTGCTAAGCTTGTGATACCAAGCCCTTGGTGACTGCTTCAAGCCATAGATAGCTTTGTTGAGTTTCAAGACCTTTCCCGGACCAATAGTATCCTCCAAACCCGGTGGTGGTCGCATATACACTTCATCCTCCAGTTCTCCTTGCAAGAAGGCGTTCTTCACGTCCATTTGCCAAAGTTCCCAGTCGAGGTTGGTGGCGAGAGAGAGTACAACTCGAACCGTGTGAAGCTTAGCCACCGGAGCAAACGTATCAAGATAGTCCTCCCCATACGTTTGCGTGAAACCTCGTGCGACGAGGCGGGCTTTGTGGCGTTCAATCTCCCCATTGCTCTTATATTTGATTGT